>NW_027272058.1:0-600000 GCF_040938485.1 Diadema antillarum
ACTTTGCACATTATGTTTGTCAACTCTTGAATGACAGACATCAAAACCTGACTCACTTAAAAATACATGCAGTTAACGCACAATGCATAAATTTAAAGTTTCCATATAAACCATATATATTCCCTACAGCATTTCATTTTGACTTCATTATATTTGACAATTAACAAAACAGAACTGCAAGAGAGAGAGAGAGAGAGAGAGAGAGAGAAAGAAAGAGAAGAAGATAAAAAGAAAAAAAAAAAACATCATAACTATTAATATCTAACTCAACGTACCCAACCCAACGTAGCACCCAGGGAGCCAGCTCAACCAGCAATACATAAATTTGAAGTTTCCATATAAACTATATTCCCTAACAGCATTTCATTTTAACTCCATTATATTTGGACAATAACAAAACAGAACTGCAACAGAGAACGAGAGAGAGAAAGAGAAGAAGATATAGAGAGAAAAACATCATAAATAGCTGAATATTTAACTCAACGTACCCAACTCAACCCAGGAGTATAAGCCAGCGCAAAAAAAAAAAAAAAAAAAAAAAAAAAAAAGTTGTCACCTGCTAATTTAAAACCGCTGTTGTGTTTCCGTGCCAATTTTTAGGAGATGCGCAGCGCGAACAAGTTGCTTCGCAGAGCCACCATGACCACTGCATAACAATACTAGTAACCTGTACTGCATACATTGATCACACATTGATAATAATGATAGCTCTATCTCATGCAGCACAATGTTCCGTTATTGTACTGTACAGCAAGCTAGCTGTGTGAGTGAAAACACAAACGTGCACGCTTTTTTTCATACGAGTTCTATTCCGTAGTTTGATACATAAACATTACGGCCGGACACACACTCAGTTTCACGGGACACGGAGTTCGCGTCATTCAGTGTTTATACCGTCAAAACAACTTAGAATAACACACACACACACACACACACACACACACACACACACACACACACACACACACACACACACACACACACACACACACACACACACACACACAAGAATTAGGGAACATGCAAAACCATACATACGAAGTTTGTCAAAATTCAGGGAAAAAAAAGAATTGAAGTTTTAAAAAGAATAATCCTTCCGCATTTTTTTTCCTTCTTTTTGGCGCCAAAGTCGGGATGCGGCCTACTCGGAGGTGCGGCCATATCGCCGGAGAATACGGTATAAAGTATTCATTGTGGTGTTTACATTTTAGAATGAGCAGGTGGACCTAGACTGCAAAATGAATACTGACACAATCTAGCTTCATCATTAATCCCAATATATTCAAAGATAAATGAGCAAAAAAAAAAAAAAGGAAAAAAGAGTTAACACTGCATAATTCAGGAATGCAGTTATTTGGAACATGGTTGCCTATTCACGAATTTGAATGAACGAAGAGATTCCGTCGCCAGCTTGAGATGAAGTGAATGCTCATTGCTGAAATGCATGCTCCTCTCTTCAGTAAATTTGAATGCTCCGATAGTGAATTCGAATGACCGGATTTTGAATTTGATTGCTGATTCAGTGCTATGAGCGTGGAATTCGTGACACTGAATGCTCGAAATAGGAACTTGAATGACAAAAGTATGAAACTGACTGGGAAAACCGACATAAGCATAAACATGACGATAACTACAGACAGGGGAGCACAGAAAAATAAGAAAAGGTTAGCACACTGAAAAAAAAAATAATTGGATAAACAGAATGAAAGAAGTTTCATCAAATTAAATATTGAATTTCAAAGATGTCACAATTCGCTGAAATCATAGTATGCTTTGCAATCAAGAGCGCTGGAAAGGGGGGGGGGGCAGAGGGGGCACTTGCCCCCCCCCCCCCCAAAAAAAAAAATATATATATATAAACGCGACTTTTGTACTCTGTTTTTACAGAAAGTCCCTACCCTGGGAGGGGGAATACCCCCCTCCCACACCATTCCCCCGCTCTGTCGCTTCGCTCCCTCGCCGAGGATCTCAAACCGTCACATAAATGTACCCCAGCATGTTATAATCAGTCCTTCACACCGATCTTTTTCCCGCTATGTATGAATCCCTAGTATTTGCTTTTAAATGCCCTATAAACGCGACTTTTGCACTCTGTTTTTACAGAAAGTCCCTCCCACACCATTCCCCTGCTCTGTCGCTTCGCTCCCTCGCCGAGGATCTCAACCCGTCACATAAATGTACCCCAGTATCATAAAATCATAGTCCCTCACACTGATCTTTTTCCCACTATGTATGATTCCCTAGTATTTGCGTTTAAATGCCCTATAAACGCGACTTTTGTACTCTGTTTTTACAGAAAGTCCCTACCCTGGGAGGGGGAATATCCCCCTCCCACACCATTCCCCTGCTCTGTCGCTTCGCTCCCTCGCCGGGGATCTCAAAACGTCAAATAAATGTACCCCAGTATGTTATAATCATAGTCCTTCACACTGATCTTTTTCCCACTATGTATGATTCCCTAGTATTTGCTTTTAAATGCCCTATAAACGCGACTTTTGTACTCTGTTTTTACAGAAAGTCCCTACCCTGGGAGGGGGAATGCCCCCCTCCCACACCATTTCCCCGCTCTGTCGCTTCGCTCCCTCGCCGAGGATCTCAAACCGTCACAAAAATGTACCCCCGTATGTTATAATCATAGTCCTTCACACTGATCTTTTTCCCACTATGTATGATTCCCTAGTATTTGCTTTTAAATGCCCTATAAACGTGACTTTTGTACTCTGTTTTTACAAAAAGTCCCTACCCCCCTCCCACACCCTCCCCCCCTCGGTTGCTTGTGTCCCCGTCGAGATTTCGCCCCCCGAAAAAAAAAAACAAAACAAAACAAAACACAGAAGTGTTCTGGGGCGCTTGTTTGCAACTACAGCTGTACACACACACACACACACACACAACTTAGATATTGTGAAGTCACCACCTCACAATTCTACTTGGGATTTGTGCATAAAATACAATGTACACTGAAAATAATGTTTTAGATCACTAATTTAGTGATTGTAATCTCTTTCTCCAGAAAATCTGAATTACTCTGTCAATGTAAGTAGGCCTACATGTACAAAGAGAAAGTTATGCAAAAGACATAAGTTTTTCATCTTGATTTCACGTTCTTAAAAAAAAAAACATGCCTCTATGGGACTGGAATGCCTCTGCTACGCTGCATTATTCCCAATATGTCTATACATCTTACCAATGTGAGACAAGTTCACATGACTTGCAAATAATCACTAAATGATAATAACATATGAAGAGTTTGAATGCAAAAACAAATACCATTTTCTTTTCTTCATCATCAAATAGGGAACATGAAATCAATGACACTGCAAAACTTACATAACAAGAAATATTTTTGAAGACATAATCAAAAATATCATCTGAATTATTTGTTTTTCTGCAGACCAAATCTCAAACATCCCAAATTGATAAGGATAGATAGATCTGTTTTTGCAGTTAAACTCTTCATGTATAATATACACTAATTTCCAAGATAATGAATGTACTTTAAGCCATTTTCACACTATTGGAAAGAATATGAACATTTCAGAATGTCAACTTGACCCATAACCCCATGGCCAGAATCTTTCCCAATCGAATCATTGTGTGGTACAAAATGCATGTGCAATGTATACACAGTACTAAGTTTAATCAAGTGTATATATGTTGAGTAATTTCAGAGGCATGGAGAGTATAGTGTCATTACAGCATATTAACCTGACCTTTGACTTCATGACTCATAACTTTCCAAGAGAATCTTTTTCAGGCAATACAATATGTACTAACATTCATGAAGATACATTGAGCCATGTCCAAGGTACGGAGAAAGGGGATTTTTTTCTTTTCTTTTTTTTTCTTTTTTTTGGGGGGGGGGGATTTTCACTCGACTTTTGACCTCTGAGCCAATGGCCCAAAACTTTTCCTACACAATCTCTATCTGGTAATGCATGTACACACTCGGTTTCATGACAATACCTTCAGGCATTACAGAGATATAGGGGAATAAGTGAAATGTTAGAATTTGACCTTGATCTATGACATTTGTCCTTAAGCATGTGTACCCACTCTCATTTTGGATGTACCATACCTAAAACAGTTCTTAAGTTATGCCATTTACAAAATCAATTATGGACAGATGACCGGACAGGCAGATGGATAACCTGAAAACATGTCTCTAGTGACACTTTGTGGTGGAGGCATGACAAAAAAAAAAAAAAAAAAGACTAGGAATTAGTGAACATTTGTGTGTAAGTTGAAGAGAAAGCTTTTAGGGTGATGACATCATCCTCTCCCCAAATTTGCACATATGGCTGGTCCAAATATCAGTGTTTGCTGAAAACGTAGAATCATTTTGATGAAACCTCTACCATTCTGTATGTCTGACATCACTCTACTTACAATCAGAGCCAAGTTGAAAAAACTGTGGAATTTGCCATTTGTTATGATGATTTAATGTTTACTTTTCAAGGTGAGAGGATATGCTAATCATTCCTTAACATATTCTTCATTCACTCATTCAAATGTTGCTTATGAATTTCAAGTACCAGCATATGCACAGATATGCATATCACAGCTAAATGTATTACATCTCAAATATTTCAGAGAAATCACATATAGATAGCAATAAGATAATCCTATTGAAAAATTTCACCCTTTTGTCATACCACATAGACTCAGAAACTCTGGTTCCATCAGGGAACTTACGCCATACAGCAAAATGCACTGTATGTTAGTTTTCTAAAAATGGCACACAGTAATACTGAGCTGGAACTTGACAGGAATGTAGTTGGTAGTAATTGTGAATTGTTAACTAAAAACAAGAAACAAGTTTTGACTTAGACCTTCATAGGTAAGTTGACGTGTGGCTCATTGTGGATCACTACTTGAGTTCATTATCGAAAGAGTTTGACAATATTTTATCAACTGAAGATGTACTGCAAAGCATAATGTTCTGTGTCTGTATCTTAGGAATTTGATAAGTTAAAGATTGCTCTGTTTATAACCAACTAATTCTGGTGACTGCTCATATACACTTAAAATCTAATTGGGCCACCATGAACAGCTGTGCGTAAGTTTTTAAATATTCAGCCATGAAAGTTCTAACTTCTACACAAAATTGGCTCTATCGGTACTGGATATGGGAGAAAAATTGTGCAAATCAACTTGTATTCTCACATGTGGACCATACTGGACCCTTCAGGCCACCCACCTAGACAACAGCACATCCTATATCCTTCTGAATTATTCCTGCAAAGTCTAGCTAAATCTAGATCTTATTATCAGAAAGATTGAGGATTAAGGACCTTCATATAGCTGAAATTGTATTACCCTGTGGGCTATTCTTGCTAAGTTTGGCTGAAGCAAGGAGGTCTGGACTTAAGCGTCTGACCATGAAGAGCTTTTACTCTTCACCAGCCACAAGGCTTTGATGCTACAAACACTCGCTCAATCAGTTTGGCCCCTACCACTGACATAACTCTGAAATCAGAAATGTTTTCCCCTGCACTTACTAGTACCAACAAAGATTAAACCAGGGCTACCAATGAACAACTTTTTTTCTAACTGTCATGGCTTGTAATGCTTACATGCAGGTTTAAGAAGTTTGTAGTACACAGCATTGTCTGGTATCCTGCCCGTTCCAGACCTGTGTAAAAATGTTTCCACTGTCTAACTTACAAAACCATGTCAAAGTTGATGATGGCTGATTGAAACATTGAAGGGGACACTGTGCACAGAGATATGGAGATGAATAAACTTAGGGACAAGTGATTTGTATTCATGATGCAAGTGAATAGTTAAATAGTTGAATAGTTTCAAATCACATCTAGTTAAGTCAGTAATTTCAAGTCACACCACAAAATTCATTTCGACATAACAGAATGACACAGCACTGTGTATAAAAAACAAACTCCAAAACATAATTGATTAAAAAACAAGCAAAATATAAAGACAGAACTACTACTTCTTTTGTCTCCAAAACCAAAGTACATGTAGTGTCTTTGACCTTGTGAAGCATCAAAAGATATTCCATGATACATGTTCTTCTTAATCCCCTCTAATTAACAGGAAATTCTGACATTTTGACCGTGGCCTACAGTATTTGTATGATTCATGCCCTCTGGCTCATCAGTAATGTGCCTTGTCACAAAATAACCTATTCGATTTCTGACATCTATTTCTGTATCACATCAAAATTACAATGCCTCCAGCAAGTCCCTTAGTGGAGGCATGAAAACAGTGATGGAAGGACATGCAAACCGACTGGCAGACAAATGGATGGTAAAAAAAAAGAAAAAAGAATATGATGCTTTCATTGCCATTTGTGCACAGGAATATAGACTGAGAGACAGATATGACGTGACTATGACTGCAACATATAGATTTATACCCAAAAGCTGGTATTTTCATACAAATACAGTTTGGCCAGACAGAATTAAATCTTAATACAAATGTTCACAAACAAATATTGTGCAACATATTTGCTTCTGTTCACTGTTTTGGTCTATTTCCTTAATTTTTCAACTACAGTTTGGACTAGAATAATTTTGGAATGAAAAAAAATCCAAAAATCTCCTGAGTATTAAGTTTGCTCTCTTCAGTCCATCAAATGCCTGCCTGAAAAATAGAATCAAATAAAGGGTGTCTGAAAAGCTATCTTGAAGTCAAATTATCTTACTGTATCACATCTTACAGACACTTCTTGCCAACTGGGTACCATTCAGTATCATTTATCCCTGAACCACTTCTCAAGATCAAATTGAAACCAAAAAACTAGTTGACAATGTCCAGTTTCCTTCTGAATGCTCACAAAGATCAATGACAACAAAATATGATGTATCATTATTTACATCACAGTTCCAGTATGTACACTCCTTTACAAACTTCAATGAGAGCAACAGTCTCTGTGGTGAATTGATTTCACAACTGGTGGTGCAGAGAAAATATCTGCTGCATTTATGTTCAGAGTACTATTAATAGAAACACTCTTCCGTCACGTTTCAAGTAGTCGTCCAATCACTCATCCACCATGTGGTACTCCTTTTCTCCGCGGTTTCCAGTATGTACACTCCTTTGCAATATCATTCCAAATGTTAGTCTTTGTGGTCAAGTAAATCTTCAACTGCTCGTGCAGATGAAATTTCTGCTGCAATTATGTTCAAAGCACTGTTGACAGGAACACTGTTCTGTTCAGTTGAAACATGTAGTGGTCCAATCACTCATCAATATTGGGTAACCAGAATGCCTGCATAAGATTTCATAAGTGAACAGAAAGAACAACATACACTGTAAACAAGAGCATTTTATCTATTACGAATTACTGTATAATTTGTATCACAGAGCGAAAGAGTGACACCTTACTATGGAATCCATCATTACAGAAATTGTTTTAACAGAATCAGATATGGTGACTTATATTTGTATGACCTCCATGCAAAGAAAACAGCAACATTTATACTTTGCAACTGATTGACAAATTGCCCTACATCGACGTAAATAAGCACTGAATTAATCAGTGTTTTAGTAGTAGCCATGATAAAAAATCATGGGCGTACATACTCGAGCAGGATTCGAACCCACGACCTCCTGATCACCGGACAGGCGTCATCTCCACTAGACCACCGAGCTTTCGCCCGACAGCAAGTGTTGGTTCTAATCCTTATAGCATGCAGCGGGTACTGCTTTTGTTATTCAAATTTATGAAGTTCTTCCGTCGTGATGTTTCCATTGCAACTGATTGACAAATTGCCCTACATCGACGTAAATAAGCACTGAATTAATCAGTGTTTTAGTAGTAGCCATGATAAAAAAATCATGGGCGTACATACTCGAGCAGGATTCGAACCCACGACCTCCTGATCACCGGACAGGCGTCATCTCCACTAGACCACCGAGCTTTCGCCCGACAGCAAGTGTTGGTTCTAATCCTTATAGCATGCAGCGGGTACTGCTTTTGTTATTCAAATTTATGAAGTTCTTCCGTCGTGATGTTTTCATTGCAACTGATTGACAAATTGCCCTACATCGACGTAAATAAGCACTGAATTAATCAGTGTTTTAGTAGTAGCCATGATAAAAAATCATGGGCGTACATACTCGAGCAGGATTCGAACCCACGACCTCCTGATCACCGGACAGGCGTCATCTCCACTAGACCACCGAGCTTTCGCCCGACAGCAAGTGTTGGTTCTAATCCTTATAGCATGCAGCGGGTACTGCTTTTGTTATTCAAATTTATGAAGTTCTTCCGTCGTGATGTTTTCATTGCAACTGATTGACAAATTGCCCTACATCGACGTAAATAAGCACTGAATTAATCAGTGTTTTAGTAGTAGCCATGATAAAAAATCATGGGCGTACATACTCGAGCAGGATTCGAACCCACGACCTCCTGATCACCGGACAGGCGTCATCTCCACTAGACCACCGAGCTTTCGCCCGACAGCAAGTGTTGGTTCTAATCCTTATAGCATGCAGCGGGTACTGCTTTTGTTATTCAAATTTATGAAGTTCTTCCGTCGTGATGTTATCATTGCAACTGATTGACAAATTGCCCTACATCGACGTAAATAAGCACTGAATTAATCAGTGTTTTAGTAGTAGCCATGATAAAAAATCATGGGGAAGAACTTCATAAATTTGAATAACATTTATACTGCTGTGGAATTGATGATTGTATGCTTCCCCTACACAATATAAGAACAAATTTCCAGCCATCCCTACATATCTTCACATTCATTCAATGTTTCTGCCAAAGAAACTGTGCAGTAACATCAACATATTTACAAGTGTGTAATTGTGATTCATGGGTCAAATTGTGATCGTTACTTTGGTGCATTCATTCCCCTAATCAAACATCTCATATTTGTTAAATAAAAAAAAAATTGTTAAATAAAATGTAGGTGAAAAACTTGGGTTAACCATCCATATTTAGAAGTATTTGCAATGGCAAGACATTAGTCAATGGAAAACTTTGAAATTGCTGGTAATTTGTGACTGGATTCAAGTCCATACATATTGGCACAAGCAAAATTAAAATCAAGAAAAAAAAAAGCAATATGAATACCAAAACTTACGTATTTCTTCCAATTTCCTGATCTACCCTATATCTGTTCCAAGAAATCAATCACACGAGTCACAAAACGCTTTCATCAATTTTGTAAACTTATCAATACTGTTAATCAGAACAATGTCTGAAAAGGAATATGATGCCTGAATAAAAAATAATAACAATGATAAGAAGTATTGCTTTTGATATTATGAACAGTCATTAAAGTAACAAATAAAGAATATCCCTCCCGAACAATTAGCCAAAGGAGCTAACGTTGATAAGTCCTGAACCGATTAAACAGCATACACGCAAGGAACATTACATGCAATTCTATACATGCATTACTGTCCAATGATCCCTCACAAGATTGTTACAGAACATTTGCCTTACCATGTGCTGTGATGAGCTGGCAAGCATGAGGAACTTTGGGTTGAACTGGAGACAATAGATGGGGTTTTCCTCATGTCTAGACTCTAGTGTAGCTACCTTGTGGCCATTCTCAGTGTTCCAAACATGGATAATTCCATTTTGTGAACCTGCACATCAAGAAATTACAACAACAAATGTATAAATATTTTCTGACTGTGACCTTCACCTTAGATCTCCATTCCCTTGGCAAAACACAGTAATCCATCTGATGATTTGTTTGCATTATGTGATGACACAGCTGGAAAACTGTGTAAGTTTGATCCTGTCACTGAAGAACCTGTCAAGAATACATTTAAACTTTGTAATGCGATGTCTCCAGCATCATGTCTCATGAAGAAATATCTCACAAGTAACCTGGGCACTCTGACTATGATTGTCAATCTTTCCTTGCAGTCTGGTATATTTCCTGTTAATGCGGATCACGCAATCGTCACACCAATTACCACGAAATCATCACTTGGTAAAGAAGACATAAGATGTTATAAAAAGTTGTAAGAGTTCTTTATGCTATGTCACTAAAAAACTTACTGAGAAAGTTGTTGCCACCTAGTTCATGGATCATCTGTCTGGGAATGAGTTGTATGGTTCTATGTAGTTGGATATTCAGAGGGAAGCTTTTAGTCCATATGTAGTTGCTGCAGCTGCCAATGATGATGATATTGATGCTGGTATTGTAAATAAAGAGGGCTGGCTTTGCAAGTTTCATTCTCTCCAGTTTCCTCTCGTCTGTCACTCTTTCTTTGCCTTTGAATGATGAAATCATCTTTCTTTTTCTTTTTTACAGAATCTTCTTGCAACAACAACAAAAAACGGTACTTATCTATTCAACTAGAGCAAGTGCTAATATGATAGCAATCATAGCATCATAATGTGCCGACTAGCATACATACTGCAAACACTTGAAAAAAAGTTCAATATTTCCTTACCTGACAGAACATATTGGGCATCTGGGCTAAACGATGCTTCAAGCCAGGCACCCTTGCCATTTAGGTGGCCCTGTATGGAAAAAGAAAAATGGGAAAACTATATGCAAAATATGTGACCGTGCATCACAAAACCTTTATAAAAAATGGCATGCCAAGTTTTTTGCGTGAGGACTCAAAATTGGTGAAATGGGTGAACGTAGTCAATTTTAGGTCTTCAGTATTTTCTGGAAGAGCAAATTCTTCAAAATAATAAGTTTGGGATCATTAAATAAATGGGAAGTTGTGTGTTTTGTTTTGTTTTTTATTTTGCAGGGTTTTTTTTTTTCATTTTTTCTACAACACCTTTTATGCAGAAGTGTGATTCGGTATGTCTCAGAGGCTCCACTTCATTTCTTATAAAGCCTTTCCACCTTCTTCACTTTCAACTCTAAAAATGTTTGAAAAGGTAATGCTCCTTCTTTGAAAGTTAGCACTGGCCACAAATGGATTGGGTTAAAAGGGTGTACAAATTTTTAGCTTTATCTAATAATCCCTTCAGAGTCATTGTCATTTTACATACTATTTATTATCTATTACTATGCTATTGAATAGACCCTAAACTTCAAAGCCTCTCTTCTCAGTAAATACTTTTAAGGGTACAGAATGTACTTTCATTCACCTATTTAGATAGGTTAGGAAAATCCATTTGTATTGTGTTATGCATCATTTCAAAGCTTGTAGTCTGCTCTTTTAGAATCTGCCAGTAACGAAAATTTTTTAAATGTATGTCTGGCAACTGTTTGGTGGTTTTGTGAGGCAGGTTTAAAGTTCTATACTAACAGTGTGCATTTAGACAGATGGCATCAATGACTGACAGTCTTCCTTTCTTCTTTTGCCTTTCTTTCTCTCATTTCTCATTCCAGGGGCAGATCCAGGAATTCCATAATTCCGTAAAGGGGAGGCGCCTTTACAAAATTAAAGGGGGGCGCACCTGCCCCCCCCCCCTTTTATTTTTTTAAATTTCTTTTGTTTTAACAAAAAAAAAAAAAACTTTTTTTTTTCTATCTATCTCAACATTGCTGGCGCATTCAATTCTAAATACAACCATAGAAATCTTGACCTTTTTTCCCTTTTCTATATTTCTACAGTAATTAGTATGCATGAAAATTGTTGTACTGATGTCAGTAGGAAAAGACAGTTGGTATTTTCTCAGTGAGCAACATGGCACCTACTTATGCGTAGGTAAATGAATAATGATCTGTCGCTTTCTTATGACCTAGGGCAACTAGAGAGTTTGAATAAGCCCTCAACAGTAAACAGGGCAGAATGGTAAGTTTTGAGAAATCTCTCTCTTGCTTTGTTGTTCCAAAGAAAGTGCCTAGCAAATTTCAACAAGTTGCCTTCATGCCATCCAAGTGTCAAGTAGGCGCCTGGCTCTAAAGGAAGTGTCTGGCAAACTTCGAGAAGCTGTCTTCTATAATCCTCGAGGCACCACAGGCAAGTTCCAATTTC
The DNA here is from genome assembly GCF_040938485.1 of Diadema antillarum. NCBI lineage: Eukaryota > Metazoa > Echinodermata > Echinoidea > Diadematoida > Diadematidae > Diadema > Diadema antillarum. Next base: position 11,887 of record NW_027272058.1, read on the forward strand.
ACCTTGCTGCGTGTTCAATTTTCTGTAGATAGCGCAATATGAAATGAATACTACACTTGTCACACATACACAAATCCACACACTTGCACTCAACAGCAAATGCCAATTAGCTGCGGCTGTCCACAACTGGGAGCAGTGGAAAATGAATCTTAAGTAGCTAGTTGCAGCAGGGGCAGCCTGACAGAAAAATCTGATGAATGTGGAGTGAGTGCACTGTAGGTGTGACTGGGGTAAACAAATGCTGTGAATCGATGTGATGGAAGAGAGCTCTATGCAAGATGGAAAATACAATTACAGCCAACTATGGATACCTCGACATCGGATAAGCCGAATATCACTTACCTCGGGGGCAAAATGAAAGTCCCGATTGTTCCTATGGAGTTTTCGTGTATTAAAATTCGCTTAGCTCGAAAAAAATAACTCGAAGTTCGGTTACCTCGAAGGGAAATCTACTGTCCCGATCTTAATTAACTTATTGTTTTTCCAAGCATGTTGCTCGAATCAAAATTGCAAACATCACTCAGCATCTCTGATTAAGCATGCATGGACAGCAAAGACATGTCAACAAATCCGTTCACACTCGACTGTAAATATTCTGAGACCAGAACAATCGCGCGCTCAAAGAAACAAGCGGCACACAGTTGACAAGAAAAATCAAAAGTCAAGCAATTATTCGACATTAGTTTTAGCACCATACGGAGCTGAGTCTTATCGTCATTCATTCCCAAAAATATGAGCAAACATCAGACATTTATTTTAGTATCATACCGAGTCGAATATTATCATTATTCATTTCCAAAATTAAAAGCAAACATCTGACATTTATTTTAGCATCTTACGGAGTCGATTGTTACCGCTGTTCATTTTCAAAAGTAAAGGCAAACATCCAACTTTTTTTTTTGGTGGCGCGATCAGGCTACCTAAATCTTTATTTCTGAAATTTTGATTTCATTTCCGATTTTCATTCAATTCATTCATATAAAAGTCGATTCAATTCCAATTGACAAGCATGTAAACAATCCGTAGGCACTATAACAGATACCATGTTGAACATCGATAAATGTCGGATAAGTCGAAGAAAATTCGACGTACATGCACCTCAAATTTCGCGTACGTCGAACCATTTTCTTCAGTCCCGACAAATTCGAGGTATCCGAAGTTGACTGTATCTTTATTATCAAAATCATCTCTAACATCACAATCCATGTGATCAGAGTGCAGTAGATCAGCTGAAGTTCTTCATGAGTATTCTGAGATAGTACGAGATACATGCACCAGATTTGTATTGATGCATTGAGAGAGGCAACCCAATTTTCTTTTTTTCCTTTTTTTCCCCCTTTTTTTTTTGTGAATATTATGCTAACAGAGCAGATAAATATACATCATCTGCACCCACGAAATTCTTCTTTTTATATGGAAGCACAAGAGACCAGTGAGTCTAGCGATCACAAGCAGTGCACTTTACTTTCATGGCACTACACTTGAGGAAAACTATTTCTAAAATCTTGAGATTCTGGGATTGTAGCAGGCATCTTGGGCAACACCCAACTAATTTTGGATATGGGCCCCACCCCAGGGTCTTCCATAGGGGCACCACCACTACTCTGTTAAAATTATGACTGCTTCCCTTATGATGATTCCTACCAAGTTAAGTCAAATTCAGCAACCAGTTCTTAAGACGACGAAAATGTCAAAAACTATAAAAATTAGCTGATTTTGTGTAACTGGGCCCTACTATACAGACCATGGTATGGTGTGAGACCATCATTTGTATAAGCTATGATCCCTTTCCTCCAATGATTATTCATGCCAGGTTTGCTCAAAATTCAGCTCCAAAATTTTTGGAAGAAAGGCCCAACTATACAGACCGTGGTATGGTGTGAGACCATCATTTGTACAAGCTAGAGGTTCTATAACTATAACTTCCTTATTATTTGACTGATCATAACCACTGTTAATACTGTTAACTGGAGTCTAATCATTCTCATGACAGACCTTTCCCCCTACAGTTGTACACTCAGGTGTGTATGACTTTGAATTAAATGTTTAATCATTAGGAATCACATTTAACCCTAACTAGGCCGGGCTATTTAGTTAGATGATAGAGCCGGGGGGGGGGGCCTCCCCCCCTCCGGATCTCGGCCATCGACCGCGCGATCGCGACGAAAATTGGCACACGCATTGCCTATGATGTAATATAAAGTACCATAAAGTTAATTTTGAATATCATTTACACTAAATTATGCTAATTTATGCATAATGATGCATGAAAATAGACAATTTGGTATAAATCACTAAATAAAGCTCAAAACAGGCACATTTTTGGTGTAAATATTCTTTTTAGTGTCCTTAGCAAATGTAAGAGAAAAAAAATTGCACAATCAAAAAAAATTTCCTAAGTATTTTATTGTTTTTTGAATTTCTTATGTATTTCTTTGTTTTTTCGACTTTATGTTTTTCTTTGTTTTTTCGACTTTATGTTTTTCATTGTTTTTTTGAAGAAATTTGTCCGTGACATTGTTCCGAACACGAAAATGCGTTATTAATTGATTTTAATCAATAAACCCCCAAATAATCATGCTTTTATGAAATTTGCCTGTAAACACAGTTTGCATTGAAATTGTACACAAATTCACGTTTTTGAGCAATTTTTGGTCTGACATGCACATGCATATTTATGCACAACTTCGGAACCGGTTTAAGGGTTAAGGACGTTCCTCAGTTATGTTTGTGTGCATCATAGCTGCCCAGGTTGGTCAGTGATGTCACAATAAACAAGCAATCATTTGCCACACGCACTCAACAATTACAAGTGCGCTTACAAGCGAGTATGTTGTCACTCAGTTAATAACTTCAACCGATCAGTTTCGCATATGTACAAATTGTGAAGATTTTAGGTATGTTTTTGTTTCTTTTTAATCCTACTCCAAATGCTCATGGCACTAACGATTTTTTTTTTTCAAAAATCTTATTCTGCTCCACTCTGAAACCATAGAGGGTTAATTACAGCTATTTCATGTTTTGTTTTGTTTTTTTGTCTTTTGTTTTTGTTTCGTTTTGGGGGGAAAGGGGGTTGGGGGTGGGGTACTCAAGGTGCATCGCCACAGTTTACAACATATCAACCATTGCAACAACCAACAAATGCAAACTACAATTAACGCCATCATGCCAAGATTTTTTTTCCTTTGGAGGACAAACTCATGTCAAAACTCCCCTTTCCTTACTTTCCTTACTTTCCATCTTCCAGTATCACTTTCTGAGTTACAGCAGGAAAGGGAAACAAAAACAAAAACAAGTCATGTCAGTGTGCAGTTTTCCACTAACATCCACATATGGGCTGTGCAAGGAAATTAAAAAAAAAAACATGCACATGGACCATCCTTTCTGAATATTTTCCCACCCCATCACTGCAATTTTGACAAGTTTTTTGAAAAAAAAAATGGGGTTTTGAGCCTACAGCATGAGATTTATGACCCCACCCTATCAGGGCATCCCTGCATAGGTTCCTGACCAGATTTTGGGGTCTTGCAATGATTTCTGTAGCATGGGGGCACTGCTAGCACAAAAACGAATACACGAACCTCCCATTTTTATTGTGTTTCTGCATTTTAAGTAACCCCTCTTCTACAATTTTGTAAAGTTTCGTGAAAATGACATGGGTTTTGAGTGTACAGCATGAGATTCGTGAACCCCACGTTTTGAGTGTACAGCATGAGATTCATGAACCCCACCTGATCAGGGCACCCAGGATAGGTCATTAACCAGATTTTGGGGTCCGATGATTTCTATCATATGGGAGTGCCGGCAGCACAAAAACGAGCACACAAAACCCCCATTTTTATTGTTTTTCTGCAATAAGTAAGCCTTTTTCTACAATTTTGTCAAGTTTCGTGAAAATGACAGGGGTTTTGAATTGTTGTATACCATGAGAATCTTGCACCCACCCGATCAGGGCATCCCTGGATAGGTTTATGACCTAATTTTGAGGTCTTACAATGATTTCCGTCGCATGGGGGTGCTACTTGCACAGCAACGAGTACACGAACCATCCATTTTTACAATTTTTCTGCATTTAGTAACGCTTCTTCTACAATTTGGTCAAGTTTCATGAAAATGACATGGGTTTTGAATTTACAGCATAAGTTTTATCAACCTTCTCCTATAGCCCACCCCCTAACAGAAAACGTTCCTGACAGGGATTTGAGAGATTTTGGCGGTTTCTGCCGCGTGAGGGCGCTGCTTGTTCAAGAATGAGAGTGTATACACCAACTTTACACACTTTTCCTCGTTTGGATACCTTTTTCTGCAATTCTTGTAAAATCTGGAGAAAATAAAGTGGATTTTGAAAGAATTATGGGGATTTAAATTTACCAGTACAGATTTTGTTGCCAATCGTGGCCTTGATCCTATAACACTATCATTTTGGTACTGGACGGCAGATTGCCATATTCTTCAAAGTCCCATAGAAGAAAAACAAGCACATGAACCTTTGGTTTTATTTGCATCATGTGAAAGTGGAAATTTTTGCGGTGTTGAAATTTTCGCGCATTTCGCGCAACCCGAAACTAGCGCGAAAATAAAAGCACATGAATATTTTTGCTCACCATATGTTCCAGTAGTTGATGTCCTGATTACGCGGAATTAAAAGCACGCGAAAGTCTTCTCAGCCCGCCAAGTGCGAAAAATCAGTCACGCAAAAATATCAAATTTTACAGTATTTGGGCTTCGGATGCGTCAAAGTTACGTTATGGGGAGTTTGAAGAAAATGACATGGACTTCACCTTAAGTGAAGAACGTCCTTATGTTGTTTTTCATCCATGTTATAATTTAACAGGACTGTCGGCAAAGACTACCCATCAACTCCCACACATGCTTACCATGAATGTCTGCAAGGCCTGCCCTGTGAATGCATCAATGAGTCTGATGACAGGGCCATTCGTGGTGATTAAGATCTTTCGTCCATCTGAGCTGAACTTCAGTGATGTCCAGTCACAATCCCTGTCTTGCAGAAGCTTGAAGGTGGTGAAAGGGCCCTGAAAACACAATAGTTCACACTGAGTACTTACTTCTTGTGGGTTTTTTTTTTCTCTGGCTGCAATTGTTAATCAAGTATACTTATGCCATGATTTCAGTGCAAGTGAAATGTTGTATCGTAGGTTCAGTTGTGGAAAATCAGTCTTCTGTCATAATGTGGAATAGCACTGCACTGTCAGTGTGAAGATAATGCAAGAGATGACATGCCCTTCCATTGTTCTGAAAGTGATATTTCTTTCCAATATCCTTTAAAGTAACAAATTTCAAGACATCTGATTTTTATTGCTTTCCTTCATATTAAGCTCTTTTACAGAAAATATTGTCATTTTTCCACCTAGGTAAATATACTGAATTAACCCTAAAAAGACTGGGCTATTTTGATGCCTCGCAGGACTTGGGGGGGGGGGGGGCTTCATTGGGCCCTCCTCCCTAAGATCTTGGCCGTTGACCGTGTTGATCGCAAGGAAAATTGGCACGCGTGTCACCCACAAGGTAATCTACAAAACTGAATAACTAATTATTCCACAATTATTCAAATTTATTTTTGATAAATTAATCATGCTAATTTATGCATGAAATTAACAAAATTGGCTGTAAATCTGTAATTAAAGGTCCAAAACTGCTAATTTTTGGTCTAGGTACTCTTTGCAGGATTCTTATCGAATGTACATCAAAAAAAGGCGGTATCAATTTTTTTCTTATGTATTTTATTGTTTTTTAAAATTTCCTATGTATTTCATTGTTTTTGACTTTTTGTTCTTTGTTTTTTTCGATGGAAATCATCGGCGACACTATTCCGATCATAAACAACTTAAAAATAATTGATTTTGATCAGTAAAAGTAAAAATAATGATACATTTATAAATTTTGGTCAGAAACGGAACTTGCATTGGATTTGTACATGAAATCACATTTTTGAGCAATTTCGGGTCTGACATGCACTTACAAAATATTGCGGAACTTCATAACTGCACACCCGGGCGTCGTGAATTTGGTCTCAAAAGTTGCGCAAGACTTAAAAGAAAAAAGTCATAAAACATCGCGGCGCAAGATTTTTACATTACAGATTTATCGTGAAAAATGTAGAGGGGGGGCCCAAAAAGCCCCCCCCCCCCCCCCCCGTCTTTTTAGGGTTAAGCCAATTTCTCCTCCCTTCAAAAAAAGAAATAAATAAATGAATGAATAAATAAAATAAAAACATTTTCTTCCCACTCGATGGTTTCTTCTCCAGACCAAAACTGAACAATAAATCTCCCTTGATGATACATGCATTATGGTATGAGGTTTATTCGTTCAAAAAACAACTTTTTGGCCATTTCCATCACTTCAAAATCTTTCTCCTCTTAATTTAATCACTCAACACTTTTACAACAGTGGTGACAGGCATGTAGTTTAGAGAACAAAACAAACAAACAAACCAACCTGACATAACATTCATTTTACTTCTGGAGTCTCCGAAAGAGACTACATTGAGAGACCTGCTTTGCGCACGCGCAGTCATATCGCTTTTCTACGCACGAGTATTCGGACGTAGTTCCCCTATCGCAGTCGAATTATCGGGTTTTTGATCGCGTTTTCGCAGTACTAACGGTTCTAGAAACCAGCAGTTAGTGGAATTTAGATTTCCGCAATCGTCCTATATCGTACAACGATTATTCGGTGCTTAGCAAGGCGGCAAGCACAGCTCCATGCCGAAACCGGCATCGCGCCATTTTGTGACATACGATGAGGCGCACAGCGCCAGACAGTGTGAAATTCCTATGGAAACTGATTTTCAACGGTGCAGGGAACCGCACGTTAGGCTCCACGCACATGACACGGGCGAAGCCAACAGGGAAAAAGGCGAATTTGCGTCAGACGCGGCAGACGTCGTGCAAGAAATTCCCGTTCTCGCAGCAAAATTTGCCAAGCCAGGTGATACGGGGCTACCGGTTTACGAGGACTTAGCCAGCTCTACTACTTACGACATCAGCCACCCGCTAGAAGAAAAAGTGTTGGAAGAGACGGCATCTAAGTATCCAGCCCCGAGCAACTGTGTTTACCTCGCTACACCGAAGGTGAACGGCCCGATCTGGGATAACCTACCGCAACACACACGCGGTAGAGATGCTAAGTTACAGCGTGTGCAGAAGTCGCTGACGAAGGGCCTGAGCGCGCTAATACAGTCCTTCCCATCACCTCGGCTGACTGACACACAGCAGGACGCATTGGCGTTGCTGTGCAATGCCAATTTTGAACTCAATTCGTTGAGGAAAGAGCTTATGAAGCCGGACATGGCAGCCACTTACTCTCATTTTTGCAAACCTTCCACTCCCGTTACAAAATTCCTATTCGGGGATGAATTGGGAAAGAGAATGAAAGATCTCAAAGAGGAGCAGAAAGCTGCATCAGGGGTGATGAGAAACCCAATTTCGCGGCCACAGTCTAGTACGTACTACCCGTACAGGGGAGCAGCTTTCTCCAAGCCACAATACAGAAGCGCTGGCTGGACTGCAAGTTCAGCTGCTTCAACACACAGACCAACAGCCAGCGGTAGTAGCAGATCTTTTCAGGTCAGCGCCCACAGTGGGGTCACAGCAAGCAGCCACCACCCAGCACAGCAAGCCGCCCCCCACAACAGGCTCCTCAGCACAGGCCTCCAATGCAGCGCAAGAAATAACTACCAGCATACCCAAAGAGGTAGGCAGTTTCGATTCACATCATGATCACACCTGCCGTCCCCAATGTATTTGTACATGTGTGCCATGTATTCCAAGGAAAGCTCCAGTGGCAGTCGGAGGTCGAGTGAGGCTTTTTTACAAGCGACGGTGCCAAATCACAGCTGATCCATATATTTTGGCAGCAATCAGGGGTTAAAAAATTGAGTTTGAAGAAGCATGTAGGCCCCCGAGGAGGGATAAGCCCTTCATTCAATAAAAACCAAACCAGCACAATTCAGCTTGTATTGACAGAGAGATCTCAAGCTTACTGACTAAGAATGTTATCGAAGAATGTGGTCATGAAGAAGGAAAATTTCTCTCCAACATTTTCACACGACCCAAGAAAAATGGGGGTGTCCGACTACTACTTGATTTGTCACATTTGAACAAGTGTGTGAGCGTACAACACTTCAAAATGGATAACATTCATACAGCTGCCCTTTTAATCTCCCCAGGAGATTTCCTAGCCTCAGTCCACCTCCGAGATGCTTACTACTCCATCCCAATTGACAATGAATACAGAAAATTCTTGAAATTTCCATGGAAAGGGAAATTTTACAGATTCAAAGTCCTACCAAATGGGCTCAGCACAGCGCCCAGACTTTTCACCAAGCTCATGAAACCTGTTTTTGCTACACTGAGAGAAATGGGGCACATAGTGTTAGGCTACCTTGATGATACTCTCATTATCGGAGAGTCAATAGAACAAGCAAAGGAGGCTGTACGTGCAACCACAAATCTCCTGTCTGAACTAGGTTTCGTAGTCCACGAGGAGAAATCTATGCTAGAACCCCAACAAGAGCTCACATTCCTAGGGTTTAAGCTGCACACGGGTGATATGACTATCTCCCTGCCAGAAGAGAAAATGCAGGACATTATCACAGTCTGTTCAGATTTGCTTGACAATGCTAGACCCACAATCAGGCAGGTGTCACATGCTATTGGGAAGATAATAGCTACTTTCCCTGGAGTCCAACATGGCCCTCTTTTCTACAGATGCCTAGAACATGACAAAAATGCCGCCCTTAAAGCTAACAAAGGCCATTTTGACAGACCTATGAAGCTGTCATTAGAAGGGAAAGAAGAGCTAAAATGGTGGATTAATCATGTCATTGAGGAATGTGCACCTATTATGCATAACAGACGTATACTTGAGCTGCGTACAGACGCTAGTGGGCTTGGTTGGGGAGCCACAAATCTGTCCATGGAAACAGGAGGCAGATGGAACAATCTTGAAATGAAATGAGTTAGAAAGAATGATATCGATTACCTGGAAACATTGGCAGCCGGGTTTGGACTGAAGTCCTTTTGTTCTTGTTTACATGATGTTCATGTCCTCCTTAGGTCAGATAACACAACAGCAGTTGCTTATTAGAATAACACGGGAGGTATTAAGTCCAAGGACTGTGAGAGTGCAGCTAGAGACATCTGGAAGTGGTGCATGGAACATAATATTTGGGTTACTGCAGCACACCTTCCAGGGAGTGAGAATACTGAGGCAGACAGCAGGTCTAGAAAGTTCAGTGACCGAAATGAATGGATGCTTAACAAGCAAGCCTTTAACAAACTAATTTCAGTTTTTGGGCTTCCAGACATTGATCTCTTTGCTTCCAGACTAAACAACCAACTTGAGAGGTATGTCACTTGGTTGCCAGATCCAAATGCAGAAGCCGTAGATGCATTTACATTGGATTGGGGAGAATTCAAATTCTATGCCTTTCCCCCATTCTGTCTCATCCCAAGATGTCTTCAAAACATTAGGACAGATAGAGCTGAAGGCATAATGGTAGTGCCAAATTGGCCCACACAGACATGGTTTCCTAAGCTGAAAAGGATGTTAAAGGGTGAAGCACTGCTAATTACAAGGAGTAAGAACCTATTAACACAACCTGTAACGCATGAACCACATCCCTTGTATGATCGAATTGATCTTCTCTGTTGCAGGTTATGCGGCAGCCCTTCGAAAGGACAGGACTGAAGAAGGAAATTGTGGACATTTTGGCGGCTTCTTGGAGAGCCTCTACCCAGAAGCAATATTGTGTGTACATAAGGAAGTGGAAAGACTTTTGCAAGAGCAAGAAGAAAAGCCATCTTCACTCTAGTGTTCAATTTGTTTTAGAATTTCTTAGTGAGCTTTTTCATGTAGGAGGTTTTGGATACAATGCACTCAACACAGCAAGAAGTGCACTCGCGTCATTCCTAGTTCTTGAGGATGGTGCCTCTACAGTTGGGAACAACATTTTGATATCAAGATTTATGAAGGGAGTTTTCCATCTCCGAACCCAAAGACCTCACTATGTAGATACTTGGGATGTAAATATTGTGTTTTGCTATCTCAGAAAGCTGTCACCGGCAAATGCACTGAGTCTACGAGATCTCACCAAAAAGCTATGCATGCTCATTGGCTCTCATCTCAACACAGAGAGCACAGTCATTGCAGCTCCTGAATTTGGACAACATGATACTCAAGGGATCATCAGTTACATGTACATTTCATTTCAGCGAGCTACTGAAACAAAATAGGCCGGGAAATGCTGGCTTCACACTGAGCATGAGAGCCTACCCCTCCAGATCGTCAATTGTGCATTGTCAACTACATCAAAGCCTACATGCGGAGGACTGAGGAAATTCAAGGTCAAGAGCGTCGGCTCTTTATTAGTTTTCGCAGACCCCATGCGAAAGTAACATCGCAAACCATCTCCCGGCGGATCAAAGATGTTATGGCAGTGGCAGGAATCGACATTTCAAAATATAAGGCTCACTCAACAAGAGCAGCTGCGACGTCAGCTGCACACGGAGCAGACTTGCCAGTTTCGTTCATCCTTGAGAAGGTAGGCTGGACGAATGAAACTAGAAATGTCGCTATGGCGACCGATGCCTCCGCCATAATGCATGATTCTCCCAGTAGGTGTATAGTACAATGTCTTCACAATGTGTGATGACAGTTTCACATAACTGGCAAAATATTGAAATGACAGGTTGGTCAGAAATATCTTGAATGTTCACTTTCCTTGAACTGGGTTTGCTATAATTGTCTAAGAGTGCAGGTACACATATTTGGGGAATTGAGGATTTTTACTTGACTTCTGACCAACCCTTTTATAAGTTTATCCACTGAGTAATTCTCAAGGTATGAAGAAAGAGTGTAATTACAGTACAAAATAGATTTCTTTTTTTTTTTTTTGCATTTAAACCTGGCCTTTGACCCTTAACCTTTGACCTTCTGGCTGGAAATTTCCCAGAGAATCTCCATTAGGTAATACATACACGTATATTAAGTCTTAAAACTAATAATGCAAGCATTGCATATACTAGTATATGAGGGAAATAGTAAAAATTTGAGGAGTTGACCTTGACCCCTGACTATTGACCCATGACCCCTAAGTTCCCTAGATAATCCCTGCCAGTCAGTACATGCGTATGTACCAAGTTCCATGAAAATACATTGAACCATTTGCGAGAAAAGTGAAAATGTAACATTTTCACCTAACCTTTGACCTTATGACATGAAACTCTCTGGAGAATCTTTACGCAGTAGTACATGTCTACACTAAGTTTCAAGAAAATACCTTTTGGCATTGCATAGATATGGGGGAAATAGCTACATTTTTAGCATTTGACCTTGACCTTTTCCCTCTTGCCAATGTCACTAAAATCTACTCAGCTCATTGCCTCATCATACATCATCCTTGGACCAAGTTTGGTGAAAGCTGCTTCATCCAGTTTTGAGTTACTGTAAAAGTGGTTATTTTCGCGCGACTGATTTTTCGCGGTTTGCCGGGTCAGAAGAGTTTCGCTTGTTTTTAATTCCGCGGAATCAAGACATCACGCACAGGAACGTATGGCAAACAAAAATATTCGCGTGTGTTTATTTTCACGCTAGGTTCTGGTTGCGCGAAATGCGAAAATTTCCACTTTTACAGTATCATGTAACAGATAAATTTCAGGATTTGACCTTGATCTTTGACCACTGACCTCTGTCCCATTTCACTAAAAAACTAATCAAGTAATTGTCCCATCATACATCATCCTCGGACAAAGTTTGGTGAAATTTGCTCAATCCAGTCTAAGTTATCACGTAAACAAATACAATTTCATGATTTGACTTTGACCTTTGACCTTTGGCCGATTTCACCCAAAATCTAATCAAGTAATTGCCCCATCATACCTTATACTTGAACCAAGTTTGGTAAAATTCCAGTCAATATTACTCAAGCTATCGCATAAACGAATGCGGACGGACGTACGGACGGATGGACGGATAACCCGAAAACATAATGCCTCCGGCACCACTTCGTGGGGGAGGCATAAAAACTTTCAGAAAGTTCTACAGCAAACCCTTGCTCGATGATGGGAGCAAGTGTCTCACAACTGCTCTACTAAAGAAATGACCAGACAAGGTAAACAATTTACCCTTTTTGGTAAATGACAATTCATAGTCATTTCTGTCATCTTTCTTACAAATATGGCTGCTGGGCTTCAAAATCTCAATGTAGTCTCTTTCGGAGACTCCAGAAGTAAAATAGAAAGATTAAATGAGAACTTACCTGTTTGAAATTTGATCTTTATTTTACGAGGGAGTTGTAGGAAGAGAATACATTCCCTCCTCTCCCTCCCAAAGTTTTCAAACTTGAGGCTAAGTTCTCCATAATCTTTCAAATATCCAGCAGCCACATTTGATGCTTTGAAAAATGACTGCGCGTGCGCAAAGCGGGTCTCTCAATGTATTCTCTTCCTACAACTCCCTCGTAAAATAAATATCAAATTTCAAACAGGTAAGTTCTCATTTAATCTTTCTATTTTTACACATTCTATAGAATAAAGTCAACTTTGATTACAGAATCATATAGGACTACTCTCTTATTTACTTGCATCTTGCACACAGTCTAGAGTTCTACCATGCATTGACTTTGCTAGAAAGTCTAGTTCTGTAAGACCACATCTGTATTTCCTTTATACCCGAAAGCAGTACAGCTGTATATTATGGTCTGTTACACACCTTGTCAAATGACCGAAGATCATAAAGTTTAATCATTTCTGAGTTGATTCCACAGGCAAATATGAGGCCTTCAGGGTCAAAGGAAGCAACAGGTCTGCCTTGAAGATGCATCAGTCCCTGCATGTAGAAGAGACAAAACGAAACACAAGCAAACAAACTAGAACTATCACTGAATAGTTACACAGCACCACTACAGCAGTCTCATATGCCAAACTTCAAGTCAATGCTCAAAAACTGAGGGAGATCAATAGGTCAATCAACATATTTTTGCATGATATGATATAAAAAATCAAGCACTGTTAAAACTGCTGTTGCTTTGGCAACAGATTTCTTAACACTCACAAAAAGGTGTCTTACAGAACTACACATTACAGTGATCATATGTGCCGTATTTCAAGAGAAGTGCTTTAAAACTGAGAGCGTTTACAGAGTTCGAAATTGGCGATGGTCTGCTGGCTATTGGCCACCCAAAATCACGTCGGACTAGCTAAAAGTCATAAAATTCTGAAGTTACTAGTCCATCTGGCTAGCCAAAATATTGCTTCAGTGTCAAAATTGATTCTAAGTAGTCCGCCTGCCTAGTTTAAAAAAAAAAAGTTAAGTGCGACCCCTGGTTTAACCCACAACATTTTGTATGATTTTAATGAAAATTAGCTGTTGCCATGACAACATACAGTCAAATTCGGATACCTCGACGTCGGATAAGCCGAATATCACTTACCTCGGGGGCAAAATGAAAGTCCCGATTGTTCCTATGGAGTTTCCGTGTATTAAAATTCGCGTAGCTCGAAAAAGATAACTCGAAGTTCGGTTACCTCGAAGGGAAATCTAATGTCCCGATCTTAATTAACTTATTGTTTTTCCCAGCATGTTGCTCGAATCGAAATTGTAAACATCACTCAGCGAAGACATGTCACAAATGTTTTCACACTCGATTGTAAATATTCTGAGACCAGAACAATCGCGCGCCCAAGAAGAAATACCCGATACACAGCTGACAAGGAAAATCCCCAACACCTACTGTACCTACACACGTACACGGTATGCATATAGCACCCGTGCCAATGGAGTGCTTTACGATAGCACTACGCGCTGCCCCATCATTTGCTTTTCTTTAACCACTGTGTTTTGATTTTTGATCGAGACAGTCATACCGTGCGCGTAGATTCCTCAACCGTCGGGGCGCACCTGCTTACGTTGACAGTTATATCTTTGCCATTAATCACGCTCCACTGTCAAAACATCAATCTCCCTCGTAGTGCCTTTTTTTAAACTTTTTTTTTTTTTTGCCTTTCACGAAGTTTACTTCCCCGAGAACGCAAGCACTGAAACTTTTTTTTTCTTCCAGCAATGCGATTATGAAAATCTGGAAGTATAGGCCGATCACAATGAAGAATAGAATACACAGGGCTCCGCACTAAGTTTTATCGGGCCACCAATATCATTGATTTTTATTTTCTGGTGGTCGAAAGTAAAATCTGGTGACAAAAAAAAAAAATCAGGAAAAACATTAGAAAAACTAAATCGGTCCTACTAAACATAGACAAATTAATATTAAGCATTATTAGAGTGATACAGATGTCCATGTCTAAAACAAATGAATCAAAAATTCAATCATCTTACTCTGTGTTTAAAGATTTGACAAATAGGCGTAGATATCATTTTAAAAGTTGATGCCCATATATTGAGGAGGTCAAAACTTACATGTACGTTTGAAATGAGAAAATGGGAGCATTTGCTGACATTTGTTAGCATCCGACATTTGTTTTAGCATTGTAAAAAGCCGAAAGTTACCGTTATTCATTTTTAAATGTAAAAGCAAACAACCGACATTCATTTTAGAATCTTACGGAGCTGAATACTATCCTAATCCATTTCCAAACGTGAAAGCAAACATCCGCTATTTGTTTTAGCATCTAACTGAGCGGATTAATACCATTAATCATTTCCAAATGTTAAAGCAACAATCTGTTATTTATTTTTGCATCGTACGGAGCAGAATATTACCGTTATTCATTTCAAACATCCGATATTTATTTCATTATCGAACGGAGCCAAATGTTACTGCTGTCCACTTCCGAAAGTGAAATGAATCATCTGACAATTATTTTATCATCGCACAGAGCCGAATGTTACTGTTTTTTCATTTTTGAACGTCAAGGCAGACATCAGACATTTTGGACAATGAAACGTATAGCTGAATGTTACTGATATTTATTTTTAAATGTATACCGTAGCAAATATCCAATATTTTTTTTTTCATCGTATGGGGCAGAATGTTACTGCTGTTCACTTCCAAACATGCCAAACGTAAAAGCAATCATTCGACATGTATTTTAGCATCTTCCGCAGCTGAATGCTATTGACATTTACTTTCGAACGTAAAAGCACACATCCGGCATTTATTTTATCAGCGTACGGAGTTGAATATTATTGTTATTCACTTCAGAACATCAAAGCAAACATTCGACATTTATTTTCGCATCTTCCGGAGCTAAATGTTATTGCGATTTACTTTCGAACATAAAAGCAAACATCCAGCATTTATTTCATCATTGTCAGGAGTTTAATATTATTGTTACTCTTTTCCGAACGTCAAAGCAAACATCAAACATTGATTTTACCATTAAACGCAGCTGAATGTTACTGTTATTCATTTCGAAATTTAAAAGCAAACATCAGACAGTTATTTTAGCATCATATGGACATGATGGAGCAGAATATTACTGCTATTTTCTTCCGAACATAAAAACGATCATCTGACATCTATTTTAGCATCTTCCGGAGCCGAATGCTATTGCTATTTACTTTCAAAAGTATAAGGAAACATCCGACATTAATTTATTTAACCATCGTACGGAGTTGAATGTTGTTTTTCATTTCCGAACGTCATAGCAAAAATTCGACATTTATTTCAGCGTCTTCCGGAGCCGAATGTTATCCTTATTCATTTCCGAACGCAAAATCAAATATCTAACATTACTTTTAGCACCATACGGAGCTGAGTCTTATCGTTATTCATTTCCAAAAGTATGAGCAAACATCCGACATTTACTTTAGTATCATACCGAGTCGAATATTACCGTCATTCATTTCCACAATTAAACGCAAAACTCTGACAATTATTTTAGTATCTTACGTAGCCGATTGTTACCGCTGTTCATTTTCAAAAGTAAAGGCAAACATCCGACTTTTTTTTTTTTTTTTTTTTGGTGGCGCGATCGGGCCACCAAAATCTTTATTTCTGAAATTTTGATTTCATTTCCGATTTTCACTCAATTCATTCAAAAGTTGATTCAATTCAAATTGACAAGCATGCAAACAATCAGTAGGCACTATAACAGACACCATGTTGAACATCGATAAACGTCGAACATCGATAAACATCGGATAAGTCGAAGAAAATCCGAGGTATCCGAGTTTGACTGTATTAAGCAATACTGACAAAAAAGGAGTCTTACACATCTACAAATGTACCTACGATAATTGTCACAAATTTCAAGTCAATTGCTAAAAAAAATGAGGGAGTAGTTAAATCCACAAGATTTTGCAAGAGACAAACTTACCGACCGACCGACACACTTCTAGTCTCTGAAAGACACAAGATACTATTTAATGGTTTTTAATGGAAATTGTGAGACCTTTTTCCATTAAAATCACATCTATATTGAATATATAATGCCATGCAGATTGGTCAGACATACCTGGCAGCTGGGAGATCTGAGATCCCAAAGCCTGATAGTCTTATCCAAAGACCCCGACAAGAAGCTGTCATCTATGGGAGACATACTCAGACTGACGACTCTGTAGGCATGAATGGGCATTTATAAGGAAGATTGTGTAATAAATCATACAAACTGCCCTGGCAACACTGGTTCACTGCCATGGAATCTCCCACCTACAGTTCACCTCTACACAAAATTTTGAGAAAAATCCATTCAACAATGTCGCTTGTAAAGTGCACACAACATTCACCCTTTTACCTATTAAGCGGGGTTCCCACTATCACGATTGGCGCCACGATTGAAATCGTGGTCTTAATCGTGCAGCAAGCGTGATGGTCTTATCAGATTGTATCAGATCTTAAGGTCAATCGTGGCAATCGCGTTGATCGTAGGAAAAATTTGGACGGTTCAAAAATTTTCTACGATTAACACGATTAGTTTTTGATCGTGATCATCGTATCAGATCGTCTAGGATCGTATCCAAATGCAGCAAATCTTTTCTAATCGTGCCCTAATTTCTAATTTTTTGCCCATTTGCCCTTATTTTACTCATAAATTAATTTATTTTGTATTCTGATAGGTGGTAGCCTGCATCTTTAGATTATCATTTCCAAACGGTAAATTGTATGACGGTTTGAGGTTTAATTGTCGTAATTTTTAAGGTACATTATCAAAATCATTTTTTTGATGATTTCATAAAATGAAAGTTGTATTACAGATTTTTAGATGTTCTCATACATTATGTTAATGATGTTTTCATTAATGAGTTCTTAATACCATTATACAGACACACAAAACAGGATATGAGATAACTTTTGTAACGAAAACACAAAATGAGCAAAAATAAAATGGCAATTGTATGTCTGCACGCCATTGACTAACGTCAGTACAAAGATGAGAATAATTTAATGAATCGTGCTTGAATGGGTACATATCAAAGGCAAATGGTTGATTTTTCAAAGTATATTACAGAGTAATTTTTTGGGGGTGCAGTATCCCGCTGTTTGTGTATTGTACATAGTAATTAAGAGTTGTTGTTTCATCAGCCATCGTTTGACCCCTTTACATTTATTTTGACACTTTTCAATGTCTTTTCTTGTATGTTTGGTAGAGCATAATTTTAGAGGAAAACGGTTATTTCAACTTTCATTATTACTGCAAATGTAAAAGTGACCATTGTCGTGGATGTGAGATCACCCGTATGATTATGACAATGAAGATCACTCTTATTATTTTTCACAGTTAGTTATTCAATAAGTGTAGCAATGTACCCCTGCGAAATAATTTTGCGTAAAACCTCCTTTTTGTTAAAAAGTGACATCATTTTGATTAGGGAGTCACTTTTCTGTTATGTGTGTGTATCAGTTATGTTAAACATTGTTAAGTAAAACACTAAATCAAGCCGAATAAACCAAACTTTTAATAACCCATATGATAACGACATTTTGAAATAAAAAGGCATATGATACATACACTTTGCGAATATGAAATCGAACACATAAGCAATACTATCCATTCGGCCAACTTTCTTATATCGAGCGTATATAACACATACTACTATGTTACATAACATTCAAAATGATCCCATCCTCTTTCTTAGCTTCCATTTCATCATATTATTTTCTTCATGTATTGGAGAGAAAGGTCATTTTGTCTTGCTGGTTTTTTTTTTCTGGGGAAGAGGGGTAATCATCTGATCCTATGTATTTGGGTTCGTTATTTCATTCTTTTTTGTGAGGGGGAGGGTAAGCATGTCGATTTAATAATCTATTAATTTCTTTACGTTTAATATTAGACGAGGGAATATCTGAGGTTATGGCTGGCCTGGGTGCTGCTTTCTCTCTGATAATATAATCGTCATTAGCAATACTGCAAAGGTTACGTTGTCATCATCGTCAACCTGTCAAGCCTTGCCATCATCAATGGTTGTGGATGAAATCAATAGGCCTAACCACTCTGCATAATTTCAGGGAAACAATGAAATCCATCGTCAGCCGGACTATAATATTCCCATTCGGGTCCAATCGCGCCTTAAATGGGGGTCGCTTCTGATCCCGATCGTAAAAGATATCGTATCTTATCTCAGCAGCCCGTATTGGTTCGCGGTATTCGTATTGGAACGTATCAGTACGTTGCTGCACGTACCAGATCGGGGATCCTGATCGTAATGGTCATGTTAGATCGGTACCAATCGTGAACTCAATCAGGACAATCCTGTCGGATCGTATTTGAACGGCAGACCAGATCGTGACAGATCGTATCGCTTGAAATAGTCCAATCGTGACCATATCGCATCCAAGCGTACCAACACGTATTGACTCGCATAACCTCGTATCCAAACGTGAAATTTCAGACGAGTTCAACAAATTTTTCACGATCAGTTACGAATGTCCAATCGTGGCGTTCGCAATGGATCGCACGATAGTGGGAACCCCGCTTTAATGGTGGAACAGTGAAGACACTGTCATCCTAAAGATACATGTAGGCGACTACCTGGTACATTTTCTATGATATACCTCTTCAACAATTTTGAATGAAATGCGGGAAGAAATGTGGCAGGTGAATAGCACAGAAAATATGTAATGCTGTATCTTTTAGATACTTCTTATTCTACATGTTTGTACAGTATCTTAGCATACCCTTATCTTGTGGAATTTTGTTTTCCTAGACATGTTTTCAGAGATTTTGCCTTTAATACTTCTGCTTTCATTCTCTTTAATACATTGTTTTTATATGACCTAGATATCTGGGCATTATATCCATCCAAAACACTACTAAATTGCACCATCAGAGCTAATAACTTTATAAATCTGAATGAATTTGGCCAAACATTTCCTGTGTTTTACAACATTAAAATAATTATGACCATCGGTATGACTTCAAAGCATACAGGAATGTTAGACATCCAATTATAATGCTTTAGAACCCAAACATGTGTTTGCATGGATTATAAAGGGTTGCTACTCCATCTACAACGCCTCCCTGGTCTGAGGCAGACAATATGAAGGGAAAACACTTGAATTCTTTTGTTTCTTTCCCCCACTGCCCTTGACCGCTGCCAGCGGTGTGAAAGCGTAGAGATGATATAGTACAGGTTGTACTTGCACTGTCACTAAACTCTTCGTTCTGAAGTGAGAGCCTCATACAGTACAGTATACCTGATAATTTAGAAGCGATAAATATCAAAAAAAATATGCTACAAGTAAATAGGACACACAAAAAGGCTGCCCGCAGAATTCATATCATAGCTGATAAATTCCATAAATGCCATGAACTAGTCCTTGGATTTCTCTTCACAGGAATCATAACAATGATAAAGATATTTCAATGCCAGAGTGCTTTAAAAAAAGAAAAAAAAAAGTCTTTTTTAGCCTGGTGTTCCCTTTGAATACTCTAGCAATATTTGTTTGTTTTTTGTTTTGTTTTTTTTACATTTTGTTGCAAAGTAAAATGTGCAAGCAAGTGTGATTACATTCAATATGATACATTATCTTCTATATAGGACGTTTTAGCGGTGCATCAAAAACGCGTATTGTAGTCCGCTCAATTTTTACCGTTCAATATCAGAGCATATTGAACGAAACGCATAGGCCAACGTATTAATTCCCCATAGACTACCGTTGTTACTAACCGTTCAAGATCACACCATATCCTGTCTTGTGTGTTGCGCGAGCACTTGCTGAATGCGCAAACGCTTGCTGCTAGTGCGCGTCATTTTGTTACAATTCACAAGCGCGCAAACATCTTGCAAGTTGTTTGTTCCCATACGTAGTTTTAGGGGCTTCCCCTTTTCAGCGCTAGGATGTGACTGCCAAGTCAACTTCAAAGACGAGTAGAAGCCCGGTAATTGCGAGCAGTTTATGCTTGCTCTACTTGATTGTAAAGATGATAATAATTATATTGGATGGCCTTGATTCATGGAATACCAGGGAATATCGCACTCGTTAGGGTCAATATTGCACTCATCTTCGATTCGTGCAATATTGGCCCTGACTCGTGCAATATTCCCTGGTATCCCATTCATAGCCATCCAATATAATATAAATATTACACTGTACACTATAACACTGCAAGTACATGTAACTCTACTATATACAAAAAAAAAAAAAAATCAAGGATTTTAAGAAGGAACATCATACCTCAAAATTACTCACTCACTTATCTGTGGGATTTAATCAATGTCAAATCATGCAACATGTACAATATGTATACGTCTGTATGTGTATATTAAATACATTATACCCATGTCATTATTGATATGAAGTTTATTTTTTCACATTTGAACGTCTGTATGCTAATAAGTATGGATGCTTACACCACTTTTCTCATATCTTGTATATATCAAGAGAACAGTTTGCACTTACTTTTTAGTGTGACCAGGAAAGTATCTCAGGTACTTGTTGTCATGAAGTGACAAATATCGAATGGTGTCATCAACCTTGTTTGATGTGTAGATAACAGTGTTCTGAGCATGAGTAAACCGAATAAGATCAACTCCATACTTCTTGCTGTAGAGGGTCCGCTTGGGTCTGTAAGGAGATATAAGTGCATTACCGGTACACACAAATTTAATTACTTTTTCTTCTCGAAGCCAGTTCAAGTCATGGTACAGTGCATTTCCACAAAATATTCAAATTGACTTTAAAAGAGTAAATTCCGACAAACAATGGATGAAGTTTCACACAAATCTTGACCAACAGAGAGTCAAAGAATCTCACAATTTTATGCTTCCACGATATCAGGAGCAATCACACACACAGACACACACACTGAAGAAGGTGCTGACGTCATTACCGGTACCTTGCAAGCTTCCATTAACTTGCACATCACACTTCAGTAAATTACCTTTTTTTTTACATGAAACCGGTAAGAATAAATAATATCCTTTCATATCGAACACATAAAGTCATTGTAGTCCTGTAAGGACCCAAACTTGATGAGTTTTAGGGGAAAGGGGTTGTACTTGCAAATTATGAAGCAAGAAAATGATTTTAGGATATTTGTACACAAAACATAGAAAGAATTGTGAGGTAGGGACAGCAGCTGCATCTGAGTACTATTGAGTACAATCACTTGATTCTAACAAGTGCCAAATGTTCACGTACACACTGGTCTCAATGACACTAGACAGAATACATGTAGTATAACACTACCACAATCTGTCTCATCTCAGCATTTGGGTCATGCCCTCCCCCCCCCCCCCCCCCAAAAAAAAAACAATGTAACAACAACAACAACAACAACAACAAACAAACATGATCACATGAAACACAAGACCATGTTAACCTCTCTATTTACCCTGCTGAAGCAGCCCGTACCAAGTTTTGTAGTAACCAAACGTCACAACCCGTGTGCCCCAAACATACTTTATGCCAAGTGAATAAACCCATGGAGGTTGAAAACTATTCCTCCACATAATAAACAAAGTCTTCAAGAATCAAGTTTGGGCAAACCATGGGCCTAATATACATGGACTAGAAACGACAGTCTTTCTTTGATCGCATATCACCGCTGCCACCCGATTAAGTGCATCTTAATGAGTACATTCAAGTGCTTGGATAATGACGATTGCGCAATCATGCATCATCACTGACAAAAAAAACCATTTCCCTCACTGCAGTCTTATTTTGCTGAGGTGCCTTTTCAGACTCAGGTGCTTTTGAGTAAACACCGATGAAAGGGAGCAGCAAACCCAAAAACATGATAGTTCTGTCACAAAATTGAAAATTACTGAAGTGGACACTTGTGGACAAGCATGTAACATGGCGTAATGATAGGACATTCACATGTCATCTACGGTCACTGTCCATGTTTACTCTGGAACATTGTGCGAAAAATGAGAAAAATTAGATTACAAATCACACCCAACTTGCCAAAATAATTGCTTTCTCTTGTAAAGTACACTCATTTCACAAATGAAATTGCTTGAGCGATAATTTTCCCAGTGTACACTACATGTACAACTGCACATGCATTTTTCTTGATTTAAGATAATTACTACATCTTCTGCGCATGTAGTTTTTAGATTCCTCAAAGCGTCATCTTGTTTCTATCCAGGCTGGCTGTCGGTGGTGATGATGAGATCAAAGCAGGAAAGCATGTTTAAAATGCTTTTGTGCCACTTTTGACAGAAACAGGTGCATGAATTAATTAACAAGCGATGAACGTCCATGTGTAGTAGGTCCATGGGCAAACCAAAGATTTAGGGGCCATGCACATCTACATTGTATGACCTCAAACTGACATAAATTGAACCATGGACAATGGGCACAGATGGAAACTTCCTTTCATCTCTCCCACTTTTCGTTATTTCCTGCAAACTCTTTAAAATGGGTGCAAGCATAAATCTGAAGAAACTGTAGCATGATAAGAGGAAAGAGAGTGCTTAGGTTTATGTTGCAACATCATAAGTGTACAATGCGCAGGATACAATTCTCCCTATCGTACATAACTCTTCGAATTTGAATGCGTGTGGCGCTTTAATTTTTTTACCTTTAAGTCTTGGGATATAAACTTCCGGTTATGAGCGCGCGATGTGTAAATGTACGATTTTATGCACATTGAACAACGAAGGATAGTATTCATAGATCGTATCAAATTCTGTCTTATAATCTCGCGAATAACAGAGTTATTTTCTAATCTGTAACTTTACATTAAATCAATGGGATTCTTCTGCGAAGCGGCCCAATGCTGGGCTGACAATGCCAAATGACGAAATTATGGAAAATATCCATAGATGAAGGATGAGCCGTGGGTGAAGTTCCCAAGAGACAAAGTTCAGCAGAAAGCAGGGAAAAATCTGCTTCACAGGAAAGACCCCTTTGACCTAAAGTGAAACATGCATATTTGTTTGAGACATTTCCAGAAAGGAGCAATTTTACCACATGGCACTGCAAATGCCTCACCGAAATATTTTTACTGGAACAATTTCGGACAAGATGAAGCACGAAGGGAGAGAAGTGCTCCATCCTAGTGCCGACATATCTGGGCCAGTTCGCAATCATTGCCCAGACCCATGCCCAGCCTAGCCGCACCAGACGTGGACCCGAATGCGAAGCGGCCACTTCGTGGCAGCGTACAGGGGGTTGCCCCCAGCCCTTCATTTACCAGTCATAGGAACATTTCTTTCACTAAGAAGGTCCTTTAATCGCGACACAGACATTCTCGAAATTGGTCATCAGGTCGATCCATGTTTGCTTGTGCATGACAAGTTCTGAATGTACATTGTACGATCAAAGATCCTACACTATATGGGACAATTTTCCAGACCTGCAAAACCGGAAGTATACATCCAAAAGCGATCAATCAGATATCGGTATCGCGAGGTGATATCGCTTGATATCGGCTATATGCAACAGGGAGAATTGATTGGCTGTATCACTATGTATGAGTAGACGCATTTATACACACCATGTGCAAACCTCTAGTTGTACCACCACCACACACACTTCCTACAGTACACTGACATACAATTGTACTATTAAATCGCTACACGTGTTCAGAAATAACAAAGGACAAGTTAGCTCCACTGAGATTCTAAGTCCCAACCTTTCTTCAGGCCCTCTGTGAAAAAACAAAAAACAAAAACCTGTCACCATTAACCCTACTGCAATGACAGCAGAATTTGCAGCGGGATTGTGGCTGCATGCCAAGCAAAGGACAACAACAGAGATGTAGGAGTTGAAAGTCTAGCTGCACATAGCATACGTTTACTAGTAGGCAAATCAAGCTACTAGGTAGAAATTGATGAAGACTTGGTTTACATGATGTTGGGGCTACTGTGTGCAGCTAGCAGATTGTTTACACAAATAGGCTGCAGACACAAACTCCTGCACATGGGAAGTTGGGGTTTCTGGCAAAGCTTTTGGGACTTTTGTGTTTACAAGTGTCAGAATGACAAGCTGTAAACCCAGTGTGGCGGTATATTATAGTGCCCATGCCATACCGTGCTGTGCGATGCAGATACAATTGTACAATACAGGTGCATACTTCTGCGACATAAATGAGAGTAGACGGTCTATTGAAACACATTTTCTGGAAGTGTGTACTTGGCTTTAAGAAATTTGCTTCTCGTCACTACCCAATTATGCAGAGACTCTAAAAGGCGCTAGTGCAGTTTCGCATTGGGTACCTAATTTCCAGTTTTATGACATAAAATTTAATCTTTAGCTCAAGGCAATATGTGAAAACCTTTTCCTATCCCTCTCTGAACTTGTCATTACTTTAAATTCTCAAAACAATGAATTTTCATGTAAAACTAGAAATGTCGCTACGGCGACTGGTATGCCTCCGCCATAATGCATGGTTCTCCTAATAGGTCTATAGCACAATGTCTTGACAATGTGACAACAGTATCACAGAAACTAATAAGACAATAAACCAACAAACAATAGGCCTATATACGTACACCTACTACACATCGGGTACAAGCTGTATACAATATCGTCAATTCAAATTAAAAATATTGTCTTGAGATTCTTTTTGAAACTAGCAATGGAAGATGCTTCTCTAAGAGATTTTGGCAGGCCATTCCATAGTTTTGGGCCCATATTTATATGAAAAAGCCCGATCCCCCAATCATGCTTGATTCGAGGTACCTGTAATTTTAGCGAGTTTGATGAACGGAGATTACGTGGTGGTTGGTGAAGATGAAGAGTATTTTGAAGGTAGACAGGGGCAAATTTGCGCAATGTACGGTAAACAAGAAGAAGAATCTTGAAGTTAATACGTTTTTCTACAGGAAGCCAGTGTAGGGACCGAAGTATTGGGGTAGTATGCACAGTTTTCTTCTTGAAAGTAAGTAATCTAGCGGCACAATTCTGAAGTCGTTGCCGTGCACTGAGTTCTTTTTGTTTGCCACAAATGCGCTGAATGTTCACTTTCCTAGAACTAGGTTCAATTGGATGAATGATTAAAACGTCAGAGTGCAGGTATTTGGGGGAACTGATAATTTTTACTTGACTTTTGACCCTTTCATAAATTTATGCATTGAGTAATTTTCAAGGTATTGAGAAAAAGTATAATTTCAGTATCAAATGGTAAAATAGTATTATCTAAACCTGGCCTTTGACCTTTGCATACATCAAGTTTTAAAAAAAATCCTTCAGGCATTGCACGAATGAAAGGAAAGTAGTAATATTTTGAGGAGTTGACCTTGACCTTT
Organism: Diadema antillarum; assembly: GCF_040938485.1. Taxonomy (NCBI): domain Eukaryota; kingdom Metazoa; phylum Echinodermata; class Echinoidea; order Diadematoida; family Diadematidae; genus Diadema; species Diadema antillarum. Next base: position 37,507 of record NW_027272058.1, read on the forward strand.
GACCCCTGACCTTTGACCCATGACCCCAACTTCCCTAGATAATCACTGCCCATCGGTACATGCATATATACTAAGTTCCATGAAGATACCTTGAACCATTTGCGAGATATGGAGAAAAAACATGAAATGTCAACCTTTTTTTTCACAAAATAACCTGTGACCTTTGACCTTTGACCCGTGACCCTAACATCCACACAAAGTATTATCCCCCCAGGATATACCCTCATACCAAGTTTGATGCAAAACCACCTCACTGTTCTTGAGATATCGACAAAAACAAAACGGGACAGACGTACGGACGTACGTACGGACGCACATGTATGTACGGACGGACGGACGGACGACCCGAAAACATAATGCCTCCGGCTACTTCATTGGCAGAGGCATAAAAAAAAATCAATGGTAGATCCTACACATTTTCACGGCAGCATGCAATACAGTCAATTGTTTGATCTACAATGTGTAGTGACCTCAGAGCGATCACAGCAAGTTTTTCTGTGTTAACTTTAAAAAAATAATAATAATAAAAATACTTGTTTTTTCCTTTCCCTCAGCTTGTAGTGTACCAAGTCTTGCGGTATTGGTTGTATAATACAAAGCACTTGATTGAGGTTTGTTGTTATACTGTGTCGTGTGTGTGTTTGAACGAACTAAAAATCTGAAAATGTGGTTCTAGTAATTTATGTCAATCTTGAACTAGAAATGTCGCTATGGCGACTGGTATGCCTCCGCCATAATGCATGATTCTCCTAATAGGTCTACAGTACATGTGGACAATGTGTGATTACATTTTCACAAAATTGGCAAAATATTAAAATGACATGTTTGTCAAAAATGTATCGAATGTTCACCTTCCTTGACCTATGTTTAAATGGATGAATAGGAGAGCATGTATTTGGGGATTTAAGAACTTCGACTTTGACCCTTTCATAAGTTTACGCACTTGAGTAATTGTCAAGGTATAAATTGTATGGAGAAAAAGTGCAATTTCTGTATTGAACAGTAAATTGTTATCATTTTCATCTGGCCTTTGATTCATAAGAGAATCAATGTCAGGCAGAGCATACATATTGTGTACATAAATATGTACAGTGTACTAAGTTTAAAGATAACTTGAGCCACTTCCGAGATATGGAGAAAGAAGTACGTTCAGCACTTTCACTTGATCTTTGACCTTCTTGGCAAAAAAAAAAGAAAATCCCAGAGAATCTCTAGTGGGTTATACATGCATACATCAAGTTTTTTTAAAAAATAATCCTGCTGGCATTGCATAAATTTATAAGGAAAATAGTAAAATTTTGAAGTATTGCCCTTGACCTTTGACCCCTGATCTTTGACCACATGAACCCCAAATTCCCTAGATAACCACTGCCAGTCAGTACATGTATGCATATATACTTTGTTCCACAAAGATACCTTGAACAATATCCAAGATACAGAGAAAAAAAGTGCAATTTTAACAATTTACTTAACCTTTTGACCTTTGACCTTTTGACCTCATGACCCCAAACTTTCACCAGAGAATCTTAATTGGGTAATACATGTATACACTAAGTTTCAAGAAAATATCTTCAGGCATTGCATAGATATGGGGGAAAAAGTGAAATTTTAAGCATTTGACCTTGACCTTTTGACCTTTTACCTTGAGCATGTGCACCCAAAAGTTGATAGGCACAACTTCACCTTCTAATACACATGTATACATGCCAAGTTTCATTAGGATACCTCAAAAGGTTTTGATAGTTACCCTGTCCACAAAATTCATTACGGACGGACGGATGGACGGACGGACGGACAGAAGGACGGACGGACGGACGGACAACCCGAAAACATAATGCCTCCGGCACCACTTCGTGGCGGAGGCATAAAAATAGTGAATTTTGGCCTTCAGTAGACTAGAAATTACTGAAAAAAGTGGAGGAGACAAAGGAGAGAAAAGAGAGACAAAGAGATAAAGAAAAAGGATGGGGCATAACCGCATGGGGGAAAAGGAAAATACATAGTGTCCAAGAATATAAAGATACAGTGTACTGGTACATGTACATAGCACTAAAGGGACAAAAACACAAAATAAAAAGATTTTGGGGTTAGAAAGTAGCCTTGAATGAAAAGGAAAAGAGCATAGCAAGGAGAGAAAGAAGAGACAGACGGGTTCAAAACGAAAGGAGCAAAGGAATAATATAAAGATAAATTAAAAAAGGAAAGGAACATACATGTACAGAAATGGATTGAAAATTAAAGAAAAGATAAAAAGAGAAGAAAACAAATCAAAAATTATATTGAAAAGAATGTTAGACCTTTGACCTCAATACAAAGTATTTACCTCTGAAATTTTCAGCTGTCAAAAAAAGCTCAGAAAAGGAAAGACAAAGGATACAATGTACTTCACTATAAGATGTGAAAACATATTGGTCGGGAAAGAAAGAAAATGAGGATGAAGGGAAAGACAGATGGAAGGAAACAAAGTCAAAGAACAGATAAGAAAAAGCAGCGAAAAAGATATTTTAAAAAAGTCAGGAGGAAAGACAAAATATTGATAGGAAGTTCAATGAAGAATATACATGCACTTAAAAAATGAAAGAAGGAAAGATAAACACACACACACACACCCTCACACAATCATACATATCACATATTGATTAAACATCAACTGCTCTGTAGGCCTACAATTGTAGAATACAACCACTAGGCGCTACAGCAAGACTTGGTACAAGCTGATGGAAAGAGGAAACAATATCTTTTTAAAGATAAGTAGAGGCCTATTGTTACTTCCTCCAGTCCTGGAGAACTGCATTTGATTCGCAGAAAGAAATTTAATGATACACCAAGCATCATGTACTAACGTGGTCAAGAGTCAAATCGAAAAAAAAACTGACGAGAACCAAAGGAGTAAACAAAAGCAAAGATCTGAAAAGATAAGGCAGGTGTTTGATCATGCAGGAGATACAACATGTATGTGTGACATCACAGACGAACATATCACATACACTGAAAAACCATAGCATAGATACCATAGAAAAACTCCCTGTGAATAGGCCTAGTAGGGTTGGGGGTACCACCTATCATCACCCTAAGGATCTGTAGCTTGTTTATTCTAAAAATATAACACAAAATCGCCTAATTCTTACCTCAAATATGCCATAAATACTGCAGTTTTGAATGTCGTGACCGTCTCGTTGATTATGAATCTCCGTTTTAAAATAGCGCAATTTTAGTGCGTGCGTTCCGTTTTCTTCGCGCAGCTAAAAAGGGTACCTTGCGATCGGCACCCCCTCCCCTCCATAGGTAATACACGTGAATTTCACAGCCATGCGTCGTTACTGAGCGGATGTGTAATTTTTAGCTTGGTTTTTTAGTTTGTTTTTTAGTTTAATTTTCGTTTCTTCGTTTTTATTCTTTATATATAAAAGTAGCTAATGACACCTAATCCCGTGCGTACCTTCGCGTTCTAATTTCTATACGCAAACAGCCATGATACGGAGGGTGCCGATGGGAAGGTACCCTGCCGATAGGTGGTACCCCTACCATACTAGTAGTGTGACTATTTAATAGTATTAAATGATCGACGGAATCACGCGGTGCCTACATGGAGTAAAATAAAAGTTTGCCAAATAAACATTCATTCTGCACAACTGAAACACATTAAGACTATCAAACGTTAGGACTCCCACTGTCCTGTCACTTTTATTAAGCATTTGCCCATTCCACTTTGTAAAGGCTGCCATTTTTAAACACACACACACAAAACAGTGCTGTGCATGCACCACATGCCACAGACAAATCTTCAGACCAACAAGTCTAATTCCGCGAAAAACTTCTCATTTATAATGATGACATTTGCTGGGTCAGTTTTTCGCTTAAAACTGACCCAGCAAATGTCATTTATTATAAATGAGAAGTTTTTCGCGGAATTAGACAGACTTGTCGGTCTAGGGGTGCGTTTATAAGATTTTGCGGGCCTAGAATCACTGTTTTGAAACACTGTTTTGAAACAATGTTTCAAATCACACTTTCGTCAGGAGAGCGTTTCTAAGATTTTTTCTCCAAGCGTGTTGGGGCTCTCGCTCAGACTGTGCCATTGCACAACTCACTCTACGCAGTTTTTCCTAGGCAAAAGATCAAACAGGGTACGCGCAAGGCATTGTGACGTCATTATAAACAGTGTTTGCGATCGCAGTTGCGTTTATAAGATTTTTGAAACACTGATTCTACAGAAACACTGTTTGTAAACGCACTATTTTGTGCGTTTACAAACACTGTTTCAAAACACTGTTTCAAATCACGGCGAGCGTTTATAAGATTTTTTTTCGAGCTAGAATCACTGTTTGGCCATAAACAGTGTTTCAAAACACTGTTTCTGGCCAGAAGAAAAATCTTATAAACGCACCCAAAGACAAATCTAGCCTACTTCTAGCCCTATACTATAGACAGTACCAGACACCGCACTGTGCTCCGAAACGCCGTGCGGAGCACGGCGTCTTCCGTGCACCAGCGACTGGGCAGTGTAGCTGTTTAATAGACCATACATCGTGAACTGAAAGCTGCTGCAGATTAACATTAAATTTACATTTTTTTTTGGGGGGGGGAATACAGTTTTTACTACAACTATCTGCACTGAGCCTAATCGATTAAGAGCTCAGACTCTATTTTATAGGCCTATTAAACGTTAGGCCTTTTTCTTTAGACAGTCGTTAGAAGAGAAGGGAAGCTCATCATAAATAAGCAAAGCTTACTTTCCCTCGAGGCAATCGTATATAACAATCGAGTCATCTTCACTGCTTGATATGAGCGTCTCGCCGTTGTGGGAAAAGTCGATGCTGTTGATGCGTTCAGTGTTTTGATCTTTAAAGAGTTTTGCGACTTGAAAACTCTTCATCACTTGGTCAGACAACTTCATGGTGAGGCAGCCTATTCTACGGCACAAAAATACATATCGATGATTTCTACAGTACAGAATACTTGTAGCGTTAGCTATGTAGGCGACTTCACTCGGCGACGGCGTTCTACAGCATATGCATAACAGGCATTACATGTGCGTATAAACGAGTGTTTGTAATACTACGTGCGTGCTGTGTACATGTATAGATGTATGCTCTACACTGCTCTACACTACACACAAAGCGATGTACCCACAGATACCGCGCTGACATGGTCGGAATGGTTGTACGCACCGAACTAGTACAGTGTATTTGCGGCTCTGAGCCTGAGCTGTACGTACAGCTCTATGGGTCATGCTGTAAGTTGAATGTATGACAAGCCAAATGTAAATATATAGTACTCAGTATATCCAACTGGCCACATACTAAAAATACAGTAAGTGATGTAACGTGATGTTGCGGGTATCTTGAACCATGGACCTACAAAAGCAGTTCCATGCTTGAACCAACTCAATTTAGTCTACATGCGTTTGCATTACAATATACATTGTAATATAATTGGCAGTTGTAGTAATCCGAAACCAGCCCATGAACGAGGAACAGAGGGGTGTGAAATTGTGAATTTCAGTATTTTAACGCGAAATTATCCCCAGTTAATAATTATTACTTCTTGAGTGGTTTGTTGTTTGTTTTATTTATTTTTCTTCAACATAAATGCATACATAGGTAAAAATAATTGTTAGTAATATCACAGAAAACATAAATATACAGATAATAATCAATAATGTACAGTTGGAGGCCTTTCATATCGTTCATGGGAGTGTCATATCAATGATTTGTGAGATTATTTTACGTAACATATAATTTAGATGCAATATTATTATGTTGAAATATTGTCTTTTATCTGCTTTGATGACGCTTTATCCAAGTCAAGTAATCCCGTATCTAACTTATGGAATCCTTGCTTGGGGAAATGCATATTTGACATACACGTAGCTTGACAAACTTCTTCTTCTTCTTTCGCTGCTCCAGTGATATATAGATTATAAGTTGGCGGCTCGTGTTTTGACAATCAGATTGAAGAAAACAATAATCATTGTATTATATCTGAAGACCAATACGGTTTCATGAAAAATCGTTCTGCACCAGACAGCATTGATCATAAGAGTATTATACAAGGAAGATTTGATTACTGTGATGTAGTGTGGTCAAATTGCAGTAATATAAATTGCACAGATTACAAAATCGGGCACTGCGTACCGTTCTGAAAGTGAACTAGAGGTTTTCAACACAATTGATATTATGATCAGTTAAGTATTTCTACTATCGAAATAAGACAGAAACACAGAATGTAACATGCAATGCATAAAATTGCTCATGGAGTTTACCCCCAATGTCTGTGTGAGTTGTTTTCATTTGAATAGACAAATTATTTTTTTCAGATGTAATATGTTAAAATTTGAGTTAGGTAGATTTTCAACTAATTTTAAACGTAGGAGTTTACAATGCAGGGGATGTAAAGTGTGGAATGATCTACCAGATAATATCAAGATTATGAGTTTTAATAATTTCAGGTTTCATTTGAAATAGCAGCAGTTGTAGTTTGATATATCCACTGCATTTACATCATATCAATTATCATAATGTTTCGTATTATGTTACGCGATGAGTACTATTGACATTTATTTTATATAAATCTCTTGTCAACGTCTGTATTTTTTTATTCATATGCTGTTATATGTAGATATACTTTTCTCTTTCTTCGTGATTTTTTTTCTCTTTTTTTTTTGTTCTTATTTCAATCATTGCTATACTGTCGCTGTTACTGAATCTATGTTTCGTTCTGTTATATCATTGTATACATGCACGGACTTGCAGAATAACAGCCGATGGCTAAGCAAGTTTCCTTTTTATTGCCGTGTTGAAATAAAATGAAAATGAAATGAAATGAAATCAGAGTGTATACAGACAGTTCAGGATGTAATCGATTATTGCCAATATACTGAAACACCCGCTATCATTATGTCATTAGATTTCAAGAAAGGATTTGATACTTAACCATGAATTTTGTTTGGTTTGTCGAAAGAACTTAGATTTAAAGGATCTTTCATCAAATAGATTAAAACGTATAATGCTAATGGTAATGAATTGTGGTTGGATATCTGAAGATTTTTTTTTTTTATTAAAAGAGGTGTAGGCCTACGGCAAGGATGTCCGTTATCAGCTCTTTTGTTTATTATTGTTGCAGAATTTTTAGCGGCAAAAATTAAACAGAATGTGAAAATAAAAGGTATTTTAGTTCCAAACATTGAATCAGATAATGAGTATAAAGATATTCGAATAACGCAATTTGCTGATGATATGACTACAATTTTAGTCGATTCTGCAGTTGATTCGTTTAAAGAAGTAATGAAAGAAGAGGAATTGTTTGGTTAAAATGTTGGCCCAAAAATAAATTGGTAAAAATCTAAGTTTATGAGATTGAATTTAGATATTCAAAATATTGCCGATTTAAAGGACAAGGCCACCTTCATATACATAAGGATTGAGAGAATGCAGCAATATTAGTAGAACACATCAGTGAAAGTTTGAGGAAAATTGGACAATCCGTTCAAAAGTTATGAATATCTTAAGTATCTGCGCAGTCTTTGCTGGAAGAGAAGACTACTACAGTGTATATGATGTCACATGCGTACAACTATATGTTATGATACAAAATACTTCAACACGTGTGCCCCCTTTACTACTGCTTATTTCTGTGTATTTTTGTTAATGCGCATGCGCAATTGTTTGTTGTTGTCATAGAAGAAATCATAACAAAAGAACGCTTTCATCCACTGAGCTGATCCGAGTCCAACGTTACCGGACACCCCGCACTCTCGCTTGTTTTGTGGATAATTTATCCACATTTAACACCAGTTAATATCGGTAAGTTTGACAAGATGTGACAATGTATGCAAATATTGATTATTTACAGAGTTATTCGAAGTAATTTTATTGAAATTTATTAGGCACTCGGATGCTGAAGTAAAGGAGAGTCATTGAATATTGATAGATTACACTTTGTCGAATTCTAGCCGTAATGAATTCATTTACAAGGCTAAATGTGTGTCATTTAATTTAAGATAAAGAATTTCGTTGACATTCTTTGAGTAAGTGCATCTTGTTCAAATCTTTCCTGCCTCTCTGATGATATGATTTATTTGATGTTGCATTGTCAATGCGAAGGATTGAATTGTTGTAAATATAGATTTATCTAACATAAAGAATAAGAAATTTGTGGATTTTGCCATTTTCGTGTGCGGTGTGCCGGTGTTCAAATGCGCTATGTGGATTACTTTTGGGGCACGCGCGGGGTAGCGCTTTCTTGATGCGCGCATCCTTGTAGGTGCACGCGCGTACCCCTGCTTGCTACCCTGGATGGGAATATGACGAAATAATGGTCATTATGACGTCAACAATACTGTTATTATTATGTTAACAATGATCTAATTAGCATATGCTGTGTAATGAAATTCCTTCTGTTTACATTGCATTATTTACATGTCATCTACTTGACAGTGAGTAATGATGAAATGGATATGTTTTGCAGGTGGCTGAGGCATACTCTCTCCATCACGGAGTTTGTCAGGACTTTGTTGTCTGTCTCCTGTTTTAACGGTAATTATAACCTTTGTAAATTGTAAATATTTTTAATACAATACTATGTTGGCGAGGCTTATATCCAATATGTTTTTATGAATATTTGTACCCTTGTTTTGGATAGGTCGCCAATAATTTGCCACCTGATGTGAGAGGTTTTGCAGGTCTTTGCTTTCATTGGTGCATTTCCTCATTTCTTGTTAGATGTACCTTATTATCGACACACTATTACGTTAGGTTTTGAATAATGAAGATAATATTTAAAGCTTGGTTTCTAGAGTTCAAATGAAAATGTGTTTCATGCAGGTCAATAATGATTTTTGTATGAATGTATTCGTAGAAGTAATACCAGTTGTACCATAATGTGTTTCATTGTAATAATTAATGTCATCCATATTATTATTGATTTCCTTTGTTAAAATAAGGGAAAGTATTATTTTACTTCATCGCTATCTTCTTCTCCCTCTTTTCCTTCTACGTCTTCTTCTACTTCTTCTTCTCCTTTTTTACTTCATCTTCTTATTTCCTCTCTCATTATCATGATTATCTGATCGTGTATTCTTCTTATCACAATTGCTGCCATTATTATTAACAGAATAGTTGTTATTTTCGTTGTTATTATCACGTGGATCTGTCTCTTTTAATGTGATGAGATATTCGCTAAACTATTGTTGAATTATTTTCTTTCTTCTGGTGTGCACAGCCTGAGTGGATCACGATGAAGATGGTGTAGCTCTTATGGTTTAGCTCTTCACCTTGAACACAGTGTTGCGTTGTTTTAGGTTTAAATTTTAATTTCATTCTTTGTATTCTTGTATTCCAAAAATATATTGTTTTGTAATTGTTATTCAGATTTAAAAAATAGATAAATAAATAGATTTATTATTTAATTTAAAAGAATTGCTTATAATGCGTCGTTCTTTCTCCCCCAGTCTTCTTATTTGAACAACAGATTTAGAAAATAGCTCTCCCACTTTGATATTCATATTTCTTTTGTATTTACTTAAATACCGAGTGGACGCCTATTTGTCCCGTCGGTGACATATATAAGGAAAATAAAAAGAGAATTTCACCAAACTTGACTTTTTGAATAAAGTGTACAGTTCTTCGACTTGCTATACTGACGTAATTTAAGAGTAATATTATTCCCCCTGCCTTCTGAAAGAGAGAAGTCGATTGTTCTTTTGTTATGCGAGAAAAATGGAAATATGTTGAATGTTCTTTGTTCTTTCTTTATATCGTTGTACTCATGTGACATCACAAGCTGTAGTAGTCTTTTCATCCAGCCGTGACTGAGCAGAATCTTCAAAAATTCATAACTTCTGAACGGATTGTCCGATTTTGCTCAAACTCTCACTGATGTGTTCTACTAATATTGCTGCATTCACTCAACCCACATGTCTATGAAGGTGAACTTGTCCTTTAAATCTCACAGAGGATGCCATAAAATGTCTTGGAATGTATATGATGGGAAATGTTACAAAGAAGTCGAAAACCTTAACTGGGAAGGCAAAATAGGGAAAATAAAAAGTACGTTAGATTTATGTAGAATGAGCAAACTGACACATGCATGAAAGGTGACCATTATCAAGCAATTAGTTACATCTCAGTTAGTATATATACAGCTACAGCAGTATACCTGTGCCCTTAAAAATTATTAGATTAGTAAGTAGATTATACTATTCCTTTTTGTGGAATTCCAAACGGGAAAAGGTAAAATGCACTGTATGCTGCAACCCAGAAACAAGAGGAGGACTTAAAATGGTCGATTTGTTTTCAAAATGTTTGTCTCTTCGTTTATCAAGGATTAAGACGGGTTTTTTTTTTTTTTTTTTTTTGGGGGGGGGGGGACCAATGTCGGGGAAGATTTTGTTTCAATATTGGACCCAGAAGATTGGTGGAATGCCTTTGTGTTTGAAATCTAATTGTAAGAAAAATTATGTATTAGGGATATGCAGAAGAAGAAAAATACCTGAGTTTTACATTGACCTTTTCTGCTCATGGTCTGAGTTAAAGTACATAGATATGTTTAATGTTAATGATAAAAAGAAAGAAGTTGTTTGGAATAATAGTAATATTAAATATGATAATGAAATGTTATGTTTTCAGAGATGGATAAGGTCAAATGTTATTACAGTGGATTATGGAAAATGGGGAATGGAAATATGTAACATCCATAAAAATGAAACATTCCGAGATATAGGCTGCTGCTCGCCTCATTTGAATTGTCAAAGTTGAAAAAAGCATTACCCAGGTTTTGGCTGGATAAGTTACGTAATAACATACAGACTCCTGTATGTACGGTTGCAAAATGAAGAATTTGATGTTATTGAACTGTCAACAGGTGATCAAATCAGTGTTGAGAAAACGTCAGCTAAACATTATTATAGATTACTTCTGCATAAGAAAAAACAAGAACCTTCGTGTTTATATTTCTGGCAAGGTTATTTGGATCTACCCTGTGATTTTGATTGGAAAAAGGTGTTGCAATATAAGTTTCATCAGATTAATGCAGAATAAAGCAAATCTCAGTTTTGAACTTTTTCATCGAATATTACCCAGTAAAGACAATTTGTTTAAATGGAAAATTTTGAATGATGATTTGTGTATCATTTGTAGCTGTAAAGAAACCACTTGTCATTTTCTGCTGAAATGCAAAAATCAAGATATATTGGAAAGTAATTTCGGTTTTAATTCGAAATATATTCGATCTTGCAATTGATATCAATATTGTTTCATATCGTGTGATGACATCGTGTGATACCATCAAAGTTGTTACTCGGCGCCCAGATGATGTACGTTTCAAGCATCTGAAAGCTCGTACACAAAGACTTTCAAAGACAGCCATGCACCTTTTTCCCATTTTATGGGATCAGCTGCCCACGGATTTCCGCACAGATTTCGTGCTCGTGAACTTTCCAAACTGGAAGCAAAGACTGAAAGCGCATGTCTCTTCCCTTGATTAGACAATATTTGTATATCTAAAGTATGTATTCTTTTTATCTGTTCGCAAGGTATTTTGAATGGTACATTTTGAATACAAATCATTAAAAAATGAAATTCGTTAATATGTATGATTTTTTTATCTGTTGATTTCAATTATGGCACATGTTACCACTATACTACTTACCTGTACAAAATTGATCAGTCGTCATTGCTACAAAATGTGTTGCCATGTTAACAGCATATTTTGAATGTAAATTATATAATGTTGTGAATTTATTAAACTCCCTCAGTTTTTGAGTAATCTGATTTAAGTTTTGGCACATGTGAAAGCTATGATATATAGTTTTGTAGATTTCATCGTTTTTCCCATATTTTTTTCATGTCAGGCATTGTGTTAACATGGTAATAGCATTTTGTAACGAAAATCATAGAAATTGTTAATTCTAATACTTTAGTTGAGTTATGAGCATTTGATTTAAGATATGGCACATGTGATTATCAGTAAGCAGAGTGTATAGTTCAAATGTTGAGCGGTACTTTGCCATGGTAGTTTTTTGTTTTGTTTTGTTTTGTTTTTTTCCCAATAGCAAGCATGCAGATAATCATTGCTGGTTGAGCTGGCTCCCTGGGTGTTGGGTTGGGTTGGGTACAATGAGTTATTAGATTTAGTTATTTATGATTTTTTTCTCTCCAAGAAGATATATATATCTCTCTTCTCTTTCTCTCTCTCTCTCTCTTGCAGTTCTGTTGTTAATTGTCCAAATGAAGTTAAAATGAAATGTTGTAAGGGAATATGGTTTACATGGAAACTTCAAATGTATACATTGTGCATTAACTGTATGTATTTGTGAGTCAGGTCTTGATGTCTGTATATCATAGCCATTTCAGAGTTGACAAACATAAAATTATATGCAATGTGCAATGTATTATTGATATTTTTTTTTAGTTTTGTCATGTACATCGTAGGAAATGACCTCTGATATTTGAATGAAATAAGAAAGATTGGTAGTTACACGTATCTTAAATTGACACTTATAAAGAAATAGTTGTTTTGTTTTTGTTTTGTTAAAATGTATGCCTGTTAATGAAATTTGTATTCTTTATATTGTAAACTGACTGTTTTGGGTGCACCAGGTGGGTTGGGGAGGATGGCCTGAGGGCAAAAGTCATTTAGTTAGCTCTTTCCAGACCCGGGCTGCCCAACCTGGTGCACACTTACCACTCCAGTGTATGTTTTGATTTTGAAATATGTATTATGATATTAATTTGTGAATGAAAGCCGAATAATTAATAATAATAATAAATAATAATAATAAGGTTATTATTCTCAGATTATTATGATAATCAGGAGACAAAAAGATTAAATTAGTAAACTTTGTTTTGAATTATGCCCAATTCAATGTATACAGGAATTATGTCAGAGAAAGCAATGAAAGAAACAAATGCTTGTTTAATGTACAACATTATTTAGTAGAAGAATTGAAAGCGGAATTCAGATTTTATATCAGTTTGAAGTACAACCAAACAAGATTTGATAATATTGGATTAAAAGGAATACGTAACTACTTTGGTTGGTAAAACTGATGCACCCTTAAATTATTTTTTCCGTCAAAACGGGTGTGTTGAGTCATTGAGTGCCTTTTGGACAATTATTGATAAAGTGATTGTAAATATGTGAAGTCATGTGGAAAATAAAGTACTTCAAACTAAAATAGAAAAAAAAACTTCTTCTTTTGCTAAAGATTTGAATTGATCTTTCATCTCCATAACCGCGCAATAAATACTGATGATTTGTTCTGAGAACATACAACTATATATGAAAATAAAAGATTTGTATCTACAAATGTATTACAACTTTGTCAGTATATTATGTTTAATTACATCTGCAATCGTCTATATACCTAGAATATTTCACGATTTATTTTATCGTAAAAGTCAAGTAGAGGATTATCCCACGAGATGACAATCTCCCATTCTTAATGAGAACTACTGCAGTATACCCAAAATTTATTTGCTTGTATCCACTGGACCCAGATCTTGGAAGTAGCTTTAATTATAGATAACAGCTTTTAAAAAACTGTTCAGTTAATTACATTTAGAAATAAACTGAAAAATACTTGTTTTCCATGCATACCAGACACTGTTTATGTAAAATCTCACAGGGGCCGCGGAACCGAATTTCTCACAAAAAGTGTGCTTCAGATCGCTTTATATTGATTTTAATAACGTAAAAGCTCCGTTGAGTGGGAGGGGACAGCCCCCTCCCACACCCTCCCCCTCTACCTCATTAGACTTTGTATACATACACACAGATGATACACACGCGGAATAAGAGCTAAATGCCGTGATTTTGCTATTAACACTTTCCTGAAAAAAATCCAAATTATTTCCATTATTTTTTTTTTTGGGGGGGGGGTGAGGGAGCTAGAAAAAATTCCAAGTATTGTACCAAGAGTTTGCACCAAATCGCTGAATTTCAGGTCTGAAAATATAAAATCACCTTCGTGTGGGTGGAGAAATATCCCTTTTGTACACCCTCGTGTGCATGCCTTTTCTGTTTGATTGCTGAACAGACAGCGTTCATGAAATCAATTGTAACAATAAATTGATACAAAAAGTTTATTTAAATGCTACCTCTTTACAGGCAAATTGTTCAATAATAATCCACATCAAAATATCCTGCTACCTTTAACAAGTGGGGCCGTTTCAAGTCGATAAAAGACGCAAAAACATGCATCAAATTGCACCATTTACACTATCAAAATGCAAAAAGTTCTCCCCATATGGGAAGGGGAAACATCCCCCTCGGGTATCTTTTAGCAAATGCTATAATGAAAATGATTTCTTACGGAAAAAAATGTAATGTGAAATTTAACGATAGTTTGTGTGCGGATAAAGAGCTTGGGACGGAGAGAACGTGAAAATAATAGTGGAAGGACGCGTTAAAAGGGGTTAAACATCCCACCCGCGGGTATCTCTTAGCAAATGCTAATGAAAATGATTTCTTACGGAAAAATTATAATGTGAAATTCAATGATAGTTTGTATGCGGATAAAGAGCTTGGGACAGAAGAGAACGTGGAAATAAAAGTGGAAGGACGCTTTAAAAGGGTTTAACAGTTTGAAGTTCAGTCTCTAGTTCGGGATTTTAAAGGAGACCTCCGGATGATTTTCAGATTTTTACATTTGAACAACTATGAATTAGTTATACCAAGGACAGAGTTTCAGAATTTGTGAGAACTGGGATGAAGAATTAGAATAATTTCACAATTTAAAACAACTTGCGATGAACAAGGATGATGACATGGCAGAGTCACCATAAGAATGCATGAGTTGGGGCTCAAGGAAGCAGAACAAAAGAAGAAGGCATGCAAGATTATACACAGGTGAACTCGCAAGCAAGCGGTATTGTAATGGAATTACACTGCTACATTTCTGAAATATGTGAACCTGCTATGTCATCATCCTTGTTCAGTGTAATTTGTTTAAGGTTTTTCAAAGCATTGTTTCTCTGCTCAAGAACCACAATAAATTCCACAAATCTATACATGGAGTTGTCGATTTATGTACTATACATGATGTGAAATTATGAAAATCGTCTGGAATGTCCCTTTAATGAAAACGAGAAAGTGATAAAGTATTTGAATACGCTGTTGATGTTGGGTTTTTTTCTTTGATTTGTTTGTTTTGTAGTGCGAGGTCAAAGTGTCAAGGGACATGAAGGAGAAGAGAGGAATAAGTGCCATACAAACGCATGCAAAGTGAAACACAAAACTTAGAAAGAACTAGTAGCATTTATGACAGGAAACTCAAAATATAATCTATATGAATGACTTGAAACATTAAAAATTACGATATATGATTGAATAAATTCCCATTCGAATGATTGAGTTACTATTCCCTTGGTATATTTGAAATGAAGCTACGCGAAAAGGGCATGCTGCCAGCCGCCATATGGGGCCAGGGGTTTAGATTGATTGAGAAGAATGTTTGATTACGTCAAACTTTAATACTTGATACAGATCGCACGATGGAGGCGAATAAAAGGGGTTTATGTGAAATCATTGGCTCAGACCATTGGATGAAGTTGCAGAAGCACTTCAGAAGCTAAAGATATACGACATGTTTTTTTCTGTGAATAGAAATTTCTATACATTTCATTTTAAAAGTATTTTACTTAAATTTCAGTCTTAGCTCAATTTTATGACTACATGAGTTAAAATAACCTATGCATAATGGGATCAGTATACAGTTGTGAACGAAATGGTTTTCAGCCAGTTATATCAAAATTGACATAGGCACGAGTAGGGCCTCCGTATAATTATATACTACTTTCTAAAGTGATTTAAGTAACGATATATGTCATCTCATTTGGAAATTAGATGTGAATCAATCTTGATGCTTTTGAAGTGAGGCAAGTATTGTGCGCAGAAAGAGATGCTGTTTGAGAAAATATACAATTTACGATGCAAAGAGGAGGTCTTGAATTGTATAATAAGGAAAACGAAAGTAATGGGGATAAAGGTTAAATGAAAAAGGTATAAATGCGATAATTATACCTTTTGGAAATAATATGGCAACAAATGTGAAACCATCGGGGAATGTTTTTCTTCATTGGTAGGAGCTCATTAGGCTATATTATACTTAGCAAAATAGACTTTTCGAATGATGGGAACAACTCGACAGTTATATACAGGGGATATCCATTTGGTATCCATAAAGACGTCTGCATCGTAATTACTGGGAGGGGTAATAAGCCAGTTCGGAGTTAGCTCATGGGCACATTGGTCCGAATGACCTTTCTTTTGTTTTCTTCTTCTTCTTCTTCTTATTCTTCTTCTTCTTTTTCTTCTTTTTTTTTTTTGCAGTCGGTAGGGGCACTTCACTCATTTTGAGTGATATTAATGCGTAAACTTTATGTAACAAATGACGGAATTCATTGAACCTGTCCAAACAAAGAATAAACTTGCATAGACCAGATGACTAGAATGATCTGTCAATTAACACTTGAGAAAGTATCAATTTCATTATTTTGCTTTGAATGAATCTCTTTCTATTGATATTGCCAAATACCACTTTTGCCGTCTGGTGGATGTGCTGGCAAGCATTATTAAGGATTACATGGATAATCAATTACATCACAGATGCTTACCCTAGTGAATTCAAAAACCAACATGCTTGTTGGTACGAATCAAAGAGCGTAGGTTTCTATGCTCTTTGGTATACGAATGACCTTTCTTCTGCTCAAAGTGAATATTGCCCTGATATTTACGATTGACCATCCAGCTGAACGAACCTGCTACTTCTTTTGTCGTTAGAGGGCGTTGATTCTAGGAAGACAGACTACACGTATACTGGACCCACAGAACTCTTACCGCTTCGTTCATGTGCAAAGAGCATGTGGGATTGCCCCTCCCATCCATGGCTAGCGCTCGCTGCGCTGCGCGACGCACCCGTAACCGTACCCTCGCTCGCTTGACGTAAACAACATCCTCTGGCTAGGCTCTCCTATTTATAGTGATCCCATCGACTCTCATCTCATCTGAAAAGTGTATAGCGTGGAGATGTGAACTTTTGACGGCGAAATCATGTACTTCTCCCAATCCACGCCACGGATAGAGAACATTGTCTTTTTGCTAACCCATTAACTTCAGTTTCTAGCGCTTGAAGAGCCTTGCAACGACACCTGCAGGCCGGCAGGATCGCGAGGTGCAACGGCACCGTCGTAGGAAAGGTGTATCGTGATCGTGGTGACAGTCAAATTGGTAAGCAATATAATGCAGTGGGTATGGGTCGTAGGATCAGCTCTCTCTCCCGAATGCTGCTGTGACTATGCATGTAAAATTTACGGTTCGGAAGTAGGTTCTTCCTCTTGTCTTACTCGAGACCTTGCCGAATAGAAAAGCAGTTAATAATGATCTCCACACATGCACATGAAAACTGACCCTTGTTGTTCAGTAAACCTAGAAATACATGCATGCATCTGGGTCTCCAAAGTCGAATAACGTAAGATTAAGAAGTCAAGTTTTAACACTTTTATTATAGTATTTACAAATGTTGGAGAATTGTTGGAAAATCTTGATTGCTTGAAATTCAGGTACATGTAGAAATGCTGTTCTGTACGCAAGCACAGTACAAATACATTCAGCGCATGCACCTTGGGTCGATCATTTGGTCTGAATGTAGTCACACAGTGGCTTTTTCTTTGGCGTCATTGAAAAGCAAAAAAAAATGTTCTCTCTTTTCCTCGGCCAAGTCTTGTGTTTAGATAGTGGTTGTAGCTTAGTAAAGCGATTGAGCGTGTGCATGAGTGTGTGCTGCCACTTATATCTTTCTCTTTCTTTTCTATCTTTTCTTCTTTCATTTTCATGTAGATACTAGAAGCTACAGCTAAATTTCCTTTTCCTTCCTATCAATAATTTCTTTGTGATTTTTTTAACTTTCTCAATTATCTATTTAACTGTATTTTCTCCCTAATTGTTCTTTGTTTTCTTCATTGGTTGTTTTCCCTCCAAGTACAAGGGTCTTTCCTTTCTATCCTCTCCAATATCTTTTTTATGTCTTTCTAATGAATTCTTTTCTTTATTTCCTTTTCATCCATTATAAGATCTTTCTTTCCTTCTTATTCATCTTTGGTTTCTTCCAGTTTGATTCATTTCTCATTCTATATTATTCTACCTAGTGCTTTACTGTTTTCAGTCTATACTTTGCTTTCCTCTGTTCTTTTCAAACATATCCATCTCTACTTTGCTTTCCTTTATAATGCAAGTTTCTCTTTCTATCCTTCCATTTAGTTTATATTTTAGTGTACCGTACCGGAACTCTATTTAGTAAACCTTTAGTGTCATGCTTCTCATTTTTTACATTTTCTTTCATTTCCTTTCCCCCCTTTTCCGAGCTATAGGCATTATATTCTTTCACCCTAGCCTTGTCTCATAACCACACTTTTTACAATCTTCTTTCGTTAACACACATACACACACACACACACACACACACACCCTCACACACACGCAAGTGCAGGCGTACATGCACACAAACACTCACAACATGAACAACCCCAATCCTTGTTCACTCCCGCGACTCGGTACAAGCCGAAAGAAAGGTGGAAAGGTATTATCTTTTTAAAGATACCATAGAAGAACATGCTCTGATCGCTATGAGTATGAAAAAGAGCCTGCATTCAGATCAGTTGTGTTGCTCGCTGCTGTGAATGTGTTACACCGTGCTGTCTGTACACCTGTCTGTTCATGTGCAACGCAGTTTTCGCAGAGTGGAATAGCTGCTATCGACATAATTCGACAAGTGTTTGAAAAGTGTCAAAACTGTGAAAATTCCTTTTCTACTGGCCTTGAATCTCACTCAGATGCAAAAATTCAAGGCTGTTGGACATTTAGAGTGAGTTTGTGCATGTTTGGAAATCATTTGATAAACTGGTTCGAAAGTACACTAGTGTCGTTAAGGCCATACAGACGGATTCAAAATGAGAATCAAAATAAATTAAGGCCTAACGCATAATACTGCTTTATTTTCGCACCCCACGTCAGCATATTGTCTGTGCTAGGCAATACACAGTTTATAAACCACAGCTTATCACTATCAGACATTCAAACCCTTTATGGGTGTTGACTCTATTTGGGTTTATAATGTGGACTGCATGCCCATGGGCTGTGATACAGAGCCTTGCAGGACTTTAAATGTACCAAAGAATATTTGTAATCCTCCCATGACTTAAAAAGATTTGTCAGTAACATATGACTTCAACAATAATGTACATAGCAAGTAAAGATGAATCAAGACTTGTTCTCTTGATAAGTAGATGAATGCTTTGTTGTAAAGTTGACTTTCTTTTTTTATTTTTTATGTATGTTTGTTTGAAACTTGTTTTTTTTTTTCAGTTACTGGTACACAAAATATGCAGTAACTGTATTTTGGCTGTTACAACTATTCATTAACATCCAAAATCTCATTCAACTATTTGAAGAAGATATTGACACTCCTTCTTAATCCACCAAGATTTGGCTAGGTCATACACAAAGTTTCGTACAGATGAGCTGTTTACTTATTTGTACATGTATACATTGTACAGTGTACAGTATGTACATTACATGGTTTTATGTGAAATACCAGATCAATGTATTTTTGTACCCACGGAGCGAACATCATTCTACTCTTTCCACCTAGCTATACTCTAGGTTAGTTCTGCCTGTCACCTTAGTGTACAAGTTGGCTAAGAGGCCGATGTTTGCATTTTGTGGAGCATAGCCTAACATTAGGTTTATATGGACTTTGCCCTACCCGAGAGGTAATCTGAAGCCATGTACCATATAACACGTAACATATCTTATCAGAAACATGACAGCCTATTGCCTTTACTTTAATAATTCAAGTGGTTTTAGAGACCAGCAATGAAGTTACATTCAAATTCACCTGCCAGTCACCTGTTATGAACAATCACTATCTCTCGACAACCATAAAATTTTCACCACTTCAAAAACTTTTAAACTGATAAGTGTCATAGACTACTGTAAGAGAAGAAATTTTCATGGTGTTGAAATTTTCGGGCATCTCACACAACCAGAAACTGGTGTGAAAATTATACAAGCATGCAAATATTATTGCTGGCCATATGTTTCAGTGGTTCATGTATTTTAGACACAGATTTAAAAACATGCGAAACTTTATCTTACCCTTTTGAGCTCGAAAATTATTCATGCAAAAATGTCTGCTTTTACAGTATGTCAAACATAGCAAACAACCATCATCACATTCCCATGATCAGAGTTTTGCCACACAAAGCAGGCAGTATTTTAATGGACCGTATCAGCTCAGTATTGTAACAATGTGTATGTTGAAGAGCTTGTACACAGCAACACATACGGTAGTGGTTACTTAGACCCCGTTTACAGTGCGGGGCTGGGCTGAGCCGCAGCTGAGCCCAACCTCCATTGCGAGGCCGAGCCCCGCAATTTTGTCCGTTTACACTGCCGGGCTAGGCCGCGCTTTTGATTCAAACGTTTCAATATTTTGTCGTAGTGGCGCTCTGCTTGTAAACAACGCAATTTGGTATTGTCTGGTTTTCAGACCCTTTGCCAACTGAATTCTGTGGCGACTTAGTCGCCGTTCGGGCAAAGGCCTTTGCCTTTGCCGAAGGAAAAAATCTTTTGCAGGAAAAAACCACCTTAAACTATACTAGTTTTCGACGTTAAGGGGGTTAATATCCTGAATATCCGAAATAGTACAGGCAGAGGGTTTGGAAGCCAGACTAAAATTAGCCGCCCATTTGGCCCAGTTTGCGTTTACACTGAGAAAAGGCCGCAGCTCGGCCGCAGCTCGGCGGCGGCCAAGACCACCTCCAGAGCGTGGCCTAATGCGAGGCCAATTTTGGCCTCACATTTGGCCTTTTGCGCATTTACACTGAAATGAAGGTGGGCTCGGCCGCGGCTCGGCCACGGCCGAGCCTTGCACTGTAAACGGGGTCTTCGAAAATTATGCCAATGGTGAATGTAAGATCTGCATGCAGGTTAGGACGTGTCTTGACAGCATTGATTTTAATCATCTTCAGGATTGCATTTTTTATGGAAGTTTGTTTTAATTTGAATCCTTAATAATCTTGTGTACTGGTACTTTCCATACGGGTACTTTGTGTATTACAATGTACAGTCGTGTAATTATACTGTACATGTATCACCCATGGATACAGCATAGTACAGAACATGTACAATGTAGCATTTGTAGTATCGGTACAAAGTAAAGATTCATAAATGTGTCAGATTTGTTTAATTCAAAATGACAAACATGACTCTATAATGGTTAGTGGTTTCCCTTGAATGACCTTTCTGTACAGATTTGGTGAGGATATACATTGTACGTGTAAGTTAGTGTATGAACTGGTATATTTTTTAAGGTTTATCCATATGTAATTCTACACGTAGGTGTTACAAAAAACATTTCCCACTTTGATAATTCAAAGACTATATCAGATAAACACTGACATTGATATAAGCAATAGATGAATAGTGTACAATTTTGGTGGAGGTAATTTTAAAATGATAGCATAATGTCGTTGGAGTGACAAGACCTTGTTTCTCAAATTTTGGTAAAATGACTTTGTTTGGATTAATGGTCAGATAATCAGTTAAGTCATGTCCTCTCCAAATCCTAGATGTCTTACCCCAAAAATGAAGCCACCACAGCATATCAAAGGAAAGTCTGTCCCATTTGACATACACTGTAGTGCTTTGGCTGCCATGTCTTGTTTTTGTTTGTTTGTTTTTTGCTCTCTGGAACATTTGACATTTTGTAGATATAGGAGGTCTTGTCGCCCCAGCGATGATAAATCAGTTTTATTAAATTCAAGATTTATTTTTAGTTAGGGTTCAGGTTTTGGTCTATTTTCAACCCTCCATACAAAACTTCAACTTTGCACAGGAGTCAGTTGGTGCATTTTACCCTTTACTATGAATTCAGACTCTATGTGTTCAGGGCAATCCATCATGAGTTATTAATAAAGTATTCATGTGCCTTGTAGCAAGAGACCAGAAGCCTAGTCAGCAGAGCTCTAAAAAAGATGAATTTGTGGTATTCATGTCTACGAGCAGCACCCACGGAAATCCGTGGGTCTGAGGGCCTCATATTTTTTTTTTAATTTATTCATATTTCTTTCGCCCTGTTATTAGTTAAAAAAATGGAACTTAATTCCCGGGTTTTTTACATACATGAGTCCTCCTGGCCTCCACAGACACACATGTTTTATCTTCATTCGAAAGCTTGAAAGTAGCGTACATTGTATGTCATGATTCATACTTCTTTTACCACATTTTCATTGAAAAAAAAAGAAGATTTTTCCACCAACGCAATGTCCTTTCCCATAATGTTGACACACTTGTTTGATTGATCACGACACACACATAAACACACACACACGCACACAGACACCTTTTCGGTTCATTAAAAAGATGCAAATAAGTTATATCATCATTTATATTTCTTTTCCCACATTTTTATTTGAAAAAAAAAAATGTCTGTGCCCCTTCCACCCGATGATAATCTCATCTGGGGGTTATGACTTGTTCCTGAAATGCATTTGATGGATCATTCATCGTTTTTTCTCCCTCTCTCTCTCCGTCTCTTTCTCTTTCTTTCTGATGTTCTTTAATTCCCTCTGGAGAACATGTGTCTATATAGACAAAATCAATCTTTTCATTTAACTACCTGTTCATGTGACTCATACTTTTGCTGTATTTTTTTACTTCATTTTTTTATATATTTCATATTTGTTTGTTTTCATCAAAAATTGTGGTGTTTGCGTGTGTGTTTAAAGAATTGGCGCTGGAAGTACACTATTCCACTGCTCAGTTGTACAGGATAAATAGAGTGTGAGAGATGGTGAGGAAGAGAGAGCTAGACAAATTTCCAGAGAATGTTTTCTGTCCTCTTTCTGTGTCTTTTTATTTTTTTTTTCTGATAACATTGGTTTTTTTTTCCCCTTTCGAGAACATGTGTCTGCATCAATGCAATAAGGCCTTTCAGAAAATGACCTAAAAATCTGACTCGGATTATCACTGTTTTTTGTTTTTGACTTCAAATAATTTTTATTTATATTTTTTCCTATTTCTTTATTTTACCAATTTTCGTGTTTTGTTTTGTATTGTCATTTTTTTATGTTTTACCCCTTTATGTGGAGGAATAGGGCTGAGAGGGTTTGGATGTGCATAAAAAAAAAAACAACGCAAAAAAGAGAGCTCTAGAGTTTTTTTTTTTTTGACTTCAAATAATTTTTATTTATATTTTTTCCTATTTCTTTATTTTACCAATTTTCGTGTTTTGTTTTGTATTGTCATTTTTTTTATGTTTTACCCCTTTATGTGGAGGAATAGGGCTGAGAGGGTTTGGATGTGCATAAAAAAAAAAAACAACGCAAAAAAGAGAACAAATTCGTCCATGTCCGACGTGTGATACATGGAGTCGTCTTACACCTCCCGTGTGTACGTACTGTATTCAATATGATGTATACAGTGTCCATCCGGAGCACGCAGCTGAGGCGAATCACCGAGTAAAATCTCGCAAGTCTCAGATCATGTGTACGCAGACAGCTGTAGGTACTGACCAACACCACGATTCTAATGTTCGTCACTACAACATCCTTATAAATATATTTACTGAAGAATTCTGTGGATTTGGTTAAAATTTGATAAAATATCAATGCTTAGATTTGCAATTCCCGGCTGACCCAGGCTGCTCGTACGTTGCACATACAGTATGCAGCAATAGGGCTTACAAAGTATTGTGTACACTGATTGACTCGTCTGCTCAGATTATGCAGCGGCGTGGTCATTATTGCAATCCCTTTCATGAAAGGCAAGCACATAGCCATACAGCAGTCTGTGTACAATGACATGTTGTGAGGGTAAACTCAATGACTCACCTGAGAGGTGCAGAGGATGCTGCAGTTGTGCGAAATAAAATACAGCATTCGTAGCTTCCCGTGTACCGAGAACATATCATGATATGCAATGTACAGGCCACTCTACGCAATAATCTACATTTGTATTTGCCCGTACCCAATAATATATGCATAGTGCGTGTATAATCCATTGTCTCCGCGAACGATCAGCTGGGCGGGCGAGAGAGAAAACCCGCCGAAAGCCCACTGCGACAACAGAACTCCACGCATATGGCCTATAACTATCGCCCATAACTATCGCCCATGGCGAAATACTGTAGGCAAGTTCCCGTGTAGGCCCCTATACAAATGTATTACCGTGCGTACGCTCTCTGCGAGCAATCAGCTGGGCGATCACGAAAGATGATCTAGAGCTTTCGCTGCACCCCATTATCCCGCTAGAGCTTTCGCTGCACCCCATTATCCCACTGGCACCCCATTATCCCACTGAAGCAGGGGTCCAGCGCATGCTTTTGTTTTTCTCTGTTTTTTGTGCCGCTCTTGACGTCAACACGGAGGCGGAGCGCGGACGAAACCCGGACGGGGAATAGGAAAAACCCTCCCGCTTCCGATGGCACCGGTCTCGGGGGCCCGGAGCCAACGGCTTTGGAGGAGATAGCCACACAAAAAAAGCATGGGAAGGCATGGGGGCGATCCTTACGCGATTATAATATGTTCACTAGCAGCACCCATGGAAATCCACGGGTCTGAGGACCTCATATTTTTTAAATTCATGAGACATTCTTTCGTCGTGTTTTTAGTAGTTAAAAAGAAAAAACTTTACTATTTTCTCCTTACACCCTTTTCTACCAATGGCCATCCCCTCCTAACACCTGATGAGCTGAGGAGCCGGTGCATGGGATGGGACTTTTTAGCAGCACCCCTGGAAATTCGAGGATTGTCTTTTCGTCCCCCTCCCCCCCCCCCCCAACGCACACAGACACTTCCGGCACCAAAATAATACCCGTGGTAACCCATGAATTGTTTTCTTACCCCTCCCCCCCCCCCCCCCCCACACCAGACACACTTTTGGCTACAAAATACACAATGATAATAAAAAAAATCGTAAAAAATGTTCCCAAGAATGTTTATGACTTCCCGGGTTTCTTGCCCAAAGATTCTTCCCGTCGAAGCAAGGGGGGGGGGGGGGGTTTGCCATTTTCATTTGCCCTGCATATCTCCCCCTCCCCCATGCTATTCACCCTCAGTCTCCCTGCCCGTTGAAAAAGAAAAGACATGAGCCCTTTCTGGTCCCGCGCACACACATCTTTTCTCTTCATTAAAAAGCTGAAAAGTGGAGTTATGTCATTAATAAAATTTCTTAAATCCCACCCAACGACAATCCCATCTAAGTGGGTCGTCATCCGTTCCTTATGTTGGTAGACTTGACTGACGGATCATTACACACACATATACTGTAGACACACATTGCACACACACACACACACACACACACACACACACACACACACACACCTTTTAGATTCATTAAAAAGATACAGATTGGTTATATTGTCATTTATATTTCTTTTCCCACGTTTTAATTTCAAAAACTCGAGGATATACAAACTGTAAGTTAGAGATAGCACATGTTTTAGAGTTTGTAGTGTGTCTATCACCAGCAATGGGCAAGATACAAATAGAGGCTATCAAATGTACATATTGTGCAAGTTTGCCAAAATTTCACCTGCTGACATATGTGCAAGGTACTAGCACTGATCTTCCATGCTGCAAGCGCTGTCATGATGATCAATGTTATGCCTGGTGAGCAATGTTTTTGATATTATACAGTCAAACCTGCCTTTTGCAGCCACCTGTAGCAGTCATTTGGCTTATGCAGCCACTGAGAAATCCCTCCTTGAAGAAAAAAGCCACATTGAAGACTCTGTGCATAGTGATATGCAACCCATCTGCCGAGGCCAGTGGCCACAATTTTTGTCTCCCCAGTAGATAATAAAGATGCGCAGACCCGGAAAGCGAACTTGTGAAAATGGGTCTACGTGTAAGCGCTAAAGAAGAGTCGATAGCATATGGTGTCTGTAGGAAGCTTGCGCCATCCGTCCGCATTGATGCGTTCAACTAAACCACAAGGTCTATGTGCTTTCAACCTGTGTGTAGCCGCCACAGACCCATAAGGAGCCATTGTCCAGCTGATAATTCAGTGTGTTTTAAAATTCCGATATGTTGCCATGCCTGTCATGTATGGCTAATAAGTTAAGTTCAGATAATTAATAAACAAATTTGTGAAAAGCTTGATGCCTGTATGCACGTTAGTGTGCAGTTAGCTCATTGGATAATAATAACGGCAATGCTCAATGCATGAAGCTTGTGCATACTTTTTAGTGAGTGTATGTGCACATACATACATGTACACATGAAAGTACTTAGATGTGTACAACCATGATACATAAATGTACATGTATGCAATCCACACAAAATGTCAGATAACCTGTCTATAGCAGCCACCTGTATATAATGACCACTCTTTTCGTCTTCCTTGGGTGGCCGCAATAGACAGGTTGGACTGCATTTCACAAACTCTAAGAAACAAGGATACTCTGTCATGCTCAATTGTGGGTTATAATGTTCCATATATACACCCATCAGCCCGGTGCGATTCAGTTTCACTGTGTCCTTTGGCCTCAAAGAAACAATGCCTGGGCCATGTTTTATGAAGAGTTAAAATTGATTATTATATTTGATTTCTATTATAAGTCAATGGCAGCCTGTGTGGTAAGGAAATTTATAATCTATTTAAAGATCTTTTTGCTAAAACGGGGTCTTGCCTGCACTCGCATTGCTTATAAATATATAATGTCATATCAGTTTATTTCATGTGACAGGGTGGTCCACAACTTGAAATTTTAGCATGTTGCAAGCTCAGAATCTGAGAATATTGCAGAAATTGAATATGCACGGAGCGCACACGATGAGTACGTAGTACGCAATATTTTGGTGCTTATCTCTCTTTGTGCTGCTTACATTCAATGTTCTCTTTCATGTTTTGCACACAAATATCTAAAGTACCAGGTAGTTTGATGTTTCTTATGTTATGCACATGTTTTGCACATTTTTGAATACTTTTACTTTGAGCTTGTTGCAAATTCTTGAGGATGTTGCATAGCATGTTGCTGGCTTTTTAGGATGTTGCACAAGAATTTTAGCATGTTGCAGCGACATGCTAAAACCCCTCGTGGACCACCCTGTGTGAGATCATTCAATTTGCAGGTTACCTATTCCTATCACTGGAGATGGCAGGCACACCAGTGATAGGAATAGGTAGTGCAAATTCGGAACTTAGTAAATTTGATTGCAAAGGTGAAATAAATGGCCACACTTTCCTTGCTACTTATACATGGAATCTCATGTCGGAAGGAAGACATTTCAGCTAAAGCCTAGCTGAATCCCAAAATGTTGCATGCTCCAAACTTTTTCATATGTCATATCAGTGGTAAAAGCTAGTGACATCAAGGTTCCTGATAGGTACGTCTTTTATGTTTTTAAATTACACAACATGCAACATACTTTTCTGTGTTGTTTTTTTTTCTCACCAGTGTGCGGACTATTAGATTGCCTTCACCATGGCAGATGAACAAACTGACCAGCAAGAACCTCCCACTGGTCAGGGTCTACAGCAGAGCAGCAACGTAGTACCCCTTGAAGAGGCAGTCTCTAATGTTGACCTTCTGCAGGATATTCCAACCCCAGACCCACAGCCTTTGATAGAGGCTAAGACGATTGCCCTCACATACCATGCCAATTTTGATACTAACTTCGGTGACAGGACAGCCTTCATCACAGGGATAGCACGGTACATGGAGGAAGCAACAGTACACTCTGAGATGGTAAGGAATGTTATTTGATCAATTTTAGTATAGTTTGCAACGAACACTCTTTAAAATTATAGCAGACTTTCAGCATCCCAAATATGTCATTTCCGAGCTTCCAAGCAAAATGTCAATTACCCATACGAGTAAATGCAAATGAACAAAAACAAAAGCAAAAAACGCAGAAGGAAATAAAGAATTATGACCCTATGAATCATCTAAATTAGGTCATGGTATTTTAGCATGGATCAATTGAGTATAAACCTCCTTTTGTAATATTTACAATGTATAAGTAATGCAAACATATGGATGATTCCTGCCGCATTGGAGATGTGATGGGCTAGAGAAATAATGGAATGACCAAGATAGAACAAAACCCTAAAAGCACTGAAAACTATGAATCATTTACAGGGATGATACAATGTATAAGCAGAGGGTCCTTGCATGTGGAAAAATAATTAACAGTTTCTTTTCAAAATCATTACTGAAATATCGTGTAAACAACAGCAAACAATGGGAGAGGAGTATTATGTCATTTAACCAAGGCAGATGAATGATAGCCCCTACAGGTTACTATCATCGATGGTAGATTCTTCCATCAAATTACTCAATTCAGTGCTGCTCCTTATATGTTTTTTTTTCTTTTGTTTAAGATTTTGTTGATCTGTTGTTGTTATTTTCATTACCTTCAAAAATAACTTTCAATATGGCTTTCATTTCCTTTGTTAGACATGAAAATGAAAATAGATGGATGGCTTGTTTAATTTGTTGGATTTTAAAGCTCACCTGAGCAGAAGGCTGAAATGAGCTATTGCAATTATTCATTGTCTGACATTTGTTATACATTGTATGACCAAATGTGGGGTCAGTTTTCACATTTTGATCTTCTTTTTGAAAATGCATGGTCTACTGTCACAGGTGTTGATTGCCGTTGTGATAGAATATTGTATTTGATATAAATGTAAATCAGTGAACAAATGGATGGTACCCCAAAGCTCCCAAAGTTTTCAACCCCCCCCCCCCCCCCCCCTCCCCGCCAGAATTGTGGAAGATGACCTTTGCAATACTCAGGTGAGCTTAGATCAGTTTCTAAATAGTTTTTGAAATGTTTCTATGTTCTTTTCAATCCCATGCATGTATAAAGGGAAAAGGAAAAAAGCTATTGACAGTTAGCCATTATTTTACCTGATGAATATTTATTTTCATATCAATTGACTTCTGAAATTCTCATATTTCTTTGCCCTGCAGAATAAAATTTTGAAAGAAGGAGAAGAGCATGCAGTCATGTTGTACACATGGAGGAGCTGCGCAAGAGCTGTGCCCTCAGTAAGAACACATTCCCCTTGCCATGTGATATGTAGGGTTTGTCCCAACTCTCTGAAAACTACTTGAGTGATATCATGTTTAAAAAGAATTACCTTGCAAATATGAATACCATACAAAGACAAACTGATGCATAATATTTCAGGTCCTGATTAGAAACAGTATTTTGTAGGTATGATGTTTTCACTCAATTATCACCAATCTTAATATCAAGGTGTGGCGAAGAATTTCAGAAAAATGGTGTGTGAAACCATCTTTTTATGGAAAGCACCTTTTTTACGCTGTCATGGCTGTTGCATTTCCATGCACTTCTTGTCCAGTTATAAAGATTTTTTTCCACATACAGTACCTCCGTGCAAAAGCTCAGAAAAGGATTTGATGGATTATGGTGAAATGCCAAGATAATTTGTATTCTCATCACACTGCAATCAAATGTTATCATATCAGGCTTGATATAGCGATGAAATTCAGTGTTGTTGTTGGCGTGTTTTTTTTTGTTTTTTTTTTTTGGGGGGGGGTTGGTTATTCAAACAAAGTGTATAGTATCATATAATCAAGAAAATAATTCAAAACTTGAAATGTTTCTGTGGCTTTTTTTGTTCAGGCTTATTACACAGGCACTTGCATCATAGACACAATGTACAATGATTAAAATCATTGTCATCTCTTTATCATTATGTTCAATGATGTCAGTGTATTCTTATTACAGTATTTTGTGTTTTGCCATTTTCGTTTGGTACCATACTGGCAATAGCTTCATGCCATTTGCCAACATTATATTCCTGAAATGCTGATGAATCAAAGGAGTTCCATAGTTTCCATAGGTTGAAAGATGCCTGGGTTCTGAGTGAATTTGTTTACAGTGTTATTCCTGTACAATACTCTTTTGTACATTGATTTTCTTCATATCTCAGAATTGAATTGTTCATTTAAGTTGATTTATGCTTTAATCAATTCCCAGGGATTTGGTTTCAAGTGGTTGTCTTACAGAATCCCACAATGAAGTCAGTAGTAGGGGCTTATTCTGTAGGCTTGTTTTGCACATTAAAGGGATCGTACAGTTTTGGTTGAGACCTAATTTCAGGTTTCAAACATTTTTTGGTGACATATTGGGAAACTTCTTATGAAATATGAAAGAACATGTAATTCTATGAGGAATTCAACGTTTATTTGACGAAAATTAGTTTTGAAACGGCTGAGATATCAAAAAAAGAGCAATTCTAATAAAGTGTGGGAACCACACTTTATTACAATCGTTTTGTTTTACTTTGTTTTTGGATGCTTCAGTCATTCCAAACCCGATTTTCATCAAATAAACTTTGAATTCCTCTTAAAATGGTATGCTCTGTATTATATCCTAAGTGTTTTCTCGGTATCTCGTAAGAAGTTAAAAGATACCGAACAGTTTACAGTTTCATGTTAAGTGAATAGTGATGTGGTTGCAGTCACATATGAATTAGAGTAGATATATAGATAATGATGTCACCATATATCACTCTCCATTGGTTTGTACATGAAGCTGTCATAAAGTCACATTTAAACGATCAGTGATTTAGCAATAACAGCTTCTTTCCCTTTGAAATTCATCACTGCTAGGCTTACGATAAATTTGATGGGTGCAAGAAGGACATTCGGTGAATATGTAGAGGTCATTGAGAGACTTGTCAGTTGATGACATACATGATACAATTGTATGCAGATATGTGTTTGTTATCAATATCACTATTGGGTGAGAACATAAATCTGAAAAACTCCAATGTACTTGTATCTATTCTGGATCCTGATGAATTTTCTGCCATTCTGTATCTTGATGGTATTATAGTCCTTAATATTCAGTCACCTTGAATGTGGAGTGGCTTTGCACCTACCCAGTAGTCGAACTCTCCTTTTTTGACACTGTATATTTTACATGTACAGCCGTATGTATTCTATTTCAGATCAAATCAAACCTACAAGAGAACAGAAGGGAAATCAAAGAGACATTCGTTGAGATCATGAAACCAGAGATTGCCAAGCTAACAGCTTTTATGCACTTCCAGGTGAGTAGGAAGCTCTGAACAAGCTTAATTGTTGAAATTCATGAATCATCATTTTGTGATTAAAGTCATCATAACTGTTACAGCAATGGATCTCTGTAAATGTCACATTTTCTCTGAAACTATTTGGGTTTATTAGATCTGTTTCCAGTAAAGGAGACCTCCGGATGATTTTCAGACTTTTACATTTGAGCAAGTACAAATTGGTCATACTGGGTACAGAGTATCAGAATTTATAGTGATTGTGATGAGGAATAAGAATGTTTTTCAAAATTTATAACAAATCACAATGAGAGGATTATGACATGGCAGCTTCACAATAAGAATGCATGATTGGGGGCTCAAGGAAGCACAATGAAAGAAGAAAGCATGCCTAAATTCTACACATGTGAACTTATTAAGCAAGTAGTATTGTAATGGAATTACATTACTACATTTCTGAAATGTGTAAGCTTCCTACGTCATCATTCTTGCTCATTCTTGCTGTTTTTGGTATTGGTTTCTCTGCCTCAGGACCACAATAAATTCCACAAATCTATACATGGAGCTATTGATTAAATGTACTATGTGATGTAAGATTATGAAAATCGTCTGGACTTCCCCTTTAAGTGATCCTTGCAGGGATGTTTTACCAGAGATAAGAGCCTGTTTAGGAAAATCTAGTCATGTGTTCTTGAGTGTACTGTAAAGCCAGATACAATTTTAGATTGCTGACAATAAAAAAATTATGAGCACCTCGAGAACTAAGTGGAGATATTGTGGTTGAATAATCATGCAGGAATTTTTATGTATCTTTGTAAGAATTGATCATTACTAAAGACTCTTAGATATGTTTATTTTGATAATCAAATTCATAATTATGGCATGGGATCCACTCATTGAAGTCAAGAGTATTTATTTCTTATCCTTTATGTTATGAGACGTTCTGTATTCTGTTTGTTTGTCATTGTGTGTTTTGGTTTGTCTTTGTCTTGTCCTGTTCTTACATCTTCCATGCCTTGAACACATTTCATAGATAATTAAAGTTGAATGAATAGTTTAACAAATTATTGGTCAGCCGAAAATAAGGGACACTTCCTTCTGACTGCTGCCTACCACAGCTTACCCGTAAATCTCTGTACGTAATTATCATTGTATATTATTTCTTTTCACTGTTTAATTGATATGTTCCTACATGTAGTTGTATATGTTTTTTTGTTTTTTATGCCTCCGCCACGAAGTGGTGCCGGAGGCATTATATTTTCGGGTTGTCCGTCCGTCCGTCCTACCGTCCGTCCGTCCTTCCGTCCTTCCGTCTGTCCGTCCTTCCGTCCTTCCGTCTGTCCTTCCGTCTGTATGTAATGAATTTTGTGGACAGGGTAACTATAAAAACCTTTTGAGGTATCCTAATGAAACTTGGCATGTATACATGTGTATTAGGGGGTGAAGTTTTGCCTATCAACTTTTGGGTGCACATGCTCAAGGTAAAAGGTCAAGGTCAAATACGTAAAATTTCACTATTTCCTCCATATCTATGTAATGCCTGAAGATATTTTCTTGAAACTTAGTGTATACATGTATTACCCAATTAAGATTCTCTGGTCAAAGTTTCGGGTCATGAGGTCAAAGGTCAAAAGGTCAAGTTAAAACATTAAAACTTCGCTTTTTTCTCCGTACTTTGAAAATTGTTCAAGGTATCTTCATGGAACATAGTATATATGCATGTACTGACTGGCAGTGATTATCTAGAGAATTTAGGGTTTATAGGGTCAAAGGTCAGGGGTCAAAGGTCAAGTGCAATACTTTAAAATTTTACTATTTCCCTCATATTTATGCAATGCCAGCAGGATTATTTTTTTTTTTAACACTTGGTGTATGCATGTATAACCTAATATAGATTATCTGGAAATTTTCTTTTTCTCTTCTTTTTTTTTTTTTGCCTCAAATGTCAAAAGGTCAAAGATCAAGGGAAAGTGCTGAACTAACTTTTTCGTCCATATCTCAGAAGTGACTCAAGTTATCTTGAAACTGACTACATATGTATGCGTGTTCTGCCTGACAGTGATTATCCTATGAATTTTAGGGTCAAAGGCCAAATGAAAATGGTAACAATGTACTTTTCAATACAGAAATTGCACTTTTTCTCCATACCTTGATAAACTTGTGAATGGGTCAAGGTCATGTTAAAGTCCTTAAATCCCCAAATACATCCTCTCCTGTTCATCCAATTAAACCTAGGGCAAGGAAGGTGAACATTCAACACATTTGTGACAAACATGTAATTTCAGTATTCTGCCAATATTGTGAAAATGTAATCACACATTGTCCACATGTACTATAGACCTATTAGGAGAATCATGCATTATGGTGGAGGCATACCAGTCGCCTTAGCGACATTTCTAATTTATTTATGTTCCTTGCTTTGGTGAAATGATGAAACTCGAAACTAAATGAAATTTTTGCCTGACTCAGTATTATGGGGCTTTTATTAAATGAAATATCATGACCGTATCAGAAAGTACAAACGTATTTGTTTTGATGCCTGTCGAACACAGTTGGGTTAAATTTGGAAAAGCAGTTGATTGTGCACTAGGTCTAACTGTTTTAGCAGTGGTGCAAATCAACTTGCATACCTAGTACAGTTTACAGCATTGTACTTTCATTCAGTGCATTGTGTAGAAAAAAACTTTGGCGTGTATTTTGCTTGCGAATCTTGGCTCCTCGTTAAAGGACAAGTTCGCCTTCATTAACATAAGGATTGAGAGAATGTACAAATATTTGTAGGACACATCATTGAAAGTTTGAGGAAAATCGGACAATCCGTTCAAAAGTTATGAATTTTTGAAGTTTTTGTGCAGTCACCGCTGGATGAGAAGACTACTGCAGTGTATGATGTCACATGCATACAACAATATAAGGAAAATATAAAGAGAATTTCACAAAATTTCATCTTTTGAAAAAAGTACACATTGCCTTGACTCGTTACTGACATGTTATTGGTAATATTATTCCCATTGCCTTTAGAAAGAGGCAAGTCAAGTGCTCTTTTATTATGCGAAAAAAGTGAAAATATGTTGAATTTTCTTTATATTTTCGTTATACTGTTGTACACGTGTACTCATATGACATCACGAGCCTTAGTAGTCTCCTTATCCAGCGGTTCCAACACAAAAATTTTAAAAATTTATAACTTTTGCATCGATTGTCCAATTTTCCTCAAACTTTCACTAATGTGTTCTACTAATATTGCTGCATTCTCTCAATCCTTATGTTTATGAAGGTGAACTTGTCCTTTAAAGTTTCATGTTCACGAAAATTTCTGGTTTTAAGTGTGCGTCTGCACTGGGTATGTGAGTATACAGGTGCAGTATGTTTGTGTCTGCTTGTGTGCATGTGGGTATGTGTTTGTATGTGCTTATGTTTCTTTGTCTTCTTTAAGCCTTAGCCCAGTGTGTCTGTCTCTGTCTCTTTGAAATAATTTTCTGCCATATCCATTACCCTAAAGCAATACAATACCATCTCTAGTCTGCAATAACAATGGTATTAATATCAAGTATAAATTTGCAATTCTTATCTGCTGTACACATAGTAGTGCCGTAATTAGGTGATACGCTATCAGCGTATTGTAACGTAACCACTTTCACCACTCGGGTTGGGGATTCCAATCTGGATCCCGTGTTTAAATTGTCATTGCAATTATCCCTCTCACACTTCTCCTCACTCTCTTTGATTCCTCAGAGTATGATTAATGCATCCAGCACACAGATGATGTACCTTTACTGTTCCAACTTCAGCGTTTATTCCTTTCCGTCTCGTGTCCCGGCCTAGTAGCCTGACATCGCTAGACACATCCAATCCCTAGCCCTTCTGTCTCCAATCTGATCTACTGTGTCCACACTCGTACTCCGTACAGCCTGTACGCACGCGCACACACAGCCAATCCCTGCAAGGCTGGCTGCGCGCATCTGTGCTGCAGGCCTACACATGTATGTAACACAATGACACACCCTGTGTGTATAATTAATACACACAGCAACTACAAACACACACAGACGGGCCACTCACACACACATACACAGAGGAAGAGAGAGGGAGAGAGAGAGTAAGGAGAATGGGTAGGAGAGAGAGGGAAAGAAAGGAAGCGTGAAGAGATAGAAGAGTGTGTAGTGGCCAATACAATGTACAGTGACATTACACTAGTAATCAAATTTGTTACACAGCTATCCCTCTAAATTTGAAACATTACTTAAAACAATGCTTTAACAAAATTGAATATTTTTCAAACATTATCCCGAACATCAACTGTCTTTTAAAAGTTTCTTTACAAAACCGAACTTATTTACACAAACCCATTGACTGATGGTCCTACAGGATGCTGCTGTAACGTTACATCAAATATAACACTGAACATATCCAAATGAATACAGTAATACCATCTTTTTCAATCGATAAGGCTCATTCTATGCCCTACTCAGTACCAATAATGTACCAAACTAATGTGTGTTTGACACATCCAAATGCGCACTTCTTCTTGAATATAATTATGATAAAACTTTGGAACACGATAAATGCTTCGAACGATGATATGCAATCCACTTGGCGAACCGTCGACCTACTATCTTGACACTTCAAGAGCACAAAATCGTTGTTTGAGTATCCAATACTGTGTCACAACCAATGAAGTTACATAGTTTAACTCAAACTACTGTCAGTGGCTTAATCTATTCCACCTGTAATAATATATCACTGAATTCTTCAATTTAACATACACGTATATAGTAAACAATATGCCCATGCACTCTGTAAATGCGCAGACATTACCCAGCATTCACATAAAATTAACCTTCGAGAGATAATCATCTCCATCATTACTTCGTAAACATTCGGTTCCCACTTCCATTTCAATCATTTCCAACTCGATCTAGTCCATAAACAAGGTGTTCATACAACACATCACTAAAACCACTAGATTTTTTGAGTTAGAAACCAATGGCATATGCTCCAAACTGTATACAAATGAATACCTCCAGTGCCGTTATTTTTTGCACCAAACTTTACTCACTGTCAATGCTGTACATAAACCTAAAGCATTCATGCCGAGAAACGGCTTGCACATAAAAAAAATGGACGGTAGTTATTCATGGAATGCAGTAACTTATGACGATACCCGTCTTCTCAGTCACTCACATAAGAAAAGTGTCATTCTTACAGATCTCCCTGAAATAGAAACATAACTTGGCAGGTCATCCAAACAGGGAAGAAAGGCACCAATAAAAAATGTATTTCTCAATAACACCTGCGAGACTTATCGCAATAACAACCAGTAACTAAACATAACAATGGCAAGGTAAGCATTAGTTCCACTTGGGCAGTTCATTGTGACACTGATGCTGATTATTTAGGACCCATGACTTTGGCACAAGCTTTCGGTAAGTGTCTGTCTGCTCGACTTGGCAAACTACCTCCCCGCCGATGTAGTAGAGGACGCAGGTCTTCTCCACCACTGATACGATGACTTGGTCCTTTTCCTCACCAGGGGTAGGGGTCGGCTCCTCGCCAGGATCCTCGTTGTTGTCAGAGTCGTCTGCAGAGCTAAGACCATTTTCCAGTGCTGCTTGCAGGAGCATAGCCCGAGGTTTTCCTTGAGGCGGAGGTGCCATATGGATGCCTGGACTTGCGGGGGTAGAAACGGAGAGGGGCGTAGGTGAAGCCGCTATCGAGAGAACAGCTGGACTTTGGTCGGCCTGAGGTTGCCTTGGAATGTCGACGGGCCTGTCAGATGAGATGGGCAGATTAGCGGAGGTAGATGGTGGATCCGAATGAGATGGCACGCTGACCTCCGACGTCGGGAAACGCGGTTTTGCATCACGTTTCTCCTGTCCCTCCGGGAGGACTGGTCTCGATTACAGCTATGCATAAAGCCCACGTGACGCTTCAGGTTGAAAAGTTTGCTCCCGATATAATCACACTCCTGGCACTTGAATTCTCTGCCACGGTAGATTCCATGCACCTTCCTCAAATGAAAGTCAAGGCTCCTCCTTTCACGGTAGTCTTTGCCGCACTTCCTGCAGTCATACCATCCACGACGGTTATCCCTGTCTGCCATCTAACAGGATAAACGGAAACAAATTACGAATTACTAAAAAATTGCGTTTTTGCAACGTTGCCGCATGGGGTACCGGCTTGACCTGCCAGATTCTTCTTGTACAGCTTCGACAGGCTCTCCTGCTGGTTCGTCATATACCTGAGAACCAGGATGAGCTATGGGTGAGCCAACATCATTACTTGCTTGACTGTTGCCTGGGTTTTGTGAGCCAGCCAGGTCTTCAATGTCGTGTGTGACCACATCCGCAGGTTTCTGATACTTCCAGGTCGACCTATCTTTGCTCTGGTAGGGCTTAAGACGGTCACTGTGGACCACCTTTGGTCTGGACCTTTCAGATGCTTGTATCCTGAAGGTCACATCCGAGAGTTTGGACACAACCAAATAGGGACCTGTCCATCTCAACTTGAGCTTTGGCGACATCCTTTTCTTGCGAGTGGAATCATGTAGCCAAACGAACGTCCCTTCGTTGATCCTTGGGTGTTGGGTATGTCGATCATACTGCCGTTTCTGGCAGACCGCGCTTTTCTTCAAAGATTCTCCTGCTCTCCCATAGGCTGTCTGGTAGACGGTTCCTCAGATCATCTGCAAAATCACCCAAGGTCTCCTCCTCGGATGGTATTGAGGGCACGGTGAGGTCGACAGGGATGGAGACTTTCCGCCCTAGCATCAGCATATTAGGGGTCTCGCCCGTGGACTCCTGTGGGGTAGCCCGATATGCACTTGTTGCATATGGCATGTATTCGTCCCACTCATGGCGTTTGTCCTCTTCACAGAGTATGGAAACTACGTTTAACAGGGTCCTGTTAAAACATTCCACGAGTCCGTCCAATTTTGGATTATATGCGGTGGTGTGTGTCTTTCTGATGCCCAGGAGGCTACACATCTCCGAGAAGAGGCAACTCTCAGAATTTGCTCCTTGGTCTGAGTGGAGTTCCTGTGGCACTCCAAAACAACAAACAAATTGTTCCACGAGAGTCCTCGCCACTGTCTCTGCTGTGGCATCTGGCAGAGGGTACAATTCCATCCACTTTGTCGCATAGTCTTCTACAACCAAAATCCATTTGTTATCTTGTTTGGTCTTCGGAAGTGGGCCTACAAGGTCTATTGCAATTCTTTCCATTGGGGCACTTACACGATGTTGCTTGAGTGGAGCTTTCCGTTTCGTCGGGGGAGACTTTCTTCTTTCACACAGATCGCATTTTCTGAGGCTGGACCTCGCATCAGCAGCCATTTTTGGCCAGTAAAACTGGGCCTTTACTTTTTCCAGGGTCTTTTTCAACCCAAAATGTCCACCAAGGGGTCCACAGTGTACATCTGCAAGGGTACCTTCTGTGAGTTCCAGAGGTAGAATCACTAACCTCTTCAGATGTTTCCCATCATCTGACTCCCAGCTCTTGCATAACACCCCTTCGAGGACCTCTATCTGATCCCACTAGGACCAGTATGTCTTGGCAGCTGGTGATTGATCTGAAACAGTCTCCCATGCTGGTCTGTTTTCTCCACTCTCTTTGGCTCTCAGAAGCCAAGTCATTGTGTCATCACGAAGTTGAGCTTTTCGTACATCTGCCATTGTCAATGACGGCTGAAACCCAGTGCTCCGCACGCTCCTGTCTTCCCCAATGACAGTCTCTGGGGTTACCGAGTCGCCATTCTCCCCAGCGTCCTCCTGGCGGCCACATTGCTTGCACTTCATCCGTGACAGGCCATCTGCATTTCCATGCTTTGCTCCGGCCCTGTGCTGAATGGTCATGTCGTACTCGGATATCTGTTCTAACCACCTGGCCATTTGGACCTCAGGATTTTTGAAGTTGAGTAGCCATCGGAGGGAAGCATGGTCAGTCCTCACGGTGATCTTGCGTCTGTACAGGTACTGCCTGAACTGTTTGAGAGAGATCACTACGGCAAGCAGTTCTTGCCGAGTGATGCAGTAGTTTTTCTTGGGCTTACTGAAC
Organism: Diadema antillarum; assembly: GCF_040938485.1. Taxonomy (NCBI): domain Eukaryota; kingdom Metazoa; phylum Echinodermata; class Echinoidea; order Diadematoida; family Diadematidae; genus Diadema; species Diadema antillarum. The sequence goes on from NW_027272058.1 coordinate 76,639, forward strand.
TTTCTGCTGAAATAACCCAAGACCCTCTCGCTCCCATCCTGCAATTGTGACAACACACCACCCATGGCATCAGCAGTTGCATCCATGTCCAGGATAAAGTCACCCTCTGGCAAGGGATACGCCAATATTGGGGCACTTTGCAACCTTTCCTTCAGCTCAATGAATGCACTCTGGCAGCTTTCACACCATACAAAGGGTTTTGCCTTTGCAGTGAGGTCATGGAGAGGGGCAGCAATGTCGGCAGATCCTCGAATGAAACGCCGATAATACGATGCGAGCCCGAGGAAACTTCTCACTTCTTTCTTGCATTTGGGGACAGGCCAGTCTGCAATTGCCTTTGCCTTCTCAGGATCAGTAGAAACGCCGTCAGCCGACACAACGTGACCCAAGTACAGCACTGACTTTCTGAAAAGGTGACACTTGTTTGGCTTTAGTTTGAGTCCTGCTTCCTTCAGTCGGGAGAATGTGATGCACAAGCGCTGAATCTCCTCTTCGACTGTTCTACCAAAGACGATGATGTCGTCTAGATAGATCAACAAAATGTCCCACTGTAGGCCTTCATAACCCTGTCCATGAGCCTCTCGAAGGTCGCAGGGGCATTGGCAAGCCCAAAGGGCATCACTTTCCACTTGTAGAGCCCATTCCTTACGACAAATGTTGATTTCTCCTGAGCATCCTCGTCTAAGGCAACTTGCCAGTACCCGGAGGACAAGTCCAAAGTGGAGAACCACTTCACTCGTCCCAGGGCATCCAGTGTTTCATCAATCCTGGGTACAGGATAGGCGTCCTTGATCGTCACATCATTTAACGGCCTGTAGTCAATACATAGGCGCTTTGTACCGTCTTTCTTCTTCACCAAGAAGACATTTGCTGCCCAAGGACTGTTTGAGGATTCAATAACCCCTCTTCGCTGTAGGTCTTGAACCTGTTTGTCTATTTCTTCCTGGTTGCAGGCTGGGTGACGACGTGGCTTCTCCTTGACTGGCTTTGCATCACCAGTTTCGATACTGTGCTTGACAATATCTGTTTGTCCAATGTCATCACTGGAGGTTGAAAACATCCTTGAAATCGAAGAGGCATTTCTCGACATCCTTGTGGAACTCTGGGTCAACATTTTCCTTCCATCTGCTCAATAGGTCTTCCAAATGTTCAGGGATCTCTGCTGCTTTCACATGACTTGAATCTGTATTCATAGATTCAACATCAACAATGGATATAGTTGCCGCCGTTACACCCTCTTGTACCTTCTGTTCCTTTTCAAAAGGGTTTAACACCCTGATCGGGAAGGTCTCAGATTCACTGTTCACCAAAGCCCTTGCAAGGATTAGACCCTTCATTTCCAGTTCACCACCTCCTTCGATTGGCTCAATGAGTACAGGACCCGTCACCTCTGAGATGTCCGTACTCACTCTCCCAGGAACAATGGCCTCATGACCTGCTGGTATCACAGTTGTCTGGCTCACAACTATTCTTGCAACAAATGGTCTCCCAAAGTGACTCCTACATTTGATCTCCTCTCCCTTGATCTTCAGTGTCAACCTCTGGAAATCCAAACTTCCGCCGGTGTGTAAAAGGAAATCCATTCCCAGGATCCCTTCGCATTTGATGTCTGCAAATATGACCTTCAACAACTGAGTCGACCTTCCCACTTGAATCTCGATTTAGGCAGAACCCAACACCCTCAAAAGGCTTCCATTGACTTGATGAATGCGGATTGTCTCATCCTCGAGTGTTGGTCTCTGTTCTTTTTCTATCAAGTGGTACACACTTGAGTCAATTATGGTGTCTGTGGAACCGGTATCGATTAGGAAACTACACGTTCGAGACCGTAGCTTTGCATCTACATATAGCCCCTGCTTTGGGTCACCTTTCAGGTTAGGCAGAAGGATAACTTTGTCATCTAACCCTGGCTGTTCTGGGTTGACTGGTTGCTCCTTGCTTCCTTGTTGCTTTGGTCTGGGTTCTGGGACTGAGTTGGTGGATCCTGCTCCTGCAACAGCCCTGCCTTGGATCCTTTGGTGGGCTGATTTCCGTTTCCCTGGTATTTCTTCTGCTTCTTCGGAAAAGGGCATCGCCTAATGAGGAGCCCAGTCTGACCACAATTGTAACATCGTGGACTCTTCCATGCAGTCTGGGGCGACATGGCATCAGATGGAGAGACAGTTCCTTGTTTGGCCGATACACTCTCTGCAAGAAACTTTGTCAGTGTTTCCATCTGCTTGGTTTGCTGAAGCAGAACTTTTTCCATCGCCTGGAAGCATTCTTCAGTCTCCTGATTGAGAGTTCACAGGAACTTGTTTGGACGCAATCTCTCTTGTCTGCGCAGAAACTCTACTCGTTCCAAACTTTCCATCTCAAGTGCAGCTTGGATCGCCTCATCCAGTGACCTTGGCCGGGCTCTATATATCCCTTCCCTCACCGTATGGCTGTCTGTAGCGTCTACAAAGTGGTTCCTTTCCAGTCGGTCCCGAGCATCATGTGGTATATCCGGATAGGCCCTCACAGACAGCTCATGTACGGCCTGGCCTAATTCCTGCAGAGTCTCCTTTCGTCCTTGCCTGCGATGTCGGAGTTCTAGCAGATAACTTTCTTCCTTTTGGCCCGGTCCGAACCTCTTGCTCAGAAGTTTAATGAGCTCACTGTAGGACTTCTTTTGGACCTTAGGTAGATCACTGATGAGTCGAAGCGCACTTCCTTGTAGGCTAGCTGCCAGGTATATTGCAGCTTCTGTTTCATTCCACTCATTCACCTGACGGCAGGCTTCAAAATGCTGATGGTAATCAGACCATGCTGTGCTTCCGTCATATCTGTCTGGTATGATATGGGGTCGTTGCTTCCTACTGGTCAGATTTTCCTTGGGGTTAATCACAGGTTGATTGCTTTGTGAAGGCGTGGACATGAATTCCATATATCCATCATTTCTGGAAGTGGCGTTTACCATATTGTCAAGAAGGGGCACAATAGAATCCCTTGACCAGATACCTGATGTCTCATCTCCATGAATGTCTCTCCGGTCAGGCAACTTGAACCTTATTTCTGGATTGGTATTTTCTCTGTGGCTGGAAGACTTTCCTGGTGGTGTGGCAGCATTTACATGGAGCTCTTCAACTGCAGCTTCCAACTCATTCATTCTGGTTTTGAATCGCTCATTCTGCCACTTCAGAAGTTCCTTCTCCATTCTTTGTCACAAGAGCATTGAGACTAATGTAGATAGACAGCAGGGCAGTCATGTTACTTCTGAAAACATCGCCCTCTTTGATACTCTCCACTCTGCTCTGCACCAGGTCAGATTTGAAGTGGAAGTACAACAGCAGGCTGAAGATATGCTTTCCTAGCTCTGAAGCCCTCTGGATATCTTCGCTTTGTAGGATTCTGTCGGCATCTCTTGACAATCTCCAAAGAGAATGATTCATTAGTGTGTGCAAAGAGCCAACATTACGGTGGTACAGAAACGTTGACTCTCTCCTACACAACTCCACAGCATCACTTCCTTTGTCCCTTTTAGTCACTGCATTTTTCCACCAGCGCTGTAATTCAGTGATCTCCTTGTATTTACTGGAATTGTACGTGACAGCCATGAGATTTGATGCTGACTGCTGCTGTTTCTGCTGTGTTGCTGCCATTTGCATGCCACTCCAGATATCTTGCAAGCTGCCACCCATGGTGTAGAGGGTGTGAGGGAGATGGGAGTCTGGGGATGCTCTGTTGAACTTTCTCCCCATGCCACGTTGCTCTCTTGCCTCTTTTAAACATCTCTGGAACTTCCGACAATAGATAGGGCAATATTTCTGGAGCTGTTTCTTCAGTTTTCCTTGAGGCAGAGAACACACAGCTGCCTTGAGTATACTCCTCTTATCCACACTGGCCCTGGGTTCCTTCCCTTCTTCTGTCAAACGCTCTGCCAGCAGGGAAATGAAGCGGACAGCTCTCTGGTGCCTTGACATCGCTGCAGTGACGTCTTAACAAGGTCCATGAGAGTCACAGTGTCCTATCTGCAAAGCTTCATAATGTGTATTAATGCTGAGCCATCTTGTACATGCCAAGCTCTGGCCCCAGGTTAGGTTTGAGTCTGATGGTTCCAAAATGTTGAAAACACAAAGATTTTAGGCCAACACTGGTAGATATCATGGAGAATACAGAGCAGCATTGATTCTGGCTACAGAAACATTGGCACTTGGAGAAGAATAATATGGGAATTCCCAATAAAATGTACAGCTGTAGCTCTTATCACCACAGGCCTTGACACTAATCCCACCGCTGCCACCACTTGTAACGTAACCACTTTCACCACTCGGGTTGGGGATTCCAATCTGGATCCCGTGTTTAAATTGTCATTGCAATTATCCCTCTCACACCTCTCCTCACTCTCTTTGATTCCACAGAGTATGATTAATGCATCCAGCACAAAGATGATGTACCTTTACTGTTCTAACTTCAGCGTTTATTCCTTTCCGTCTCGTGTCCCGGCCTAGTAGCCTGACATCACTAGACACATCCAATCCCTAGCCCTTCTGTTTCCAATCTGATCTACTGTGTCCACACTCGTACTCCGTACAGCCTATACGCGCACACACAGCCAATCCCTGCAAGGCTGGCTGCGCGTGCCTGTGCTGCAGGCCTACACATGTACGTAACACAATGACACACCCTGTGTGTATAATTAATACACACAGCAACTACAAACACACGCAGACGGGCCACTCACACACACATACACAGAGGAAGAGAGAGGGAGAGAGAGAGTAAGGAGAATGGGAAGGAGAGAGAGGGAAAGAAAGGAAGCGTGAAGAGATAGAAGAGTGTGTAGTGGCCAATACAATGTACAGTGACATTACACTAGTAATCAATTTTGTTACACAATCACCTATTGTGTTTGCTAAAATCCTCCTTTATTTTTTTTATGCCTCCGCAACGAAGTGGCCGGAGGCATTATGTTTTCGGGTCGTCCGTCCGTCCGTCCGTCCGTCCGTACGTCCGTACGTCCGTCCGTCCCGTTTTGTTTTTGTCGATATCTCAAGAACCGTGTGGTGGTTTTACATCAAACTTGGTATGAGGGTATATCCTTGGGGGATAATACTTTGTGTGGATTTTAGGGTCACAGGGTCAAAGGTCAAAGGTCATAGGTTATTTTGTGAAGAAAAAAAAATTGAAATTTCATGTTTTTCTCCATATCTCGCAAATGGTTCAAGGTATCTTCATGGAACTTAGTATATATGCTTGTACCGGTGGGCAGTGATTATCTAGGGAAGTTGGGGGTCATGGGTCAAAGGTCAGGGGGTCAAAGGTCAAGGTCAACTCCTCAAAATATCACTACTTTCCTTAAAATGCAATATGCCTGAAGGTTTTTTTTTTTTAAACTTGATGTATGGCATGTATTACCCAATATATATTTTTGGGGAAGTTTCTTGCCAAAAGGTCAAAGGTCAAAAGGTAAAAGGTCAAGTGAAAGTGCTAAATTGCACTTTTTCCTCCATATCTCGAAAGTAACTCAAGGTATCATCATGAAACTTACATATTTATGCATGTTCAACCTAACAGTGATTCTCTTTGGAACTGTGAGGTCAAAGGTCAAAGGCCAGGTTTAGATAATGCTATTTTCCCATTTGATACTGAAATTATACTTTTTCTCAATACCTTGAAAATTACTCAATGCATAAACTTATAAAAGGGTCAAAAGTCAAGTGAAAATCATCAGTTCCCCAAATACCTGCACTCTGACATTTTAATCATTCATCCAATTGAACCTAGTTCTAGGAAAGTGAACTTTCAGCACATTTGTGTCAAACCTGTCATTTTAATATTTTGCCAATTGTGTGAAACTGTCATCACACATTGTCAAGACATTGTACTATAGACCTATTAGGAGAACCATGCATTATGGCGGAGGCATATCAGTAGCCGTAGCGATATATCTAGTTTTATTCTTTTCTCTTTCTGGACAATTTTGTGTCGTCTATATCTCAACAATGACATGACGGAATAACATGAAATTTTCAGTCAACATATATCATGACAATATCTAGCCACAATAACATTTTCATGACAATAGCATATTATCTCTGACGTCATCTAGGCGCCATTTTGTGATTTTCGGACAATGTCACATGATCGAACATAACTTCATAACTAAATGTCATTTCTGTATCATTTTCGGTGGACATAAAGTTCAGGTCACGTTTGATCTTCGTTTTTAATGCTGATAACCAAGGTCATCAGCACGCATCAAAATTTTAAAATTTTCAAAACGACTTCCCAATGGGAAATCTCGAAGTTTCAGACAATTTTAAGCATTTCAAAAAAATTCCGCGCGTACGCATTCGTCAGCGCATTTTAGCGCGCACGGCACGTAAACAACATGAAAATGCACATTTTTTGACTGTTTTGAATTTCTGATACATTAAAGGACAAGTTCACCTTCATATACATGTAGATTGAGTGAAGGCAACAATATTAGTAGAACACATTAGTGAAAGTTTGGGGAAAATCCGACAATCCGTTCAAAAGTAATGAATTTTTAAAGTATCTGTGCAATCACTGCTAGAGGAGAAGACTACTACAGTGTATGATGTCACAAGCGTACAACAATATAAGGAAAATAAAAAGAGAATTTCACAAAACTTGACTTTTTGAATAAAGTGCACATTTCTTCGACATGTTACTGACTTATGTTAGGGGTAATATTATTTCCCCTGACTTCTGAAAGAGAGAAGTCGAGTGTTCTTTTATTATGTAAGAAAAGTGAGAATATCTTGAATTTTCTTTGTACTTTCTTTATGTAGTTGTACTCATATGACATCACAAGCTATAGTAGTCTTCTCATCCAGCCGTGACTGAGCAGAAACTTCAAAAATTCATAACTTTTGAACGGATCATCCGATTTTCCTCAAACTCACATTGATGTGTTCTACTAATATTGCTGCATTCACTCAACCCACATGTCTATGAAGGTGAACTTGTCCTTTAAGTAACACTATCCATTCATTTCCGATCGATTTTGACCTATAACAAAGGAATGCACTGGCGTCAAAGTTGGAATTCCGCGTGCGCGTCTATGTGCAAATATAGTGAAAAAACATGTCTTTGTTTATTTTGCCATAGCTCTTTAGCTCCCTATGTTTTTATTGCATATTACAAAAGCATATGAATTGTAAATAACATTTCAAGTATCAATATTTCCATATATGCTCTATGATGTCATCATATTGCCATCTGAATTAAAAAAAGTGGAATTAAATTTTTTGAGGTACTGTTTCTGAGAATCATTTGCTAGTATCTCTGTTGTTTTAGCTCAATATTATCCTAAATTCAGATATGTTGTGCTTTGAACATTTCTCTTTCAAGTCCATGTCATTGTTTTGAAATTTGATGACGTCATATTACTGGAAATTATGATTAAAGGCAAGGTATCAAAATCAGCCACGTTTATGTGTTATGTCTATGGGAGGTGAGTTTTTTTTTAAACCATGCATTGACTTGATAACGCTCAAGCACCTACAAATTTGTATTACCTCAGCTGATTTTGCTCCATTTCCTCTGAAACTTAAGTATGTTGTAGTTGAGACAATATGTTGCAGTAATCATGCATTTAGTATTTTCAGATCTCCCCATTAGGTTGAAAATTTTGCAGCTGAAATTTGAAAATGAGAATGGAATGTGTCAAAACGATTCCTAAATTACCTTTTAGCAAGCTTATGTTCCACTCACTTTCCTCGTCAAGACGTATAGCTGAGAGGTTAAAGACAACATCTCTGGCGTGAAGTTGCACACGCGCGGGTTCAAGCCCCACAAGAACACAAAACAAAATACATGTACTTCTATCTTTTACTTTTTTTTCTTCAATGGAGTAATTACACCTTCGTCCATGTAGAAACCACATCATACGCACACACACACACACACACACACATACAATATCCCTTTGTTTTGTGTTGGAGACCACATTGCTTCGACTGCTGCAAATTTTTGCAGGTTGAGTTTGTCAAACTGATCATAGTGTATAATGACGGCAGATATGTTGTTGACTTTGAACAATTGTCTTTCAAGTCCATGTCATTGTTTTGTAATTTGATGACGTCATCACACTGAAAATTGTGATTAAAGGGACTGTACAGTACTGGTTGAGGTAGGGATTCATATTCTGAACATTCCTAAGTGAGATAATGAAAAGCCTCTTATGAAATATGAAAGAACATGTCATTCTAAGAAGGATTCAACGTTTATTTGATGAAAATTGGTTTTCAAATTGCTGAGATATCAAAAAAAGTGCTAATAATAAAAGGCGACATGCCACAACTTTGTTAGGATCTCTTTGTTTCACCTTATTTTTTGATATCTCAGCCATTTCAAAACCGATTTTCATCGAATAAACTTTTGATACCCCTTAGAACTGCATGCTCTTTGACATCTCATAGAGTGGTTTCTGAATATCTCGCAAAACGTTAAAAGCTAAATCTTGACCTCGACCAGAACTGTACACACCCTTTTAAGGCAAGGTATGCAGTCGATTTTACATGTAATGTCTACAGGACGTATTTTTTCCCAGTTGCCAGAAATGGCACAGCGCCGTCAGTCGTTCCAAGGCTACATTGCCGTCTAGCAATACAATACATTTTCACGCGGCCATGTTTGTTGAGTGGGCATTGACTTTTTCCCCCTGGTTAGAGTAACGGTTTCGCGTGCACACATTTGAGGGATCGATGTTCGCAGGACACTTTTGTTTTTGATTAATTTTTTTTACTCTTTCCAGATAACATTTCATATTCACATTCTTTTCGTTGTCAACCACGGATGACCTGTATCTAATATCAACCCAGCGTATCACCAACTCGTCTTCAGTGACGAGTTTCATGTCTCGTTAAACAATTCTCTACTTTTTTTACAATACAAATAAGTATGTCTTCAGATTTTCTGAAGCTATCAAGGGAAGGACATGCTCAGTCTAATGTGACATGGTATGCTTTTCCATTTTAAAGCATTGTAGTGGAAACATAGTAGTACTTGCTACTACCGACATGCTGCTGACTCCTTTTTTTTCCCTCTCTCTCTCTCTCTCTTTCTCTCTTCTTTTTTAATGATAAAGATCTAAATAATCCACGAGATATATACCCTAACATGTTCTGAACATACCAAGATGCTGGAAGCTAAACTACCACCTAGGCAGAATTTTATTAGAGAAAGCCAAGAGAGCGAGCCTCTAAAATTTAGAGGGATGTTTAATAGCCATCCTTATTGTTCTCTGCTTGGTCATGTGATGACCACTCCTTACTAAATAGGATGCAAACTACCGAAGAACAGTACCTGAAATGTCATTTAAGGTGATGGACAGTACGATCAGTAGTTTTGAGTGCAGTACTTAAAGGACAAGTTCCCCTTCATAGACATGTGGGTTGAGTGAATGCAGCAATATTAGTAGAACATGTCAGTGAGAGTTTGAGGAAAATCGGACAATCCGTTCAAAAATTATGAATTTTTGAAGTTTCTACTCAGTCACGGCTGGATGAAAAGACTATTTAGCTTGTGATGTCATATGTGTACAACGATATAAAGAAAGAATAAAGAAAATTCAACATATTGCCATTTTTCTCGCATAACAAAAGAACACTCGACTTTTCTCTTTCAGAAGGCAGGGGGAGTGATATTACCCTCAACAGTAAAGGCATGAATATGTATTGGAAAGTGGCATGACTAGAAAATGTTATGATTTGCATTGCAAAAATAACCTTGTGATGTGTTTTAAAAAGTATTGGAGGGATAAAGTATCTCTTGTGTTTATGAATGTGCCATGACAAAATGGGCAAACTTTGTGCAGGTGAATGCTGCAAGCAAGCTCAAAGAAATTTGATGTTGGCAGGATGTACATTTAGAGTTATTTTCTCATGAGATATCTTGATTAAAGAAATTAGAAAAGGTATCACATAGCTTCTTCATGAAAGGCTTTTTATCACATAATTGACACATAAAAAGAAACAAAAAGAGCCATTTGAAAGGCCCTGTTTTCTAGTGAGGAGCCAAATGTCCCCTTAGGCATGAAATGTGCCCCATCATAACACATATTTGTCCAGTACTATCTTCTTGATATGACAAACCCGGCAGGCAAGAAAAAAAATTGTAAAATCAAAATTTCCTCAGGAAAAAAGTTGAAAGCAAAAAAAACACAAAAAACAAAACAAAGCAATTTAACAAAAAGTCAGAATTGAGGAAGTGTGGTTTTACTTAAATCCCCTACACCCGAAGGGCACTTTTAATGAGAGAGAAAGGGAATTTTCGCATCATTCAGGGCAGTGGGAACATCCCCAATTTTTTTAATGCTTTTGGTAATTCTGTGTGATAGAATCATTTCCTCGTCTGCGGCTGCTGTCTGTTATTTTGTTATGCTACTGTTATTTAACTGTTACATTTGCTTGGAGAGAAATATCAATTCAAACGTACTGTAATCACAAACCTTTCCAAAGCATACACTTCCAACACAGTCCATTCCACATAATGCCACCCTCATTGTCTTTGTCCAGTATAATCAGTTGGACCAATCAAGTTACCCCATCTGTGTCTCGGGCAAATAGTCTGCCACCAGAATATTCAGGCCAATGTCATCAGCCCTTTTTGAAAGACAGATCAGAATGACAGACTTCAAAGGCTGGGGAGTTGCCTTTTTGTAAATCACCTTGTGATAGACTGATAGTGTAAGCAAATATCTAATGAAAAAGAAGATTTGTATTTTTTTTTATTAAGAATTATTTATTGTCATCACCTAATCACAGTAATTTATCATTGAAATATTGCAAATATTTTCTGCACTTTCTGTCATAATTAGTTGGAAAGTACATTGAAAATCAGAAATGCTGTATACAGTTGAACCTCTCGTATCCGGACAAGTCGGGACCGGGGCTCATCCGGATAAGGGATTTGGCCGGATACGGGAGACTCGATGCTTTATACATGTACATATACGCATGTACTGATGTAGCCCATTGTAGTACCACATGTAGTAATGTGTATACTACAACCTTTTCATTGTTACATTTGGGGATGTTTGGGGATGTTAAAATGTCTGAGGGCAAGCAATTTGGAAGGAAATTTGATGTAATGTATGTTAATCATGTTGGAAGTAATATGTAATTCATGTGTGTTTGTGTAGGAGTTCTCAAGGAGTTGGGAATCCCCCTTTCCTCCCGTAATTATTTTTAAAAAAAATCACGGCGAGATTGCGTCCGTATAATAGAGAGATCCGGATAAAGGGAGGCCGGATAATAGAGGTTTAACTGTATTCTATTTTGTTAATATTTTCAAAGTGACTGTGTACACATCCTTTGTACTGCATGAATCAGAAATGAAGATTACTACATAAAAACTGACTTGGTAATGTAATGTCTCAACAAAATATATTGAACAATGTTGCAAACAATACATTGTGGGACCAAAGCAGTGTTCCTTGACTGATTGTCACACAGAAAATGTGGCAAGTTTTATTTTACTTTCACTTATCTTAGATCTAAATCATTGAGTGAAATGGCATGCTGAGTGATCACAGTTTATACAGAAAATCAATTTGTAAGAATGGTAAACATTAACTTAAAAAAAAAATGCCCTCTTCAATTTTATTGTGATCATCTCAAAATATATCACAACCTTCACTGGACGCCATTTTGTCCTCTAAATTTATGTGATTGAGTCCCTAATGACACGTAACAGGGATCTATCCTTTTTTTGTTTTGTTTTGTTTTTTGGATATGTTTGATAGTAGCATTGCTGTCTTAAAGTTCAGATTCTGTAATTTTTATACTTATTGCAATTACATCAATTGAATAAAAAAAAAGATGAACAATACAGGCAGCAGATCAGGCAAATTGTTCAAGTTTTCATGACAAAAACACCAAACGACATGCAACTTCCAGTTGGGTATTCAATTCATTTCTTCAATAAAATCCAGAATTGATAATGCACAGAGGCAAATTGTAAAAATGGATCTACCTATTAGCTCGTACCCTGTGTTTGTACTGACAGTGAGATTAAAGGTCTGGACAATCCCTCTTTTTACTATATGGCTCCTGTCCAAGATTTCTTGTGTGCTTTCCGCCTTCTACACTAAGTGTCTGGTATGACATACTTTATCAGCTTCCCTATTCCCATTTCTCATGCCAAACTTCCTCAAAACAGTTCTCAAAGTCAACATTGTGTACATTTTTAAATATTGTGCAGTGTTGCATATGCGTCAGCGTCAAGAGAAGGCTAAAATCCAACCCTATTCAGGAAGTGAAAAAGAAAAAAAGGACATGTCCTATCTATTCACTGTCACAGGCATGCTCACTACCCATTGTGTCACAGAGAGCAGGATATATACATTAGTTTTTCTTTTCCAAACATCAACAGGGAATTACCATTTTATGCCAATCACTTTTGCTATTTATGCCTTTGTGATGATAGAAGTTTGGCCATGTCACAAGTCAGAGAATATTACAGCATTATCGTGACCAGTACTTTCAGGCTACTAGCTGCCAAGGCAAAATAATGAGAAGTTGCAGGCCTCAAAGACAGAAAAGTGAAAGTCCATTGTATCAAAGGTGTGCATTATGATGATGTTAGTTGTGATTCAGGCTTGATGAGGGTTGCTATTAAAGAATTCATCCTTGTAAATACTGATTGCTCAGAGTTTCATGATTGTTCATTCACATCATAATTGCAGTACATCTATCAGCAACAATGAACTTATCACTGCTCAAGACCATTAGGTGAAAAAAAATGGCTACCACTCTTGATAAGGCCAAGTAAAAAAAGATAGTAGTTTCTCGTCCGGGTTTTTTGAGCAAGGCGATGAGGGAGGTCCTTACTATTTGATATCTTACTATTTTTTCGAGGATTGTCAAAATGAAAGTAATATGTGTTTATCGTCCGGTAATTCTGAGAAAGGTAACGAGAGAGGGCTTTACTATTTCTATATCCAATTCATGAAATGAAATATCACTCTGGTAGCTGTGTTATGAGAGACCAAGTCCCAAGTGTATGTCGTGCCTGCACTCTGCATTTTCAAACAAATAGATTATGTACCATACTTGAAATGAAACTTCATGCATGCAGAAATACATTTGCTTTTTCTTTCCACTACATATGTCAAGGGAAAATGACCTTCATAATACTGGTATTTAGTGTTGTAATGGTATTTCTGATACCAGTGTACTTGCAATTCTGATGTATTGTGCTATTAATTGAAACAGGTATAAAACATGTCTTCAACAAATGTACGACTGAAATAAATTCCATGATATTCAAAACACTGCTTTATTTATTATCGGTGTTTGTGACTTTTTGTGTCCACACAGCTGGCATGTATCAGCATTTCTTCACAGTACAATTGTAGCACATTCAACTGGAAACTGGCTTGTACAATTGCAGATGGATGTCAAAATGATACTGATATGGCATTATAGCATTAAACATTTAAAGATGTTTCTTCATGTTCTAAAAAGACATTTGATAATCACTCATCATTTGGATGATGAATGATTGTATACCACACTACAGATGATATAACTATACACAGCCCAGTCACTGTACGTAGGTACGTCGCACAGCGTAATTTAACAGCGTCTGGTCGGGCTACAGATGATACGACTCACGGCCGTGTCTGTGAATTTACATCGTAAAGAAAAGAATCCCGCAGAAATACGAGACAAACCAGAATCCGTGGAAAAGTTATTTATCTGGTAGATACAATCCATTTGATAATTCTACATTTGCTGGAAAAGCGCATTCATTTTCTCTTCAAAATAGAACAATACATCGCCGTCAGATGCAACGTTACAGAGCAGAGTGTACGGGCTTCTACACATTCGAATGTGTTCATGCGTGCGTGCAGACAGCCGACAGACCAGGGATGGGGACCCTGGACAGCCACAGACACGCACACTTTGCCAATACGGCCACGGTGCCGGTGCGGCACGACGGCCACAGAACCGGCACCGTACCTTACGACACTGCACACACATGCACATAGTCACATTGACCGAAAGATAGGTCTGTATCTATCCGTCGGGGAATGTTCCGCGGAGACTACGTCTGGCTTCACGGATCCCCTCCGTATACAGACCGAAGTCAATGATTGCGGCTCCTGTGTGGAGCAGTCGCGCACAGATCAAACGTTACGATAAACCAAATTTCAGACAGCTTTTTTACATTCAAACAAGTTTGACATGACATGACACATTATGCAGCAATATTTGGGATAAATTTCTCACATTGTGCAATCGAAATACTCACATAAACTCGGTTATAACGCAGAAAATTTATCGATATCGCAACATCGCCGTTCGCAAGCAGTAAGTCGCCATTTTGAATCTGTAAGCCAATCACACGCGAGGTACGTGTTTCAGTAAAACAAACACGTAGAAACTACCTCGCATGTGATTGGCTAATATATTCATAGTGTATGCTTCTGCAGTTTGAACGTCACGACGCGACATGCTGTGTTTTACGTTGAAAATTCTACTAAAATGTTGGATTATTCATTAATCTGGTGAGTGTAATGTATTCTTAAAAAGCTAATTTCATTATACAAGCTTAAATTTGCCGACCTAGGGCCATGAATTAGTCGCAATAGAGAAGGGTGAGGTACCTCACCCAATTTTCCATAGAGACAGTGGTTAAGAACATCCACACAGCAATGGGTACTGATACCTTCCGTCTGTCTACGGAGGACAGCGTTAATGGCAAAATATAAAAGAGTCCTCCGGACAGACGGATCTTTCTGTCTAATAGTCACAATAGCCAATTAGCGGGATACAAATCTCGAGATTTGCATCGCGATCGTCATCCCGAGTTTTTTGCACGTGTGGACAGAAAAAACCCGAAAATTAGCGGGATAAGCATCGCGATGCTAATCCCAAGAAATCTTGCGCTGGTTCGTCAATTAGCGGGATAATTGGCCCCGCGCTGGTACGTGTGAACGGTCGGGATTAGAATCTCGAGTTTTTATATCCCATCATGCAATGCGCACATCACAACAGCAAGGCCTCTGCGAAGAGGTCCTTCACCTCTTTGGAGCACAACAACAACAGCGCGCGAACCACACCACTGACGCGTAAAAGACAATGGACAAAGGTAAGTGCGCACAGGCAGTGATAGAGAAGGGCGCTGTGTGACCCAGTTTGCAGGCTTTGCTGTTATCTCTATCGGCAATTAGCGGGATAATTCGGTACGTGTGGACGCTCGCCAAATTAGCGGGATACCGATCGCGATCGCTATCCCGCTAATTTGGTACGTGTGGACGCTCGCAAAAAAACTCGGGATGTGCATCGCGATCGTCATCCCGCTATTTTGTACGTGTGAACCCGGCTATTGACATGAAAATGTATACAAACTCGATACAATCCTCACAAGCATTTGTACAGTATAATTCATCCGCTTGAAATATGAGAAACGGGGAAAAATACGAACAATGCGCGAAATATGCGTGGAATATTAGCGATTGATCGCAAAAATGTTGCCGCTATCGCGTTCACGACATACTGAGTACGCTGTACATCACAGCTAGCCCAGGCCCGCCCGCCCGCGCCCATCCAACTACAGTTCGACTGCTTTGTGGGTCATTCCTTCTTGCCGAGCTCGCAGTGTGAAATGCATGCGTTATTACATACGCACTACAGAAGCTACAGCTGTACTACAGCTAAGTAGAGGACGCAAGGCGTAATTAGAAATGAGACATCACGATTGGTAGATGAATTGTCGATTGTTTTTTTGGCGGCCGAAAAAATAGTAAATATCAAAAAAGTCGATGCGGCAACTGAAAATCGATGCAGGCGGGGTGCGGGCTGGGACGAGAATTATGAATTTCTTGGTATTTTCAGCGCCATTTTGAAAATAGTAAATAGTAAAAAAATTGATGCGGCGGCCAAAATCGATGCGCGCGAGGACGAGAAACTGGTTTCTTTTTTTACTTGGCCTAAAATGTGTCTGTACAGCATTGGGCTCTTCACACAAGACCTACTGCAATTGAAAGAGCTTTGAAATGCTGTGTACAAAACCTGTCTCACCCCCTTCTGAAGTAAATAACAATATATCGTCTTAATACTCACATTGTAATTAAAACATGACAGTTTTTTTAGAACAACTATTACATGATGCAATTCTATTAATTAGTTAGTATCAGTTACTGAGAAAATATGGCATGTGTACGAAGATTTCTTCTGAAATATTTTTGGCACATGTATGGCTTATAATCTAACTAGCATTCTAAATTTGGTTGTACTTACCGGTAACAAGTATCACACTTGTTTCCCACGTGAATTTTCACACCCATGTACAGTTGTTCTTTGTAGGCAAGGAAACAAAGTGGGAGCATAGTTCAAACAGATAGAATATGCTTTGAAGCTGATAGACTTGTAGGTAAATGATTAGTGCTTTCTTTCTTATATTGATAGGAAAGAGCAATCAATGAGTTCTGTGAGGACTTTCGTCGTCTGTGCCATATTGAAAAGAGAAATGACTTTGTCTCTGAGAGCTACCTCCTGACGCTTGGCCGTCTTATGAACATGTTTGCTGTCCTTGATGCCTTGAAGGACAGCAAAGCCAGTGTCAGGAATGACAACTCAGCCTACAACAGGTAAGAGCAAATAGGTATTTTTAAAAAGAAATAGAAATTGTATTTTGTATTAATATATTATTTTTCATAATATTAGTCGGTTAGTTTGTTTAAAGAAAAAAGGAGGTCAAAAATATGCCCTTCTTTTCAGGCAACCTGTGATCATCATCAATGATGTAGAACGTATGGATATATTTTGGTTTTTGTCAAATGTGGACATCATTTATTCAGCATTCTTTTTATCATAAAAACAGAACTAATGTATCAATAAAGTAGGAATTGGAGGTGCATGCAACATTACATAAAATGTCATATTTTATTTTGTAAGTCTCAATGTCAAGACTACGCATTACATGCATATATATGAGAATATGTGAGATCCCACCCATGCGCACATGTTCAATTCATTCTTTTGATCTTTATCTTATTTTATGAGTAAGGCAAAGAGGAGAGACTATTTGCCCACCTCTCCCACCCAATGCATTGTACCTTACTCAGGTCTTCATTGTGGTACGTTCTCAGCTTTATCTCGTGTCAGAATCTTGTAAGCACTTAGTCACTTTAAAGATTTAACTCATGCATGCGGGCGGGATCTCAAATATATTCATACACAGTAATGTATCGTCTCTCCTCTTCACCTTACACCTAAAATAAAAATCAAATTTTGAACAGGTAAAGGTTGATTAATGCCATATATTTAGCAATTCTGAATTTTGGCGAATCGGGACTTGCCGACAATTTTGCAAGTGGTTATATTTGCAATCGTGGAGTACTGTACTGTATGGAGAAATGTATGTGTACGTCACATTCATATTGGGATCAGAGTCAATATTTTCCCATGTCTTTAATTTCGCAAATAGCATGTGACTCTTGAAATTCGGGGAAAATAAAAACCTCATGACATTCCGTTAGACCACAATTCCTCAATGCACTGTACTCCAGAACTAGAAGTGATTTAAATTTGTTCATGGCGAATGTGGGGGTGACACCCCCGGGGCCCAGGAGGGGAAGGGGACCAATTTATCTGGGACCCAATTTTCACATTTTCAGCTTCATCTTGAAAACCCCATGACAGATTTTTACCAAACTTGGCATGTATCATCCCTTGGGTGGGTGGGAGGATCTTGATTTGTTCAGATGGGCATCATACCCCCGTGCTCAGACACAGTCTGTTCAATCTGTGCATCTATGACAAGAGGAGAGGCCCTCCAAAATGCAGTCAATGCTCAACAGCACAATGGTTGTGATAGGATCCCATCAATCAAGGACATGATATGCAAAATATCACCTACTAAATGTCTCATCAGTTTCTTCTCACCAGGCATGACAAGTAGGGCATGAGAACTAATGACCTCTGAAGTTCTGTAGTGAACATGACAATCTTGTTTTGCCACTGAAAGGGGACTGCCAGGCTTAGGGAGACTTTGTCATGTCTATTTTTGCATTAAAAACACGTACCAATAAACTGTACATTAACTGATTTCTGTGAAGAGAAAATCAAGAAATGATTCATTGCATTTGCATATTTTATCGTGTATATAAATTCTCTGTGAGACTTTCGTCTATTTAAGCATTATAATGATATGGATGTATTCAGTGCTTATTGTTTCAAAATTGTTGGGTCCACAAATTTGATAGACCTACTGTTAAGTGAGTTTACACTTCAGGATTGAGGCACTGTGGGACGGGGAGTTTTGTGGCTGTGCTAGTAAAATGTACTGTTTCATCTTTCGGCACTTTTACATCACGTGATGGAGGTGAAACACGGTGCAGAAAAAATAAATTGAAATGAGCTGATTGCCCTTGTGTCCTGCTCAGACTTTTATTTGAGCATACATTGCATTATGTGTAAATACTTAAGACAGGTGAGCCATTTTTGCAGACATAATCCTATTGATCTAGTTGATGACAGAAAAAATATTGTGGCAGTACTGACAAACAGATGCCTTGATGAAATAGACTTCACTTGGGCTAATTATGCCTTTGTTGTGCATTTCATTTAGTGTAGACTGTTAAAGATCATGTACTATTCATATGATATTGATTTTTGGCAATGAGGCCTCTCATCCTGTTGCTATTAAAAGGCAGTATAAACATGTGCCAAAATCATTATGGAAATTCCATTTGCCACATTATTACTTATGAGTTATGTGGTATTAGATAGAAATATACAATGTGTTCATAAAGAGCACAGCAGCTGTGTAGCTTACCTATAATGCATTTGATCCTTTTCAGAGATGCCAACTTCCTGCGATCAAACATAGATGTGAATGCTGTGCAAGAGTCTGGGAAGATGACCCTATTCTTGGCTACCAACCAGGCCATAACCTTGAATCTCAAGACCACCTTGCTTAAAATTGAGGGTTATGAAGAGATGATCGCTGATGTGGTCAACCTCTGTGTAAGACTCTTTAACAAGGGGCAGTATGTCCTGCCCACTGAGAAACATCTTCTAGTTAAGGTGAGTAGTGCACTTGTGATCTTATAAAGAAATATAAGGTGAGAATTGCACATTTTTACAAGTGTATGCTCTAACTATATGCTTGAAGAAATAAACAAAGTTGTTTCCAGATATGACGGATTCTTGGGAGTGTTTAATGTCATTTTCTGTCTTTACCTAAATCAGCTGTTGGCTGGTCTTATATCCCCTTTCAGATCCCAGTCATTTAGATAGATTCCATGAACTTTGAGTAATTTGTCAGAAATACAAATACAATATCATGGTCACAAACAATTTATATAATTTTCACTACTGGTATTCCTTTAGCACGTAGTAACTGAAATGTGTGCATTGTTTGTTTTTTCATGTATTATATGTAAATAAGAAATATCAGATTCTGGGGTGCATGTCCTTGCCACAGTTAGTCTAAATTCAATTGTGAAGGCAAGGTATGCCCACTCAATAAATGCTTTCATCCATGGACTACAAGTTAACTATAATAATATTGAATTACACTACCTTTTTGAATTCGAACCTGGAGGTCCACTACATGTTTTATTTCCAAAGTTTTTTTTTGTCCTGAAATTTAGTATGCAGTTGCTCTCTTTGTTTTGTTCTTCAGTATAAATGGTGAACAGTAACAAAATATGGTTGTTTCACAGGATATAGCTTATTTCAAGTTATAAAGTTGTAAGTTTCAAGACATTGGGTCCAACTTTCACTCTCATTGTTGGCTCAATGACTCATAAATGTTCACTTTGTCAAATGAAACATGCAGTGTTCCTTATTTAATGAACTATTATTGATTCCATAATGTGATATGTGTGCTTGTACAGGTGATGGCAATCGGACTCTTCTTGATGGACAATGAGAACAACAGCATTTACAAGATGGACCAGAAAAACAGGATCAGTCTATCCAAGATAGACAAGATATTCAAGGTAGGGAATATGGAATTACACCTCCAAAGAATATAGTTGTGCGGTCCTGTGTGACTGCAAGCAAAAGC
Source organism: Diadema antillarum (assembly GCF_040938485.1). Taxonomy (NCBI): domain Eukaryota; kingdom Metazoa; phylum Echinodermata; class Echinoidea; order Diadematoida; family Diadematidae; genus Diadema; species Diadema antillarum. The sequence continues at coordinate 96,658 of NW_027272058.1, forward strand.
TCTGTATTTTGTAGATGGTATGGTAGTCGGCTTCAAATTAAATAGACCATAGCATTTTTCGTCAGTGCCTTTATTGTTTCTGACAATCACAATCAAAGCAAACTGAAGCAGAGAAGGTCAGTGCCAGGGCAGTTCACAAAGGGGAACTCCGGCTGATTTTCAGACTTTTACTTTGGAACAACTATAAATTGGTTATACTGGGTACAGAGTTTCAGAATTTATAGTGATTGGGATAAGGAATAAGAATGTTTTAAAAATTCATAACAAATCACAATGAACAAGGATGATGACATAGCAGCTTCACCATAAGAATGCATGAGTGGGGGCTCAAAGAAACAGAGCAAAAGAAGAAAGCATGCATTAATTCTACACAGGTGACCTTGTTAAGCGAGGGGTATTGTAATGGAATTGCATTGCTACATTTCTGAAATATTTGAGCCTCCCAACACATTCCTATGGTTAGGCCCCACTCATCTATTTGTATAGTGAAGCTGCTTCCTTGTTCAGTGTAATTTGTTTTGGGTTTCCAGAGTATTGGTTTCTCTGCTCAAGGACTACAATTAATTCCACAAATCTAAATAGGAGTTGTTGATTTATGTACTTCATGATGAGAAAGTATGAAAATTGCCCAGACTAAGATCTCTGAAAGTGATTATTATTTGATGATAATCAGAAGTACACAAGGTACTTCATCACATGAAATTAGTATACAAAGTGTATTTGCATTTATGCATTTGTGTTAATGGTTGTCTGCTAGGGTGATATTTGTGCTGGAAGTGTTTTTCTTTGTTTCATGAGAGTTTAACCTTAAGACATGGTTGGTATTTAGATTTATAGTCATACTTTCGTTTTTTATAGCACTGAATTGTGGATTGTGTATTGCAGTCAAACTATTTCATTTATACATTGCTCCCCCCCCCCCCACACACACACACACAAAGAATGATTATTGCACTCCCCTGTGCTGAAACCAGAGCACATAAACATTGTAGCATTGCAACTAATTGACAAATTGACCTAAATTGACATAAAAAGCACCAAATTAATCAGTATAGTACTAGCCATGATGAAAAATCCTGGGCGTACATACTCGCGCAGGATTTGAACCTATGACCTCCTGATCACCGGACAGGCATCTTACCTACTCGACCACCAAGCTTCTGCCCAACAGCCAGTGTTGGTTCTGATCCTTATAGCATGCAGCGGGCACTGCATGTTTAATTATATTATAAAATTCTTGTGTTCAAGATGTTTCTATTGCAAGTGATTTACAAATTGCCTTATCGCACTTATTTACATTGTATGTCAATGTAGGGCAATTTATCGATCAGTTGCAATAGAAAAATCTTGATGCAAGAATTTCATTAATCTTAATTGTAGCATTGGTTGAAATGTACAGTTTTAATTCTACTTGGGGGGTTCAAATGTGCTTTGCACCAAATATCTAATTCCTGGTGATAACATAGACTGGTATGCTATAATACATGCATAGTGATAGTGACCATTACCAGGTACGTGCAACGTGAAAATAGGTAGGCGGGATATGCATAGAGAATTTTGAGCCAATGTTGCTACAGTCTAGGGGAAATCTTCACTTCTCAAACATGGTGTGTAATCATATGGCATGACAAGAAAGAATTGAGCCATAAATCCTGACAGAGACATAAAATACTAGATATTAGTAGTGAAATAACCTTACGTGACCCCAATGTGCTCTCCACCCTGTATAATTTGATCACATCTCGGTGTCCTTTACTGTCAATGTTCTCACCCATAGCAACTGGAAGTGGTCCCTCTGTATGGAGACCTCCAGATCTCTGTGTTGTCTTTCGTCAAGAGATGTGCAAACTATGAAACACACCAGTCATTCTGGAAAAGTGAGAATATCTCAGCCTCTGGTGCACAGTTCAATCTTCTGCAGCAACAGGATGATTTGCGAGACAAGCACACAAAATATGTGGCACAGTTGGTCAAGTACAGTAAGATACATCCCCAGGGGAAGGTCACTGAGGTAGGTCATCAGAGATGCTGTATGCTGTAAGGCATTGTCTTACATTTTGATGTATTTTTTTTTCCGGCTTCCTTGCCTTTAGCAGCTTGCAGATTTCTAAATCTGTATATACATTTTTGTATATACACACACAGCAAAAAAAAGTAAGTAAACACTTTCCAAGTTTGTATTTCTCTTAAAATATTGCCAAAATATTAATGTTTGATGTACCATGTTAAAGGGACTGTACAGTTGTGGTTGAGGTGAGGATTTAACTTTTAACGTTTTGCGAGATATTTAGAAACCACTCTTTGAAATGTCAAAGAGCATGCAATTCTAAGGGGTATCAAAAGTTTATTTGGTGAAAATCGGTTTTGAAATGGCTGAGATATCCAAAAACAAGGTGAAACGAGATCCCAATAAAAGACGTGGCCTGTCACCTTTTATTATTATCACTTTTTTGGATATCGAAGCCATTTGATACCTGGTAGGTGAATAACAAGGGAAACATTACACTCATCTTTTCCAAGGCGCAAAAGTAAAAAATGCAAAACTAAACAAGTTGTCAATCATGTGGAAGTGCTCTTGCATGTACATAACAATGAGAACAAAAGACAAATTTATCACAATATGAACATGAATTGATTTGCAAAAATAAATCTATGATCTATACAATGTCTTTGTAGCCCCCCCCCCCCCCCCCCAAGATGAAGAAAGGCTGAAGATAATAGAAAAAAATGAAGAATCTTCTGTCAAATCTGAATTCAAATGACATTAGAGAAGAAGCAATATTAACAAAAATGGTAGAAATTTGAAATGTTATTTCAATGCAAGAAACGCAAAAATGATATTTTGTTCTTGATTTTTTTCTCATGAATTCTTCAATTCGTAATCAAAAGCATGAAATAAAGAAATTATGTCCTGTTTATCAGCTTTGCGGCTTATTCCTTATGTCATTTGGAGTTTGAGTTGACAGAAAATTCTTATTTCCCCCCTTTAGTTTCCCACTTTGGATTTGTTTGAGGATATAAAGAGATTTAACTAGGTCGATCACGCGATCGCAACGAAAATTGTCACACACATTGCCTATGACGTAATCTAAAGTACCATGAAGTTAATTTTTCACAAAATTATCATTTATGCTAAATTATGCTAATATATGCATAATGATGCATGAAATCAGACAATTTGGTATAAATCACTAAATAAAGCTCAAAACTGGCACATTTTTTTGTGTAAATATTCTTTAGTGTCCTTAGCAAATGTCAGAGAAAAAAATTGTGCCATCAAAAAAAAATTCTAAAGTATTTTATTGTTTTTTTAAATTTAAAAATGTATTTCCTTGTTTTTCGACTGTATGTTTTTCATTGTGTTTTCAACGAAATTTGTCCGCGACATTGTTCCGAAAAAGGAAATATGTTATTAATTGATTTTAATCAATAAAACCCCAAAATAATCATGCTTTTATGAAATGTGCCTGTAAGCACAGTTTGCATTGAAATTGTACACAAATTCAGGTTTTTGAGCAATTTTTGGTCTGACATGCATGTACAGTCAAACCTGCCTTAGCGGCCACCTGCCTATAGCAGCCACCTGTCTATAGCGGCCACTGAAAAATCCCCCCGAGAGAAAAGCCCAGTTAAAGACCCTGTATAAAGCGGCCACCTGTCTAACGCGGCCAGCGGCCGCAAATTTTGTTTCCCGCGGTAGATTTTAACCTGTCTATAGTGGCCACAGAGCTGGTAATTCAGCATGTTTTTCTGATTTGTGGCCGTGTCAGTGATCTATGGCCAACGTTCAGTGATCGCCACCACTGCATTCATCACTTATTCAGTCATAATAATGCGCCAGTGTTAAAGCTTTCTTCACGACTGTACAACATGCTACTGTGCAACAATTTCATAAACACGGGCATTGTTCAATGCATGAAACACACGTGTGCATACGTACGCATGTACATGTACACCGTGCTAAGTACTTACAGATGTATACAACGATGGCACATGTACATGTACATGTATAGGCAATTCACACATATAGTTGGATAACCTGTCTATAGCGGCCACCTGTCTGTAATGGCCACTTTTTTCGTTTCCCTTGGGTGGCCGCTATAGGCAGGTTTGACTGTATTTATTTATGCGCAACTTGGAAACCGCACGCCCAGGCATCGCAAATTTGGTGTCAAAAGATACGGGAGACTTGAAAGAAAAAAGTCATTAAACGTCGCGGCGATAGCTTTTCGCGATAGCGATACATTGTGCGGAACGTCGAGGGGGGTCCTCGGAGGCCCCCCCCCTGGCCTAGTTAGGGTTAAGGGAACAAAAACTTAATTTTGCTCTTTCAATCTAGTTTCTCATTGTGTTAGATTGGTCTTAGGTGGTCATTGCTGCCTTGGAGTGCATTTGCAAATGAATAACAAAATGTCAATTTCTGCAATTTTTACCTTTGTGCCTTGGAGGACAAAAACATGTGTTCACTTGTGCGTACAATTTCTCTTTGTATAAAACCTCCTGGATGATAGCCATACTTTATGATACAGTGATTTTTATCTTAACCTTCTATGAGAAATACAATGTATGAACTTGAAAAAAGTTTACTTTCTTTCTTTGCTGAGTGTACTCGAGGTACTGTATGTACACATGATGAGATATGCTGATCTCAAATTCATCTTTTAGCACATATCAAATCTTTGTTTTTCATGAAAACCTTGAAAAAATAAGATCATGAAACACAATGTGCAGATGTATCAAAGATTACATCTGTATGTTTATGTAATGATATGTAGATATTGCCATTTGTATGATTATTGTGCAAGAGGTAGAATGAGATTGGAACAGCGCACAGAACATGTTATTTCTAACAATATTCCTGTTTGAATACTCATGTTCCAAAATCAAGTATAAAGGAACTACCAGTGTATTTGTTTTGTTTATGTATGTCCAAAAAGGAGCAGAATCAGAAAGTGAAGGAAAAGAGTGATGAGGAATGCAGAGCAATCTATGACCTGGCAAGAGAGGGACTGCAACTCCTTTCAAATCTCACAGCACTTGTAACAGAGATGGTAAGACACTGGTGATTTTTATGCCTCCGCCACGAAGTGGTGCCAGAGGCATTATGTTTTCGGGTTGTCCGTCCGTCCGTCCGTACGTCCGTCCGCATTCGTTTACGCGATAACTTGAGTAATATTGACTGGAATTTTACCAAACTTGGTCCAAGTATAAAGTATGATGGGGCAATTCCTTGATTAGATTTTGGGTGAAATCGGCCAAAGGTCAAAGGTCAGGGTCAAATCATGAAATTTTATCCGTTTACGCGATAACTCAAGACTGGATCAAGCAAATTTCACCAAACTTTGAGGATGATGTATGATGGGACAATTAATTGATTAGTTTTTGGGTGAAATTGGAATGGGGTCAAAGTTCAAAGATCAAGGTCAAATCCTAAAATTTATCTGTTTACATGACAACTCAAAACTGGATGAAGCAGCTTTCACCAAACTTGGTCCAAGGATGATGTATGATAGGGCAATTAGTAGAGTAGATTTTAGTGACATTGGCAAGAGGTCAAAGGTCAAAAGGTCAAGGTCAAATGCTAAATATGTTGCTATTTCCCCCATGTCCATGCAATGCCCGAAGATATTTTCTTGAAACTTAGCGTCGACATGTACTATTGCATAAAGATTCTCCAGAGAGAGTTTCATGTCATAAGGTCAAAGGTCAAAAGGTCAAAGGTTAGATGAAAATGTTACAATTTCACTTTTCTCGCAAATGGTTCAATGTATCTTCATGGAACTTGGTACATACGCATTTACTGACTGGCAGGGATTATGTAGGGAATATAGGAAATGTAGGGGTCATGGGTCAATAGTCAGGGGGTCAAAGGTCAAGGTCAACTCCTCAAAATTTTTCTATTTACCTCATATGCTAGTATATGCAATGCTTGCATTATTATTTTTTAAATTTTATATATACATATACATGTATTCCCTAATGGAGATTCTCTGGGAAATTTCCAGCTGGAAGGTCAAAGGTCAAAGGTTAGTGGTCAAAGGCCAGGTTTAAATGCAAAAAAAATATCTTTTTTATACTATAATTACACTCTTTCTTCATGCCTTGAAAATTACTCAATGCATAAACCTATAAAAGGGTCGGTCAGAAGTCAAGTAAAAAATCCTCAATTCCCCCAATTCATGTACCTGCACTCTTAGACAATTATAGCAAACCTACTGTAGTTCAAGGAAAGTGAACATTCAAGATATTTCTGACAAACCTGTAATTTCAGTATTTTGCCAGTTATGTGAAACTGTCATCACACATTGTGAAGACATTGTACCATACACCTATTGGGAGAATCATGCATTATGGCGGAGTCATCAGTCGCCATAGGGACATTTCTAGTTATCCATTCATTTTGTCTGTATTATGCCATGTGTGTTAATAGTGCTTGTACAAACATGTAGTTCAACAATTTTCCACTTCAGATTTCTTTCATTTTAGTTAACTTGAGCCTTTGATTCATACATAATGCTCGAGTGAATTATTGTGATGTAGTGCTTTTTATGCCTCCACCATGAAGTGTCACTGGAGGCATTATGACCCCGTTTACAGTGCGAGGCTCGGCCACGGCCGAGCCCGCCTTCATTTCAGTGTAAACGCGGAAAAGGCAAAATGCGGGCTCGAAATTGGCTGCTCATTTGGCCACGATCTGGAGGTGGTCTCGGCCGCGGCCAAGCCGCAGCCGAGCCCGGCCTTTTCTCAGTGTAAACGCAAACTGGGCCAAATGCGCGGCCAATTTTAGTCTGGCTTCCAAACCCTCTGCCCGTACTATTTCGTTATTCAGGATATTAACCCCCTCAACGTCAAAAACTAGTATAGTTTAAGGTGGTTTTGTTCTGCAAAGGATTTTTCCTTCGGCAAAGGCCTTCGCCCGAACGGCGACTTCGTCACCATGGAATCCAATTGGCAAAGGGTCTGAGAACCAGACTACACCAAATTGCGTTTGTTTACAAGCAGAGCGCCACTACGAAAAAATATTGAAAGGTTTGAATTAAAAGCGGGGCCAAGCCCGTCAGTGTAAATGGACAAAATTGCGGGGCTCGGCCCCGCAAAATTGAGGCTGGACTCGGCCGCAGCTCGGCCCAGCCCCGCACTGTAAACGGGGTCTTAGTTTCAGGGTTGTCCATCCACTAGTCCTTCTGTACTTCCATCCGTCCGTCTGTCTGTAATCAATTTGATTTGATTTAACTAGTATAACTTAGAACTGTTCAAGATATCCTAATAAATCTTGGCATATGTATGTTTTAGTGGACAAATTTGGGCCTTTCAACTTTGGACGCACATGCTCAAGGTCAAGATTAAATTATCAAAATTTCACTATTTCCCTCATATCTATGCAATGCCTGAAGATATTTTCTTGAAATTTAGTGTATATATAATGTATTACCCTGTAAAGATTTTCTCGAGAAATTTTGGGGCCATGGAGTCAAAGGTCAAGTGAAAAGGCTAAAATTTCACTCTTTTTCTCTGTATCCCGAAAATTGCTCAAGGTATCTTCATAGAACTTTGTACATACACAAGTTAGGCCTGACAGTGATTCTCCCCAGACTTTGGGGGTCATGGGGTCAAAGGTCAAGGTCAAATTCTTACAATTTCACTATTTCTGCCATATCCATGCATTGCCCTAAAGTATTTTCTTGAAACTAACCTATATGTATGAACAGATAAAGATTCTCTGGGGAAGTTTTAGGCCGTGAAGTCAAAGGTCAAGGAAAAATAATAAAATTTCACATTTTCTCCATATCTTAGAAATGGCTCAAGATATTGTCATAAAATTAGTACATACATATTTTGTATGCTTATGCTCCCTGGCAATGACTGTCTTGGGAATTTTAGGTCATTGCTCAAAGGTCAAGGGTCAAAGATCAGGTTAAAATGCTACAATTCTACTACATGTTCACATGTATGTAATGCTGAAATTACACTTTTTTCCATATCTTTGAGATTACTCTATACATGAATTTAATAAAAGTAATTACTGAACAATGATTCTGTAAGGAAAGTTTTGGCCATGGGGTCACAGGTCAAGGGAAAATATTCAAATGCCACAATTTTTCCCATATTTTGAAAATAGCTCATTGACAAAGTAGTGTTATGAAAATGGATGTTACCAGTTGGTAAGTATTTGAAAAATTTGGGTCATATGGTCAAAGGGAAAGGATCAAAGGTCAAGTGAAAATGCACAAATCCCCAAATAACCGCTCTCTTAAACGATCTAGCCACCCATCCAAATGAAATCTATATAAGGAAAATAAATACTCCGGACATTTGTGACAAGCATGTCATTTTATTTTTTTGCCAATTACATGAAACTTCTGTCTCATATTGTCAAGACATACTGTAGATGTATTGAGAGAACCATGCATTATGGCAGAGGCATACCAGTCACCATAGCAACATTTCTAGTTGGCATCTATTCTGTATTTTCTCATTCAAACTTTTTTACTCAAACAACTACTTTCTGAAGATGCAGGTAAAAGTTTCAAAAAGACTCATCCTTTTTGGAAGGGAACCTCAAGTTGTTTAAATGTAAACAGTGCTCCCCAAGAGGGCATGAGGATAAGACTGCAGTTTTTCTTTGTCTTTGGCTGGGAAAAACCTAGTACTAGTTTATATCAGCTTACTTTTCAGGAGGTGTCTTACAGAATTGTAGACTGAGGTTAAATGTTTTTTCAAATGGATTCCTAGGATATCAAGGGATCATCCAAGGGGCAGAACTTAGTACAACACTTGAGGTAGTTTAATACAAATTTCCTTGTTTTTTTGTAAATGCGAAACTGATAAAAGTTTAGGTGTAGCATATTTGTTACAGTCTTAATCCAACTACATGGGACTTCAATTGCACATTTTGTATCAATACACAATCTTTCCGTTTGTAAAGTTCTCCTGGAAGCTGCTTCATCCCAGCACCAGTCACAAGAAGGAGGTGGAGGAGGCAGAGGAGTATGAGAAAGCCACTCGCTTCAACTACAACAAACAGGAGAAGTTTGCTCTCATTGAAATCATTGCAATGATAAAGAGCCTTCAAGCTCTCATGAGCAAACTGGAACCTTTCTTCAAAGATGCTATCCACCGAACAATCTATGCTGAGATACAGGACTTTGTCCAGCTGACCCTACGTGAACCAATGAGGGCAGCAGTCAAAAGGACTAAGAAGAAGAAGGGCCACCTTATTCTCACGTGAGTATAGTAATATGCAATGAAAGGAAGGTTTACCATTTGAAGCTGAACATTGTCATATAAATGCAACAGACAACAATAATGATTTTAGCAGTTATCATTTATATTGAACATTTTGGCGGCACATCAAAATGTATATTTGTGGCCGCTTGATTTTCACTGCAATACGAGAGCGTATCGAACAGAATTCATAGGCCAATGTATTAATTCCCAATGGGCTACTGTTGTTAATGGCAGTTCCATAATACACTGTATTTTGTCTTTTCTGTTGTGCGAGCGCTTGCTGAGTGCGTGAACACTTGCTACTATACGAAGTGTGTGAATTTTAATTGTTACAATTCACATGCGCACATACATCTTCCTGTGTACGCAGAAGTACAGTGCGAGTCACTCCTTTCTCAGTGCAGACGACTTCAAATTCTAGTAGAATTATGATACTTTTTTCCAGTTCATGCCATGATTATGGATGATAATGTTAACCCTAACCCTAGCCCTGCAATGTAAACGGGGTCTAACTGTGGGGATCATCTTGGGAGATGGATGATTCAGTGCAGTGCCTTGAGGAGAAAAAGAGTGTACCAAGATGTTTGTGTGATGGTTGTTATAGTGCAGATATATAAGGAAGAGCAAGACCGTGGATGCATTTTAAGGTGAGGAGTAGTATTTTTAGTGAATATGAGACATTATCATCTATATAGGACGTTTTAGCAGCGCATTAAAAACGCGTATTGTAGTCCGCTCAATTTTTACCGTTCAATATCAGAGCTTATTGAACGAATCACATAGACCAACGTATTAATTCCCCATAGGCTACCGTTGTTACTTGCCATTCAAGATCACACGATATTCAATTCTGTCTCGTTTATTGCGTGAGCGCTTGCTGAATGCGCAAACGTTTGCTGCTAGTGCGCGTCATTTTGTTACATTTTTCACAAGCGCGCAAACATCTTGCTAGTTGTTTGTTTCATACGCAGTTTTAGGGGCTTCCCCTTTTCAGCGCTGGGATGGGACTGCCGAGTCAAATTCAAAGACGAGTAGAAGCCGGGTAATTTTGTGCAGTTTATGCTTGCTCTGCTTGATTGTATAGATGATAATAGTTATATTGGATGGCCTTGATTCATGGAAAACCAGGGAATATTGCACTCGTTAGGGTCAATGTTGCACTCATCTTCGATTCGTGCAATATTGGCCCTAACTCATGCAATATCCCCTGGTATCCCATTCATAGCCATCCAATATAATATAATGATGGGTTGCCTTTGTAACTGACAGACATTGAATCTCATGTGACAGAACGTTGGTGAATCTGTTGCAAGTCTAGCAATGGTATTTTGAGTTTGCTTTGATTTCTTGATGTAGGTTGCATTCAGACCATAGAGTATAACATTACAATAATTCAAATCAGTTAAAATGAATGTACTATTGTCACATATACAGTAATATCCCTTTCATATGACTGCTCCTAAATGCACAGCACTCTTCACTCTTGTTATGAAATGTGTACAGATCTTGTGTTGGATGAAATGTAGAGCTCTGAATACTGAAATGTAGAGCTCTGAGATACCAATGAAAGGAGTGAAACACCACTCATTTGCATTGAAATGCTCATCTTTCATTTGTCATGTGGTCATCTTTTTGTCAGAAGTACCACTGGCAATAACATTCCTAACTGAAGGTACTACTGACAAATATTTTCCCATATTTGGAATGTAGCTCAAAGTTTTGTCGTGAAAATGGATGTTACCAGCTAGTGATTATTTGAATAATTGTGGGCCATTGAGTCAATGGAATGGATCAAAGGTCAAGAGAAAATGCTCAGATTCTCAAATACTTGCTCTTTTAAGAATTTAGCCATCCTTTCAAATGAAACCTAGTTCAAGGAAAGTAAACACTAAACACATCAATGACAAACATCAAACATGTCATTTCATTTTTTTTTTTTTTTTTTGTTGGGGGGGGGGGAGGGGGCCAATTATGTAAAACTGTCATCTCACATTGTCAAGATGAACTCTAGACCTATTGGGTGAACAATGCAATATGTTGGAGGCATATCAGTCACTATAGTGACATTTCTAGTTTTTTATAAATCTACCGGTATTGAATTTTCTATTTGTAGTAAGATAGATTTGAAACAAAGTTAGTATTCTGAACAGATATCTGAAGAAATATATGTCCCCAATAGCTGTGGTGGCATCCAGTAAATCAGTGAGATAACAAGCCTCTGAAATGTTACTGTCACATTGTCCCATTGAAATAATATTTACCTATAAAAAGGTGACAAAGGTACTGTGTTTTAGTGTTGTCCTTCCATCTGTCCCAGATCTCCACAATACCTTACAAACAACAAAAAACAAAAACAAAACAAAACAAAACAAAAAATTTGGGGTTTTGAGTGGTCAAGATCAATGAACATCCTCAAAATGAAGATAAAGGGTCATACATAGCAAATACTGCGTGAGACAATGGAGGCTTCCCATTTGATTGTGCACTGCTGTCAAATTGCTCTAGTTAATGGTATTGGGTGAACTATCAGAACAAATACCTCATCTGGCATCCCTGTATTGGACACTATATTATTGTGCAGTGGAGTTTTCAAGAAAATCTTTCTACGAAAGGTTTACTGCTTTTGTAGGCTCTGCAAAAGCTCCCTCATCTTTATGTGGGCTTTTTGACAACAAAATTGATATGGAATCTAGATGTTGTAAACAAAAGCAGTTTAATGAAACAAAAAGATTAGACTGCATACATAGATGTTTCAAACACACCATTTTTTTTTATAGGGTGACATCATAAGTTACAATATTATTCTATTCTTTTGTGTTTTGGTATTCAACATCTAATTCAGTGTATATCTAGTCAATATGCAACCCTCTGTGCCCCTACCAAGGGTGGTATAGGTTGCCAGTCTATTATTCTATCCCACACTGTTGATGACAATGCTGTGCTTTCACTTTGTGCATGCCAAGCCATCTCTGGTTTGAGGCAGAGGTCTCCATTGCTACTTATTGTCATTTTTAACAGACTAATTTCCATACAGACAACCATTTACGACAGTACATACATAACGCCAGAACAAGGTGTCAGAAAATTGCACTCATGATATGGAATTTATTGTCACAAAATTAAATGGTAATAGTAACTTTGCTGTCAGACTTTGATATCATGGTTCCATCGTAGAGAGATTGAAAAGGACAAGATGTCCCAGGATTCTACTATAATGGGATCATGATATCTATACACTGCCACTGTCTGCAGTCGAAAGAAGCGAGTAATGCCCCACTGCATTATTTTTCTCTGTTTTGATTTGTAATTGTTATTTCTGTGCCAATGTAGATGTTATTCAACCATTATGATGGTGTTATCTGTTTGGCATGTTTATGTGTATACAAGCATGGACCATGATACGAATGAGATCATGTTTTGAATGAACATAAAACAAAATTTTTCCATTGAAAATCTCATATTTGCTCTTTTATTTATCATTCTCTTGTTCAGCATTATTCGAGGGGTACGAGAGAGCTGCTGTGACTGGTTGAAGGGGAATGCACCCACAGATGACCCTGTCCTGAAGGGTGACAAGGACCCAAAGGGGGGCTACACACCAGAAGCAGTCCCTAGAAGAGCTGTTTCACCTTCCACTACTCAAGTAATGTCAACCATTTGAGTGGCTTGTAGCCTGAAGGAAATTGTGAAAGATAATCTTGATTTTCTTTTTCTTTTTCCTCATTATCAGTGTGAAATGTAAACATGAGGCCAGCAAAAGCAGTTTGTAGAGTTGATTGCATCCAGGATATTATCTGTGCAGTCTTAGAAGAAGGGTGTGAACATTAATTTGTTATGCCTGATCAATCTCTTGACTTTTGACGAGGCATGTTTATGACAACCCAAACTGTAGAGGCAATGTGAACATAACATCTTGTTCACTGACAAATATATTTGTTCTCATGATACAGAAAAAAACAGGCATAGCAGATTGAAACAGGAACATGTAAATAGATTGACAATCTCATCTCAACCAGCGGAGTGAGTCCAACCCAAGTTCATATTAAGAACATGTAAATACTGTACATGTAGTTGGGAAAATGCCACATGACATGTAGCAAATTACATTGGAGCATGAATATTCAATCCCATGCAGCAGTTACAGTCCATGAGAATTACATATTAATCGTGTGTGGAAAGGTATAAAAGAAGGAGTTGGCTGCTTGCAGGTAGTTTCCAGCCGTGGGCAAAGCGTTACATTTTTGAACCTTTTTTGTCATGTGAATATTTTCCTTACATTTCCCTTGTCCCTGAGCAAGACATTTTGTCCAGAGTGCTCATTTGAACCCAGCTCAATTGATGGATAGGTTGAGAGGCATTGACTAGCTTTGATCATACAGATGGCTTCTGCATACAAAATGACTCTCATGCAGTGGACAGATATGCATGTGTGTGAATATGACAATGACAACATACTAAACACAAGCTAAAACATAGTTCTCAGAAGGGCTCAAAATTCATCTTCCACCATCTGGAATTTGCTGGCAATACCTCGAAAGGCTGTACCAAGAAACTTATCTGACTGATGGGATTTGCCATGATAATGAGTTGTTTTAGAGCATTTGAGGATCAAACTTAAAATAATAAAAGTCAGTGTACGTGACTTTTATTCCTTAAGCCCCCTCCCTGTGCAGTAGCAGGTACGTAGAACGTTACTAGTATGTGATCATGCCCCAGCAGTAATCACACACTAACAAGCTGCATACACTCTTGTGTGCAGTGAATACTGCTATCGCTGGATAGAGTGTAATCAAGTAATCTAATAGAAACAACACATATCAACCACAATTGGGTGTGCTCTGAGATTGCATTACTTCCAGCATGCCCTTTTTAGGTAATATTGAACAGTTCCATCATTACCAATCTGAAGTTGTGTTATCACAGCATTATTTCACACATCAGAAAAATCAGCAGTTTCTGCGGTCATATGGAAGCTATGTTTTACTTTTAAAAGTGTAAAGGCTTTATTGGTCACAGGGGATGGATGCATGAGCCAAGGTTCAATTAAGCTATTGCGATCATTGTCTGAATGTTGTAGGTTGTCCATATTGCATTGTTCATGAACTGTATACATTTGCATCTTCTTGTTAAAGGTCCATATCGTCGCTAGAGCAACAAGACTTCATATCTACAAAATGTCAAATGTTCAGGAGAGCAAAAAAACATGGCAGCCAAAGCACTGTATCCAATGGGATAGACATTTCTTTGACATGCCGTGGTGGCTTCATATTTGGGGTAAGACAGCAAGGATTTGGACAGGACATCACTTAACTGATTATCTGACCATTAATCAAAAAAAGTCATTTTCACCAAAATTGCAGATACAAGGTCTTGTCACCCCAGCGACGATATGTTTTTTGTTTTTTGTTTTCTGAAATTTTGAGTAAGTAGGTCAATACAATTGTATTTACTTTACATAACTGATTATCATCAAAAGTCAACAAAGGGGGGTAACATCAAGCCAGAGTTTACCAGAATCTTGAAGCTCAGCTGAGCATCAAGCTGTGGCATCTGAGGCCCTTAGCCTGTTCACTTCTGATGAAAAAAAAAATGTTTCTGTTAGTACATTAAATTATTTCATGATTATTTTTCTCTTTTCCATTTCTCTGCCAACAGTTGTATATGGTACGAACCATGCTAGAGTCTCTTGTTGCAGACAAGGGAGGTTCAGGCAAGAAGACCATGAGGCATGAGCTGCAGGGTCTGTGCCCTGTTGAACCCTTTGAGGAATTCCTCAGACGGTCCTTTTTCTACCTCCACATGGTCAATCTGCCAGGCAAGTAGAATTTAGAGGTACTAGGGGGAACAGTATTGCTGGCTGGAATGTACTATGTTGTACCAAAATGATAATTGAAGTGAAAATGAATGTTTCCGTGATGAAAATTCCAGTAACCTGGATACTTAAGGTAAATTACCTCTATACTGCACTTTAAATGACAGCAGTACTAGTTTGGTGGTGGTGGTGGTGGTAGTTAAGTAGTAGTAGTAGTAGTAGTAGTAGTAGTAGTAGTAGTAGTAGTAGTAGTAGTAGTAGTGACGGTAGTAGTAGTAGTAGTAGTAGTAGAAGTAGTAGTAGTAGTAGTAGTAGTAGTAGAAGTAGTAGTAGTAGTAGTGACGGTAGTAGTAGTAGTAGAAGTAGAAGTAGTAGTAGTAGTAGTAGTAGTAGTAGTGGTAGTAGTAGTAGTGGTGGTAGTGGTAGTAGTGGTAGTAGTAGTAATGGTAGTGGTAGTGGTAGCAGTAGCAGAAGTAGAAGTAGTAGTACTGGTAGCCATTGTAGTAGTTAGTAGTAATGATGATAATGATAACTTATTGGTATTTCATTAATGCTGTAGTGATTATTAACTTTGTCATTACAGTGACGATAAGAATGATGGTGACAATCTGTGTCACACAAACTTCCGTCATCAGCTCGTGAAAAAGTGAAGAGACAAAGCATTTTACACATTGATGGAACAGCAAGATCAAACAGATACTGTAAAAGTGGTTTCTTTCGTATACAGATACTTTCGTGGTTTCCATCGGTGCCAACTTTTTCACGTGTGTTTAAATTTGCGGTCAACAAAATCTGTGAATGCACAGTCGGCAAAAACTGTTTTATTTTGCACATGAAAACCCGAACTATAAACCAATTATTCTTTTATTTATTGAATAGAAATAAGAATTAAATGCAGGCTTACCTGAAATCCCATCTCTCGAGTACTTTATAACATGCTTGTAAAGTTGTAATACTGTGTACATTGCACGGTATCGCTGTGTGTGTGTTGACCATCAATACACTCAATGCGCGGAATCTTCATGTGTGCATACGTACGCAATAGCGTTGTAACAAGCTGCGAGTTCAAAACATTTCCTTGCGTGGTTAATTTTGCGCTACTTTTTAAAACATTTTTGCATGATGTTAAATTCGCGGTTCAACCTCAAAGCGCAAAATGCGCGAAAATAAAACCACCGCGAAAGAAACCACTTTTACAGTACATGTATGCCTTCATCCTGTTCTTAAGATATTCAATAGATGAAGCATAGTACAAAGTCTAGGGAATGTCAGCTCCAAAACCAACAGTGCTGCATGCATGAATGGCCTATCATCCCAAGTACCCAGTACCTTTAGTAAACCAGCGTGTGTAATCAAGGATGTCTCATCAAAACAATTATTATGGGCAGAGAATCAGGTACACAATGAGAGAAGGCAACAAAAGATTGAATGTAATGCAATATATACAGTGGGTAACTAAAAAGAGCAGGTTGTATGCCTGAAATTTCTTTCTTCTTGATAATTGGCTGGAGTTGCGGTGACAATTTCACCATTCAAGTTTACAGTTTTCATCCCATCGTATGTTAAAGAGAAAATACAACCTATTGAAGGAAAAAAGTGTAGACCACCCTCAAAAGCTGCGAGAAATAATCTGAGAATCTCATGAAAGTGGCTGAACATAATTAATATATTTTCATGATAGCTTTGTTGCTTTGTTGCAGATACAATCCGCAAGTGTGGTGATCTCTCACAGCTCTGGTATAGGGAATTCTACCTTGAGATGACTATGGGAAAACACATTCAGGTATTTATTTTCTTTTTTTCAATAGAATGTAGGCATACTGCATGAAGCACTATCAGCCATTCAGGCAAACAAATATGCAGAGCAAGTGAGAGAAAATTGTGAGAAGTTGTGTCATTTCATATTCAAGCAAAGTATGATCAGTCTGAAACTCACTGAGAGTTATGCTTGTTAAAATAGGTATTTCCTTTTTTATGCCTTTGGATTTACTTCTCAAATAAAAGTTGTATGTGCTGATACAACTATTGTAAAGACAAAGCAATGTATTAGTTTACGAGGTAAGGGTGTTTTATAATAGTTACTGGTAAATGTACATGCCAACAAGGTTTCATATAAGCAGGCAAAATAAGTGCAGCATGTTCCTACTGTATCCTTTACCCAATGTTAATGCTTAGAGGACAAAATATGTAGACAAGCTTCTCTACTTTAGAGAAGATCCTCACAACAGGTTCTTCCACATTGTGTTCTAGCTAAGTAACAACCAACTCCAGGGCTAATTTCACCCCCTGTTTTATGAATTTCAAAACATTAAAACTAAACCAAACACAATCTCATCCAAGTTGCCTCAAGTTGCTCAGATGTCAAAGTGAAGACATGTTACCCCATCTCACAATTACTGGTATGTGTACTATTTCAGTAGTGAGGAGGTTTGCATGGTACATTAGATGCACAACTACATATTTATATTCTGGTTAGATGATTTTGCAAGCTTTACAGTGGGAATCAGTAGTAATGCCCCCAAGACATGACAATTGTTGGTGTGCAGTTGATCTTCTATTTTCATCTTTACTCATCTGTATATCAGTTTCCCATTGAGATGTCGATTCCATGGATCCTGACAGATGAGATCTTGACAGCCAAGGAACCAGGACTCATGGAGTAAGTTTATTTTAAGAGACTGGCACTCATAGATACATTGTATGCATACTGTGAGTAAATCATTTCCCCGTTATCTTTATGTTTAACATCAACCATGCAGTGTCTTATGTTCAAAGCTCATGTGTAAATAGCTCATGAAAGCCCTCAAATCATTGGTTTATTTTTCTATTCTTTGTCTTGTTCTCCTTTGCCCTGCATGTTCACTTGCATGTCTTATCTTGTTCAATTAATTACTGTAATGATATTATTTCTGTTGTGTTGTTATGTCATTCATTGTTTTCTTTTGGTGTTTGATAAACTTCAATAAAGTGATGATGTATAAACAGATTCTGTATTGATCTGAACTAAGCAGCATTATCACAAACATAAAGAATGGAAATAATGTTAATTGAAGAAGAGTGGAAAATAAAATTAAAGATGATTAAAGAATAATAAAAAGAAAGAATAAGGTTAAACAAAGAATTGCAAATGTTGCCTGACTGTCTTGTGCTTTCTTGTGCAGTCTTGTTTCTAATCTTGTGAATTGCAGTGTGATACCAAACTCTCCAGTGTTTTAGTTTGCTTGGACACCATTCAACCACAGGCAACAAATCATATTTTGAATGTATACGATGCTACCCTTCTATTTCTTTTTTTCCTCAAATGCTCTTGCAGATATGTGTTCTTCCCCCTGGATCTCTACAATGACAGTGCCCAGTATGCTCTATCTGTCTTCAAAAAACAGTTCCTGTATGATGAGATAGAGGCTGAGGTAGATATAATTATTTCAATTTTTCACAGTTATATTTTTTTCCTCTTTTTTGTTTTAGACTGAGATATGACTTGCCAACACCAAAGCCTAGAAAATTTGCCAAATATCAATTTCCTCATTTTAATGTCATCAAAGATTTCCAATGATTTGTTTGTTATTTATCTGACTTTATTTAAAGCTTCTCACAAAAATGTTCAAAGTTAGTAAACCACCATATTAACATAACTTTTGTATTTAAAATGATCTTTAAAGAGTAGTAGATTTAGTGAAGCAATCAAAAGACTAGGTATTAAAACACAATAGGTCAGTTCATGATACAGTAGTGACATGTTTCTTTGGGAAAAAACAAACAAACAAATGCTTCCATGTTCATAACAATGTTTGAATTCAAATGTGGGAATGATGTGGATAAGAATAAAGGATACAGGCACAGTAATAACCATATGAAGCACATTTTTGTCGATACATTTGATGAGTATGATACACTAGTATGTGTTTTGATATCAGTCAGGTGCGTGTAGGGTATCAGTTGCTGATTAATTAGCCAGAAATTTAATAGTGTGCAGTGTTTTAATTTATGTGTTCAGAGCTTTTGAATGTTCTGTGAAGCTAGGAAAAATGTCACAAGACTCATGAATCAAATTTTGGAAAGGAGTGAGGCAGTGGTTTCTATTCCGTATGTCATTTATCATAAGAATGTGTTTTTATATCCAGGTCAACCTGTGCTTTGATCAGTTGGTCTACAAACTTGCAGAGATGATCTTTGCCTACTACAAGGAACTAGCTGGAAGGTACATCTTTTATACCATTAATCAGACGTGTCACAACCGCTCTTAATAATGCATAATGACATGTGATGTGTGATTAATTACAAGGCAAGTGCAGACAGAAGAGTTGATGCAGCAGTCTGTATTGGTACTGATAGATACAAAGCTATCAGGAATTGGACTTGTTTTCTTTCAGAGCTGTTGCATGCATTGATTGCACCAGAACAAGGTGTTGTATGTGTAAATTGCATGATTTAGTTTGCATCAAGACTGCACAAGTTTGATCTGGTAGATACACTTTCATTGTGCTGTAACCTGATTTACAAGTTATATTTGTCTTTCTTTCAAGCCTGTGATTATTCCTCTTTTATTAATGAAAAGTGAAGACAACATGATGTGTTTTTATCAAAGGCAACAATCAAGTAAGACAAAATATTTGAAATGGCTACATCAGAGACTCCAACTCTCCCGTTTTCGACAGGAGATCTCCCGCCGAAAACCCTTTTTTTCAAAATCTCCCGTTCTCCCGTTTGAGATTTAATTTCTCCCGCCCTGGCTCTGTGTCTCCCGTTGGAAAGGATTTGTTACTTATTATACCCCCGCCAAACGAAGTTTGAAGGGGGTATATAGGAATCAGCGGACGGTCGGGCGGTCGGTAAGTTGCAAATCTTGCGTCGCGAACTACTTCCTCAGTTTTCAACCGATTCCCATAAAACTTGGCACAGATGTGTGCCTCGGGTTGTAGATGTGCAAGACGTATTTTTTGACAGTACCCAAAAGTACGTTGCCATGGTAACGGCATATTATGGGCAAAAATGGGTACAAATCTTGCGTCGCGAACTCCTCCCACAGTTTTTGATCAATTTTTATGAAATTAGGTACAGATGTTCATCTGAATATGTTAATGTGCAAGACACATATTTCTGCAGTGGCAAAAAGTGCGTTGCCATGGTAACGGCATGTTATTGGTAAAATATAGGGCAAAATGCTTCATGGCAAAACTGCTTCATCAGTGTTCTTCCAATTCTCATGGAATTCATATTGAATGTTTGTCTTAGGATATAGTTCAGCATGACACATTTCTTGACAGTGACAAAAAGTATGTTGCCATGGTAACAGCTCACATATTATGAGCCAAAATGATGGAAAATTTTGTGTTGCAAACTACTTCCTCAGTTTTTGCCCAATTTCCATGAAACTTGGTACAGATGTGTGCCTTTGGTTGTAGATGTGCAAGACGCGTATTTTTCGACAGTACCCGAAAGTACGTTGCCATGGTAACGGCATGTTAATGGCAGAAGATCAAGGAAAGATCTTGCGGATTTAACTACTTCCTCAGTTTTTTCACTCAAGCTTATGAAATGTTGTTTTGACCAAAGCTTATGAAATGTTGTTTGGCGGGGGTATAACCAGTGGCTGTAGCGACATTTCTAGTTGCTATTGTATTTGAAAAAAATAAGCCTTAGATAGCACCAGAGAGCATCTAGAACCCTAGGAACTTCGCGCTTCGGACACATCAACTTGGAGTCTCCCGTTTGCTAGGGGTTTCAGGCGGAGAATCTCCAGATCAGAAGGTGCTTTGGGTTGGAGTCTCTGCTACATGTAGAAGGGGACTGTATATGTCCCTCACTATCTTTTTTCAGCATGCTGCTGGACAAGAGGTTCCGCAAAGATTGTAAGAAGCACCACATTGACATCCCATGTCAGCCTGCCAACAGATACGAGACCATTCTTAGGCAACGTCATGTCCAAGTAAGTATCTTGAGGAGGCCTTCTGCCATCTATACTGTGGAAGAGTTCGTTTGAATACTCTCCCATGAATAGCATGGACATGTGTGACTTCAATCCACATGTAGAGACTAAGCAAATTTCAGTTGTAAGGGTACATATCTCTTAACCGTGTTGGGTAACAAGGAGAATGATTTTTTTTTTTTTTTTTTGTCGAGCCCACTGGAGGTGTGGGGAGACTAAGGGATCGCCTGTGGCGTCTGTCCGTCCGTCTGTCGTCCATGCCATCCGTCTTTCGTCCGTCCGTCGTCCGTCCGTCGTCTGTCCGTAACGCTGACAATAAACTTGAATAACTCTCTACCGAGGATTTCAATTTCAATCAAACTTGGAGGGAAGAGGTGGTTATGCAAAG
The DNA here is from genome assembly GCF_040938485.1 of Diadema antillarum. NCBI lineage: Eukaryota > Metazoa > Echinodermata > Echinoidea > Diadematoida > Diadematidae > Diadema > Diadema antillarum. The sequence goes on from NW_027272058.1 coordinate 118,015, forward strand.
TTACACATTTTACCAAACATGAAGGGCAGTTCAAGGTCAAAGGTCACAGCAGAGGTCAATGAACTTTAGGGCCCACTGTTAAGTTTTTAGGGCGCGTTTCGTTTATGGCTCATAACTTTTGATCCCTTCGTCTGTTTGTGACCAAACTTAGATGGTAGATGTCCCTTGGGAATTTGAAGGTTACCACAAGGTCAAAGGTCACAGACAGGGGTCAACGAACTTTTTAGGGCCCAATTTTTTTATGGCACGTTTCGATTATGGACTCATAAACTTTGATCCCTTTGTCCGTTTGTGACCAAACTTGGATGGTAGATGTCCCTTTGGAAGGTGAAGGCCATCACAAGGTCAAAGGTCACAGACAGGGGTCAACAAACTTTTAGGGCCTAATGTTGAGTTTCTAGGGCGCGTTTCGATTATGGCCCATAACTTTTGATCCCTATGTCCGTTTGTGACCAAACTTGGGCGGTAGATGTCCCTTGGGGAATTGAAGGTCATCACAAGGTCAAAGGTCACAGAAAGGGGTTAACAAATTTTTAGGGCCCATTGTTAAGTCTTTATGGCTCATAACTTTTGATCCCTTTGTCCGTTTGTGACCAAACTTGGATGGTAGATGTCCCTTGGGGAGTTGAAGGTCACCACAAGGTCAAAGGTCATAGGTGGGTCAACAAACTTCTGGGAGTTAGAAAAATATTAATTTCTTGTACGCGAATGGGCGAGACACAATTTGGCACTTGCCTTGTCTTTTTAGCCATCCTTCATTACACCTCTGTTGTGAAAAGAAGCAATAAATTGTTCACTTTGATGTACATTTTATTGCCCATTATTTTCACTTAATTTATATTTCCAAGAGTACATCTTGACAATATTTCATCATACCTGGCCTGAGAATTTCCTCTAGATGAAGATGAGCTTATGTAATTACTTTTCAAAGTAAAGACAACATGCCGATCTATGGTTCACTAAAAGGAGACAAATTTCAAAGTAATGAATGTTAGTACGTGTCATTGGTCATCTCGGTCACCTTGCTGTCAGGTCATATTTTATAGTAATCCACATTTGTCTTAAGTGTAAAAAATGCCATTGAGTTGTTATACACAAGAACAAGTGATATTACTGAGATATTCCCCCTGTAGGAAAATTAAACCAAGGCTGCACAGGAACTTTCATTAACAAATCATAAAACGGTACCTGGAGTAATTTTATATTCACACACCTGCAGTACTAGATTTGTAGTTTAACCCTAACTAGGCCGGGCTATTTAGGTAGATGATAGAGCCGTCGACCGCGCAATCGCGACGAAAATTGGCACACGCATTGCCTATGATGTAATCTAAAGTACCATGAAGTTAATTTGTTCAAAAATTATCATTTACACTAAATTATGCTAATTTATGCATAATGATGCATGAAATCAATTTGGTATAAATCACTAAATAAAGCTCAAAACAGGCACATTTTTGGTGTAAATATTCTTTTTAGTGTCCTTAGCAAATGTAAGAGAGAAAAAAAAAAAGTATTTTATTGTTTTTTTAATTTCTTATGTATTTCTTTGTTTTTTCGACTTTATGTTTTTCATTGTTTTTTCGATGAAATTTGTCCGTGACCTTGTTACGAACAAGAAAATGCGTTATTAATTGATTTTAATCAATAAACCCCCAAAATAATCATGCTTTTATGAAATTTGCCTGTAAACATAGTTTGCATTGAAATTGTACACAAATTCACGTTTTTGAGCAATTTTTGGTCTGACATGCACGTGCATATTTATGCGCAACTTCGGAACCGCGCACCCGGACATCGCAAATTTGTTTTGTCAAAAGATGCAGAAGACTCGAAAGAAAAAAGTCATGAAACGTCACGGCGATAGCTTCTCGCGATAGCGATACATTGCGCGAAACGTCGAGGGGGGGCCTCGGAGGCCCCCCCCCCCCGGCCTAGTTAGGGTTAAAGGTCCTATTTACCTTTGGGAGGAGTGATTTAAAAATGTTCAAGATATCACATTTGATGCATATGTGTAGGTCTGTTGTATCACAAAACATCCTACATACAGAATTTTTGCAATAAAGCCTAAAATATAAGGAGATATCAGCATTTTTTTCTGATTAAACAGTAACTGTAGTAGACGGTTTAGTCTGGAAACATTTTTATTATAACTACTGTTCACATTTTGTGTATTTAACAATACTTAACATTGATTATATTATACGGATTCAAATTTTTACAGTGGTTGTTTGTATCTCTAAAAAACATTTTAGAACTATTTTAAAGCACTAATGCTGGGTTTTTGTTTCGTCTGCAAATTGTAAATTATGCCTTCAAAGAAATCTATAGATTTCAAGCCTTAATTTGGAATTCTGACATTGAACTTGTTTACCACGGTGTCAAATCACATGGTTACATGCTGCTGTCAGTCCCACACATTGTTTCTTTCTCAAAAGTGACACAATTGCTATAGTATTGACAAATGCAAGAATTTATACCATATGCCAAAATGGTACACCCATCCTTATTCATATTTATGCACACTATGCAAAGACGGAAGTCTGATACAGGGCAAACAAGGGGAATAGGCCTAAATATCATTTTGCACTGCATTTCACTTGAGTTTTCTGTGTGAAAGCATTGAGAGATGGGAAAGTAGGTTGTATGAATATGGCCTGTTCAAATCTCCATGCGGCAGTGCTTCTTCTCTTGTAATCCCGTGAATTCCTGGAGCCTTTTTTGTTTTTACCATTCAATTCTCAGAACCTATTATGTGTGAGTGTATGTGTTTGTGTGTATATTAACTCTTCCATGCATTTCTGATAACCCTCCATTCTTATAGCTTGCTTTATTTGCCTATGAAATCTCAAGAATTTTCTTTGGTAACCCATTTATTCACTGTGCCTTTTTGTTTAACCCTCTCATTTTCATCTTCTTCTCTTTTGTGAATCCTTCCATTTTTAAAGCCTTGTCTTATCCAGAGTTTAGTTTGAACCTTTTCATCTTCATAGCCTTGGCACCAATATATTTTCGTTTCTGAAAGACCAGCCTTATTCACTTCTTTGATCCCTGCCCTTTTTATGCAGGAGCTGGACTGCTTGTTCCAGATCAACCAACTTGCCCACAGTATGCTGAGTGCATACATTGTCCTTCCAAGTTTCCAGTCTCTTGTCAGTGAAGCAGACAGCAATGTAGGTGGGCCATGTGGAACCATTGCCCTTAATCTAGCCCTGGACCTGAGCAGTGAGGTTCTGCCAAAATACTGCTACAATGGAACCACACAGAGGTATGACTATGACGATTGATTCATTGAAATGTAGAGAAGATTTACTGTGCAGGTCATTTGGTCCCTTTAAAGGCAGACATGCTGTACATAGATGCAGACCTGAAAGTGGACAATTAATTTTCAGAGTAGTCATCACCTCATTTGAAGGAGGAGAGGAAGAGGCATAGAAACATGACTGTCGATTCATAAGATGAAGGTACTAACATGTTAAGGGGAAGATTAATTTGTAATGATGAGTTTCATGTGTACAGCCTGATGATTTAAAAGCACCTCTAAATCACGGAATAAATGTATGGTATAAAGTTTTTAATTTTTCATTGTGTCAAATACTGCAATGACTTATATGTTACCTATTGAGATACCAAAGAAAAGGAATTGTTTGAGTGTGTGTTTTTCTTTGTTAGGTTTGTTCGCACCAAGCTTATATTTGTAGAGGACACAGCCAAGGACAAACCTGCTACTGCCCAGCCTGCTTACTACTTTGGTAGTAAGGTGAGCAGCTTGTGCTTTATAGTTTACAGTGCCTGATTCATCAAAGGAGTGTTGTATAAGCTGTTATTTTCACAAATTTCACAAATCACTGTTGGACTGCAAATTTGATAAAGTGCAATAATGTGGCCATGCACTAGAGCAAAAAGCACTATGTCTTACGATAACCTTGGTGTCAATTCGTGAAAACAACATCTCAAGGATAATGTCCATGACCTCATTCACAAAAATGACTGTATGCAAAAATAACAACTTATATGGTTTTCAGAAAAGACTCTCACTCAATTACAAGGAAAGTTTTGGTCTGTGCAGTCACAGATGATTAGCCTTTGTTGACATCAGAATAATGACTTGCCTCTTTGCGTATGCTGACTAATTTCAACCTTTCATTCACTTTCCCCCATTTGTGTGTTTTTCTATTTTTTGTTTCGTTTTGCTTTTCTAAATTATCGGTGCTGTTAGTCATGGTCACTATGGGTATGGGGTGTAGATTGCCAGCGTGTAACTTGCCTGTGCTATTTTAGGAAAGACAGGTGGAAAGTTATTGGACAGATAACATGCACTCTGATTTTTCCTTATGAAAGGAATGTGACATACCTTTAATAGTATGTGCATGTTCTCAACATACATATTTTCTCGTAAAAATGACAAGAGCATGCTTGCCGAAACGTCCAATAAAATGTGTAGGTCTTTTTCAGCGCCACATACTACATACCAAGAAAGAATATGTGGTGCACCATTAAGCCTACTGTCACCCAGCTGATGAATAAGTCTGTTGTACACTAACATGCTGAAAACTGGATGAGAATGATACCAATCCCATATGATTTGTAATAGTCATCAAACTAGCATCAGCCAGTCACATTGAGCCATGTAAAAGAAGTGGATTAGGGTTGCAAAAAGATGAGCCAACAAAGTGTGCAGTGTGGGCAGTAAGAGATAAAAGCTAAGTATGGCTGTATGCTCTGATCAAAGCCCTCCCCCCCCCCCCTCCAAAAAAAGTAAATTAATAAATAATAATAAAAATAAATTAATAAATGAATAAATGAATAAATAAATGAAACAAATAATAATGATAGCATTAATAATGGTAAAAAAAGATGAACAAACAAAGCAACAAAAACAAAGTGCATGATGCTCTTTAGTACAGGGTAAACACAAACACATATTCTCATACACAATTATGAAAGAAAAAAATAAATATACTAGCTCAGAACATTAATCTTGTTAAATGACATACATTGCTGATGCCTGGGTGAACACATAGACACATATACTCATACACAATTATGACAGAGAAAAATTGATATACTAGCTCAGAACATTAATCTTGTTAAATGACAGTCATTGCTGATGCCTCTCATGTTCATTTCATAATAGGCCCTGAATACAGTTTATGGGCAGTTAGCTGGTCTCTACCAGGGATATGTTGGCACAGAGCACATCCGCATTATGGTTCGTCTGCTTGGCTATCAGCAGCTCCATGTTGTCATTGAGGAACTTCTCAAAATTGTCAAAGGATGGGTAAGTTCTGTCGATCAACCTTCAGTTTTAATATGCAAATTAAATAGGCCAAGTTAGTGCTCAATTAATCAGTTTTACCTGTTCATGAATGGTACATTGATTTTTATAATTGGACACATTTGTTTACTTCAGTCTATTCAAAACAACATAAGTGACCCAGTTGGCACTGAATCAATGTGTATGTGATCTGCTTACAAATAATATTGAGAATCTTGTGTAAAAAGTGCGCTTTTCCCCATCAGGAGACTCCAAAAGTGGCAGTTTGCATTATACAGGAGCTCACCAGGTATATTACCTGTCCATGAATAAGCAAGCATGATCCTCACTGTTCTATCTAGACTAATTACAGGGCTCCTATGAAATTTGTGACTGAAGAATTTATAGTAAGTGAAAACCCTGTCACTGAAACGTTTTCCCATGGAGCAGGTTACATTTAAATATGTAATTTACAAGCTGCCAATGAAAAGCAGACAGAAAAATATGCATCTTGGAAATCTGCAAACTGCTATTAAAAGGCACACAGTCAAGAATTTATCTAGGTGGTCCTTCACGGAATTTCTCCAAAATAGCATGATAATCTATATTGTGCTAGCTAAATGCAGAATGATGCAATCAGTTAAGTCGATGCTTGGTTGTACTGAAATAGCATTCCAATTCAGACCGTATTAATTTGGTACAAAATGCGCGTGTGCTCCCCTGATTTCTCATACCCAGCATCCTTCATGGACAAGATATGTCCTTGTATGTTGTACACTGTTTATCTTGTTATGGTTACAAATATTGCTTAAAAAATTGTGGTTTCATACAGCAAATTTCTAAGAAGCAACTTGACAGTTGCACAGACAAAACATTCAGGCCGACCTTGAAAAGTGCCACACATTTGACAAGTGTGTGCCAGTCAAAAAATTATCGTTATTTCAGTGTGCAATGTTTCACTGCCAAAAATGAAGCAAAATATTGTGTTTGGATGAAAAAAAAAAATGCTTTATAGCGTTGGATTCAGATTGCATTAGTGACCTTACTCTTTCACACAATTTTTAGTTACTAAACTGCAAACTTATGTTATGACAGCTGAGCTTAGGGGATGATTACCTTGGTACTATCACATTATTTTGAGCAGTTTAACACCACCTACTATCAATGACCCACTAGTCTTTTGTTACTGTGAGACTTGAAACTGAGAAAGACAGAATATTACGCAAAGGACTTGGGCCATTTACTGTACCTATATCCTGCCTGTCATCAACTTGTGGGGCCAGCAAAGGTTGTGCATAGCTCTAACTGTTAGAAAGAAGAATGAAAGAGCAAATCAGGAAAGCAGAGTGATCATAGCCTTTTGTTTTTTATGTTCTTTAAAGCTATTTTTGACCACTTTGAACCATTGAGAACCAGTCTGACAAAAAAAGGAGCAAACTTATTAATTTAGAGGTACAGTGTTAGTCTGGGAATATACAATTTAAAGTCCTGTGAAGTTCCTGTTTACAACATGTCTAGAGTAGATTTGCTTTTTGCATGTGACAAATTTTGAGGTAGATACATCAAGCGTTATTGAAGAAAATAGTGACTTTTGAGAATAAGGAAAGTCACTGGATTCTTTTTTCCTATTTAAACTGAGATTATCACTCAAGAAATGTCACATATTAATACCTGGCCATAACAAATCTTCCAAGTTTTCATGGAGTGCTATTATCAATCACAATTTTTGATGCTTTTGATTATTTACTTGATTCACAAAGTGCAATTTCCTCATTGTGTGTGTACTAATGTGGTATGTCAATCATGTATTGTTGTTCCTTTGAATTGTTTCTCAAATTAGATTCAGAGCATGTGCGTCCCATATGTCAAGGTGTTACTCCAAGAGGCTATGCCAGCCAAATGCAAGCTGCCAAAGACAGAGTATGGAACACAAGGTATCCTTCTAGAATTTTCAAGTTGTTCATACACATACTTGTAATAACATGACATAACATGAATGAGGAGGTCTTTAAAGGGTTAAGAATTGAACATATAATACCAAGAAATTGTGGAACTGATAAATGAAGCAATTGTAGTGTAAGGTAATGTATTTCAGTAGTAAGAATTCCTCATGATATTTTCAATAATATTTCCATTGATAAAATGCAAGTGAAAAGTCTGTGATTTTACATAAATCCTGCTGTAAATGCATCAGTGTTTTAATCCATAAGATCATGTGCTGTTTATGTGAAATTCAGACTTTTAGTACATCTGTTATTAGTGTTTTATAGCTCATAAATATTAATTATTCCATGCACACAGTGCACTCACATGCCATATTTTCACTGAAAGTACACATATTTGTTAATCCTGCATCTTTGCCTTGCAACAAATGTTCCACAAAGCATGAAAACAAACATCAATGCACACTTCCATAGCGACAAGGCAACTTGCATGGTTTTTTACCTTTAATAGGTAAAATTGACTTTTGATAGCAATTTGTTCTTGACTCCTTCCAGTATCTAAAGTAAAAGTTGAGGATATTTCAATGACCCACAATGTCTCACACTTAACTTTAAATTGGTTGTATCTTTGAAAAGCACGAAGTCACACAAAGTTTGTCCCTTCTAACTTTAAAGGTCTTGTGGTGTACTATTACACTCATGTGCAAGATGTGGTCCAGTATGGGGACCTCCGCACCCACTGCTTGTGCAGCTTCCAGTCTGTGGGAAATGCCATTATCTTCTTCCACCTGTTGGACCAGATTCTGAACGTGGAAGAAGCCTTTGATTTATTCCAGGCATCACCTTTTCTCAGGATCCTGCCCAAGCCATATTGTGCAAGTAGGTACTGAATGATGCGATTACAAATTAGGTCAACAATAATGTGTAATGTTGTTAGCCACTGTATGTGATCATAACAGTGTTTCCTTTCCCAGTGTACCAGTATGAGTTCTGTAACCTGCCATATTTTTTTTTCTGTGTTCTGCATGACCTGATCAAACTTAATGACATGATCACAGGTATGTTGTAATTTTACTAATTTGTGGAGTTAACGTTCTTGAACCTCAGACACTCTCATACCAAGCATAGTGTTTATGTAAGCAATTTGCCTGAAGAACCTTGTATAATTTTGAATTTCAGTGCTAATTAATAATTTTTCTGTTATTGTTAACCCATTGAGGACGAGTCCCGAGTATACTCGGGCAAGCATCTGTGGGAAATGCGTGTTGTAGCAAAATCAAACCGTCCTCAACAGGTTAAAGGGGCTCAGATTAGAAAGGTTATTACTCATATCAACAAATGTTTGGTTCTGGCAGAGTATGATTACACTTGAGTTCAAATGACAACAATATTATCAGCTGTCTGAATTTTAGGTGATCTTTGGCCTGTGATCCCTTATATGTCTACCCAAAAATTCATGTCATAGCTTTGCATCCAACCAAGCTTAATGGACTGTCAATAAACAGTTAAAATTAATGCTTAGAATATGTATCATAACTTTTGCCTCAGCCCTGCATCTGATGACCCTTAACCCTATAACAATTCCGTCTTTCAATGATCATACATCTATGTTCCAGTACCAAACATATTTATTTTCTCAAGATGTGTATGTCATGTTATCATATTTTGTTAAAGTTAGAGGTTGAATAAAGGATATACTACATTTAAAGTCCAGTTGGAGAATTGCAGACACAGCTTTGCGTGAGTCTGCTTCAAGCAATGTGCATGAATCTCTCCCTGGGCAATGTGTCATATGACACTGAGTTAGCTGTTACTGACATTGAACATTGGAAACCATGGATTGCATCACACAGCGTGTTGCATTGAACACATACACATGCAATGATCTTTGACTTCAATGCCACCTTTTGCTCTATTTCTGTAGAGGGAGAGAAGCAGGAGACAAAGCTGAAACAAATGGAACAGAATTATGCTGCTCTGCACATCAGTGAACTAATGCAGAGGCTTGGCACTAAGGAGGTTTGTCATGCTCAAAAGCTACACTTGTATGTTTCATGAAGTTCAGATCACTTGAAGAGATATAAAGTGCTATATCTAGTTCACATCTCTATCACTTTCTCCCTTTGATTGGAAGCACCATTTTAGTTTAAAGGGAAAATATCTGGCGTACACATACAAGCAGTGTTTAAACAAGTATGTCCTGCCAATGCTATGCATCAGGGATTGTGGTAAAAAGCAAAAGCTTTAATGAGCAGTTCCACAACAAGTTCAAGTTGGCTTTGATAAGCAGAGTAAAAATCAAACCAACAGAATTATTGAGATGTCATCAAAATTGGACACCTGTGAAAAAAAGTCTTGGTATATTGAAGTTCTATATGAAGAGATGCCAACTGTTACTTTTTTTTACAGTGTTTTATACTGTTTTTTAAAGCAAATAATACTGCAGGTTAAAGGGAAAATATCGTCCCCCCCCCCCCATCATATTACTACACATGTCCATATTGCAGGAAAGGTAAAAATACCATTTTTACACCAAAAACTTGCCTTTTCAGCCCTCAGAATACTGCCATGCTGTTTACAAGGTTGGCTTCCCTATGTGTGTATTTATGAAATGATGATACTAATAGCAACCACATGTTCAAATTACTCATAAAACTTAGGATCCAAGGCCTTGCAAGCTAAATGTTCTTTTCTTTGCATAAAATCAAAAGGAAAAAACTTGTATCCTAGGTAACACTTTTTTGTTATGTTGTAATAACTAAGCAATAATGACTTCAATGTGTTGTAGTTGTAGTGTAAATTGTATCATGTGTTTTTGCACAAACAGGACAGTTGTAGGTTGATGATGTCATCACCTTGGCCAATTTGTGCATTGTATTTACTTCATTTTAATCTTGCCATTGAATTCAGTGGAAAATAGTATAAATTGCAGATTAAGTGTAATTTTTACAAACTCATCCAGTAGGAATTTTCAAAAGCTGAAAAGTATGATTTAGCATCTATTTTAAGTATTGAAAACTGTAGGTTTAGGGTTTTTGTTTTGAATGTCATGTTATGAGTTTGTTTCAGAATATGTTTCATACAAAGTATAAAGTATAATAGCAGCCAAAAATTAGGACTGATCATTTACAAGTGTTTTGAAAAATATGAGTAATATACACATGTACAAAGTTTTTCAATAAGTGCCTCAAGTGTTCAAGCTGGTATATCATGAATGTGCTTTTATATTTTCCTCTTGTAGCAACTTCTTCATGTCCAGGAGAGTGAGCTTCTCTTACGGGAGCGTGGCGCCTGTGGTAACATCATCTTCAAGGAGATCTTACTCAGGATCCAGAGCTTCCTTGATGACCCAGTGTGGAAAGGAGAGAAAGAACCAGAAAATGGAGTCATGCACATCGATGAGTCCAACGTTGAGTTCCAGCGGCTGTGGAGTGCCATCATGATCGTATGCTGTCTGCCATTCAATGAAAACAACATCAGTGTAGAGTGAGTTGTGAAAGTGTGAGAGTCTCCCCTCATGTATGTCATTCAAACTTGGTGTGGATTTATATGGTTGATCATTCAGGTTAACTGGTACTTCATACCTGCAGCTCTCTATGAGCTACAGGTATATACATTACATAGGCTAGCATGTGTCATGCCATATATGTAGTGCAGTCGGAAAGGGGGGTTCCCATGCACCCCAAACATATATTTTTTAAATCTACTTCATCTAGACCAATTTTGTGCGTAGATTTCAAAAATGCAATGTTAACAGGTCAAAGCGTGTCCCATAGTGGTCAAAAATCCGTTTCCATGGTAACGCATGGTGAAAATGTCAGTATCTCATAAAAACACATGTAACCTTTGATAAAATTGTTCAATTATCATGGCTTTGGTATCAAATTAAAAAAAATTAGATTATCTATATGATGATACCAATTATGTAGGGGTTTATACCAATCTTCATATTAATTTTGAGGCCAGAATTCAATTTTTTCACATTTTCTCGCAAAAATGCATTTTTACCATAATACTAATCTATCTCTAAATCATACCGAAACATATTCAATTTGTTTGAATATTCTTCAAAATTATACCAAATATGTATGTAATAAAATGTGAAAAATTCGTAGATATTGCTCAAATAACAAGAAAGTTACGGCCATCCAAAGTTGACATTGACACCTGTCAAGAATTGGTCAAGAATTTCCAGATGGATGGTGATGCGTGCCCTCTATTGTGGAGAAATAAGCAAGCTTGCTTGTGATAGGACAAAAGTTTTGGTGAGAAGCTTTATTGTTTGGATCAGACCGGGATCAGTCAAAGAAATCTGCCATAAATCAAACCTCTGACCCTTGTATCTGATTGCATTTTGTGTCATATTATTGTTTTTAAAACCATTCTGCAACATACATTTATTTTTGCTTGAAAGCAAAGTACCAAAAAAACTTCATCTATTGAAGCTTTTCAACTACAAGTTTATGTTCAGTGAACTTCAGTCTCACATGTTTAAAAATGTGTTAGGATTTAGGTATGACATGAAATCAGAACTTGTTGATGTGCTGTGTTGAATTGAGTTGAATTTACTAATATTTAAAGAGAACATCTATGAATAGATTGTTATTTGTATAGTTACTTTGCTGAGTGTGAAAGTAACAGATTACAAGATTAGTTTGATGGAATGATACTGTCTGTGACATAATATTAGTTTTGGTGTAGACCTTAGTTCTGTAGACTCCGCATAATTTTGTATTCATTACAATAGATCTGTAATGTTAGAGTCTAGTTCTATGTAATTAATTGATGGTGAAAACTAAAAGTAAACAGAAGCACCCAAATTTTATCTAAATTTGCAATATTTCATGAGGTATATTTTCATGCCTCTGCACTGAAGGTGGCGGATCGGGGGGGGGGGGGGGGGATTGGGCACATCCAACAGGATTGGCATTTACTGTACATCCTCTCACTAAATAGATATTTTGAAGCAATGCTTCTCCTATCATTTCCACGACATTTATTGATATAAAAGTGTGTAGCTGTAATTGCTGGAACTACTTCTAAAACCATGCACGAAAGAACGTCGGTATTTGCGTTCATAGTATCCGTGTGATGTAATTACGGGGCTTGAGCGGCGGTGTTTATTTTGGACACTTCCCAGGGGATTGCTTTTGAATGTTGACCCTTTTAACAATATAGTTAATGTAGAGCATTTTTACTTTTTGTAATTGTATTGCATTTCATACAAACAAAAGGGCAATCGCTGTACAACCGTAACGACAATGTGAAGGCATGGTAAATTGAAACATATTTGTGCTATATGCTGGTGCATGTTTCCTATATTGCCCTGGGGGTTGGATGGTTTTGAACAAATCCCACTCGGTTGCCTTTGAATGTGCACCCCTTTGACTATGGTGATTGTAAAGCAGTGTCTCTATATCATTTACAAATCATGAAAGGTAAAGTGTCTTTATTTACCACTCGGCAACGACTTTACATGCATGTACAAGTGAGTTTACTGTGGCATATAATGTATGTTTTGTTAATCTGTTTTGGGACCACGACGGTCAGGGCAGGGGTGATCTGGGCACTTTCCAAGGGCTTGACAAAATGGATATTGTAAAGCAACGTCTCCTATATCACCTTAATTGCATTTTACGAAAGCGTATGTGCTACACAGGCGGAAGAGCTTTTCAGAGGCATGTAACCATGGAACATTTTTCGCGGTTGTACAGTGTATACTGCATGTTTTTCATTGCCTTTAGGATTAGTTTGAGCACCTCCCACAAGGTGGTCTCTGCAAGTGAACCCTTTGGACTGCATAGATATTATGGATCAATGTTGTTATTTTATCTCTACCCCGGCAGTTTTTATAGAAAAAAAAGTGTCTTGATATGGCAGGAATCCAATTCAATAGAATTCAATTCAATTTCTATTTCATTTTTCGACAAGAACAGATAGACATCACTTTCTTTGTAACAGAAAATGAGGTGCGTAAAATTATGTCGAATGAGAAGAATGTACAATGATTATAGCACCGTACGATGATTATACATAATCACAAAACTCAAGTGATAGTCCTAAAACTCAAGGAACGACCTTTTTTTTTTTAGACATGCACTTTTGGAACGACTGTATATACTATAATTCCGTTGATATTTGCGTTACAAAGGTCATGTATAGAGGCAATTAATGTGTGCACTTCCCATATAGTAGGCTCCCTTCGAATGATAACCACTTTAACTATGTCAGTGTAAGTAAAAATTACAGAGCAATACATCGTCTGTTGACTCCATTGAATTTCATTAAATAAAAGTTTCTGGGCTAGAGGACCAGAAGGACTGTTTAAAGGCATGTATCCATAGAACATATTCATGTATTTGCGCTGGTACATGATTATTGCATGTCTTAGACTGCCTTTGGGTGGGGTAATTTTGGGCACCCTCCACGTGGTTGTCTTCGTATGTGAACCATTTTCACCTTATACATGTACCAAGATATTGTAGAACAACAATTCTTCGAGAACTTCCACTGAATTTTAATGGAAATGAAATGAATAGGACGTTATGCACAGAGGGTTTTTTTGTCCCCGCCGAACGAGTTCGAGCAGGGGACTATGAAACGGGCTCCGTACGTGTGTGTGTCCGTGTGTCCGTCCGTGTGTGCGTCCGTGTGTGCGTCCGTGTGTGATCAAAATCTTCAATTTGCTACTTCTCTGTCATTTATGAGCCAATTTTGATTCTGTTTGCTTTATATGATAGCACTACATGGGAGCTTTGAAACTTCTACACAGAATTTCAGTCGTGACCTTTGACCTTGACCTTTGACCTATATTGTACATTTTGCTACAAAATGCTACTTGTCCGCCATTTCTAACCCGATTTCGATTCCGTTTGCTTTATATGATGGCACTAGGTGAGGGCTTCAAAAATTCTACACAGAATTTTGACCTTTGACTTCTTTGACCTTTGACCTTGATTTTGACCTGTATGTACATTTTGCTACAAAATGCTACTCCTTCGCCATTTCTAACCCGATTTTGATTCCGTTTGTTTTATGTGATGGCACTAGATGAGGGCTTCAAAAATTCTACACAGAATTTTGACCTTTGACTTCTTTGACCTTTGACCTTGATTTTTTGACCTATATTGTACATTTTGCTACAAAATGCTACTCCTTCGCCATTTCTAACCCGATTTCGATTCCGTTTGCTTTATGTGATGGCACTAGGTGAGGGCTTCAACACTTCTACACAGAATTTTGACCTTTGACTTCTTTGACCTTTGACCTTGATTTTTTACCTGTATTGTACATTTTGCTACAAAATGCTACTCCTTCGCCATTTCTAACCCGATTTCGATTCCGTTTGCTTTATGTGATGGCACTAGGTGAGGGCTTCAACACTTCTACACAGAATTTTGACCTTTGACTTCTTTGACCTTTGACCTTGATTTTTTGACCCGTATTGTACACTTTGCTACAAAATGCTACTCCTTCGCCATTTCTAACCCGATTTCGATTCCGTTTGCTTTATGTGATGGCACTAGGTGAGGGCTTCAACACTTCTACACAGAATTTTGACCTTTGACTTCTTTGACCTTTGACCTTGATTTTTTGACCTGTATTGTACACTTTGCTACAAAATGCTACTCCTTCGCCATTTCTTACCCGATTTCAATTCTGTTTGATTTATGTGATGGCACTAGGTGAGGGCTTCAAAACTTCTACACAGAATTTTGACTTTTGACCTTTGACCTTAATTTTTGACCTACATTTTGTTGTACATTTTGCTACAAAATGCTACTCCGCCATTTCTAACCCGATTTCGATTCCGTTTGCTTTATGTGATGGCACTAGGTGAGCGCTTCAAAACTTCTACACAGAATTTTGACCTTTGACTTCTTTGACCTTTGACCTTGATTTTTGACCTATATTGTACATTTTGCTACGAAAATGCTACTTCCGGCGGGGACATATATTATGCACCGCGTAATTTCTACTTTTCCTTGTTTCGCTTCAAACAGCTGTATTCACGTGTGTATATGTTTTGTACCGGGCCGTGAGGGTATAGGGATAAATTCAGGTACCTCCCTGCATGCGAGCCACTTTGACTGTGCACCACTTTTCACAGATGTACACATTGTAGAAAAATGTCTCAGCTGTCAATGCCAATTGTATTTCATGGAAATAACAAAGTCTTTGCTAGACGGCGAAACGACTTTAGAATAAAATCTTGTACGCTTAGAACAACCGAAATCGTGTTGGTTGATGCATGTTTTGTAAATTAATGGTCGTGGGATAATATGCTCGACTGGGGTAACTTTGGGCACTACCCACATGGTTTCCTTTGACTGTGCCATCTTCAATATCTCAAAACCCTCAAGGATGCAAGAGCTTAATCATCAAGATTCGAACAAACCACCCTCCAAATAGAGTTCATTCATTACAAAATTACCGTAGACTAATTATAGATGTTGACACTTGTTTAATTTCGTACTTTGATTCTACGTAATATTAATGGATAAGCTATCATTATCTGTCTGATAACAAACTCTAATCTTATAATAATAATTCATGCTAGTTTACTAATGCTGTAAAGTTTGTTTTTGGTGAAGAGAAACTGAAATATCATATTTGAACACTCTTGATATGCTCATATCGGGCACTTTGATGCATCAGAATATTCCGTTGGCTCGGAACCCTTTGCATATTATGCAAATGAGGCCCAGACTATGTACGTGGTGAAATGTTTGCATCACACTAGTGACATTGTAAACATAAGTTTCAACACTTTCGGTGTTCCAGTCTGAAAACTAGAAACCTAGTTTTCATGGAAACACTGTATTTTTATCATAATGGGAGCTAATTTGCATATTATGGAAATTTAGCCCTTTGCCCCACTGGATTTCTTGGGACTTTTAGTATGGTGTTTAGGAGCCCATAACAAGTATAGCACTGCAGTGGAATTCCTACTGTTGCAATTAGTGTTGGGTGAAACCCTATTTTGACTGAACTAATGTGATCTATGACAAAATGTGTATCCGGTGTCTGTTAACAGTGCGTCATTTCTTTCAGAAGTACAGTATTTGTTGTAGTAGTCCATCGAGTATAATGAGCTTGCTCTGGTATCGTACAGAAGTTCATGCAGGACCAACATTGATTTCAGTGAGATCAGTGCCACTTAGTGTTTTCAGTTTCACTTAGCAAGTCCTCGTGACTGAAACATACCAATCAGAAAAGTGAGATAGCGAGACTGAAACCGGTGAAGTGAAACTGAAACCAATGAAAAGTTTGTTGAAACACCCTACAGGACTGCAAGAAAGGAAAAGGCATGAACTAACTATTTTTATTGGGATTGGGGGCGGAGGTAGAGGGTCTCATTTTATGAGAAATTGACTTAATCTATGTTCTGTGCCTGATTGACTCGAACGAAATGTCAGCTTGTGCCAAATGCAAAACAAAAAACAAAAAATCCAGCTACTGGGATGGAATATATAATATAATACACCACTAATAATGAAAATTGTGATTTCTGGACAGCTGTGTTATAATGGCTACAGGCAAGTTTCTGTGTAAGCATGGTAACTATGGTCTCTAACTGGTTAGGTCTCAACTCCAGTCAATTAAATAGCTATGAATTTGCATACTTATGTAACTTTAAAATGGCGTTGAGAAGGGGTTGCATTTTTTTGTTTGAGAAAAACATTGTTTTTAGCATAAAGTTTCCATAGAAATGACCTAATTTGGGCTCAGATTTTTTGAAAAAGAGGTCACAAATGTGCCCAATTTTGTTTGAAGAAAGGCAGGAAATAAAAAATACATACACTAGAAACTTATCTCATGATTAAAGGGACTGTACAGTACTGGTTGAGGTAGGGATTCATGTTTTGAACATTCCTAAGTGAGGTAATGAAAAGCCTCTTATGAAATATAAAAGAGCATGGAATTTTAAGAAGGATTCAACGTTTATTTGATGAAAATTGGTTTTCAAATGGCTGAGATATCCAAAAAAAAAAGTGCTAATAATAAAAGGCGACATGCCACAACTTTATTAGGATCTCTTTCTTTCACCTTGTCTTTGGATATCTCAGCCATTTCAAAACCGATTTTCATCTAATAAACTTTTGATACCCCTTAGAACTGCATGCTCTTTGACATCTTATAGAATGGTTTCTGAATATCTCGCCAAACGTTGAAAGCTAAATCTTCACCTCGACCAGAACTGTACACACCCTTTAATGTCAGTTATATAATGAACACTTGAGGTATCCTAAAATTCCCATTCATTTATCTGGTTTGTGGGGTGGCCATGTTGATGACGTCATTTCGGCATGTTCCGAAGCAGAACTTCTGAGTAAATTTTACTGGTAAGTTTGTTAAGACATACATGTATACTTTCAAATACAAAATTTGTTTGTTATACGATAGTTGCCAGTTGACCCCAAAATTCAGCCCCAATTCCCTGGCCTATAGACTTACAGTTGAAATCAACTAATAGTATAAATGATTATAATCAATTTTAAACAGGGCCCGGGTATTACGAAATCCTATTGTTCGATTTTAAGCTATTCGTATGCCCTCGATCGAAAACGTGCACCGTATACCCGAATAGTATACTAGTACTGTACTGTACTCCTATGTGAACCAATGATTTTTTTTCTACTCGCCCCCCCCCCCCCCCCCCCCGCAGCGTGCTGCAAAAACTACTACCCTGACCTCAAAATTGATCTGAAGATTAGTATAAATTCCGTGTGATGATTGGAATATCATTCAAAGAATTTAATACTCTTCATTTAAATTTGACATTTAAATCATGATAAGTGAACAATTGTATCGAATATTACATTTTAAGGAGATTCTGACATTTCCATCATGCGTTGCCTTGGCAACAGATTTTTTTTTGCCACCATGGGACACTCTTTGACCTATTAATGCATTTTTTTTAATTCTACCCACGAAAGTGGTCTAGATGACCCACTTCATCCAACTTCATTCTCATGCTTTTGGAACCAAATTATGATGACTGAAATGTTTAAATGAGATTATTCAACAATAGAGGGCGTACATCACACTCCCACCTGCACATTCTTGACATGCTTGAATGTCAACTTTGGATGGCCGTAACTTTCTTATTATTTGAGCAATATCTATGAAATTTTCACATTGTATTACATACATATTTAGTATAATTTTGAAGGATATTCAAACAAATTGAGTATGTTTTGGTATGATTTAGAGATAGATACGTTTTATGGTAAAATTGCATTTTTGCTAGAAAATGTGAAAAAATTGTATTCTGGCCTCAAAATCAAGATGAAGGTTGGTATAACCCCCTACACAATTGGTATCATCATATAGATAATTTAATTTTCTTTAATTTGATACCAAAGCCATGATAATTGAACAATTTTATCAAAGGTTACATGTATTTTTATGAGATACTGACATTTTCACCATGCGTTACCATGGAAACGGATTTTTGACCACTATGGGACATGCTTTGACCTGTTAACATTGCATTTTTGAAATCTACGCACAAAATTGGTCTAGATGAAGTAGATTAAAAAAATATATGTTTGGGGTGCATGGGAACCCCCTTCTCCTACTAGACTAATGCGGTCTGCTGTGCATATTCTAGACCGCATTTCATTCAGAATTGCTAAGGAAGTGTTCATGGGAAAATCTAGCTGCCTGTTGCATTTGATGACAGCACCCCCTCCCTGTTCTGACTGCAAACAAATAATAACCATGATGCCCCATGCTCTAATGAAGGTTATACATTGTCAAGTTTTTCAGTTTTGGCTTTTTTTGTGAGAGAGTAATCCTTCTTGTATCAAAATGTGAAGTTACATTCATTGAGTGGAAATATTGTTTCTAACACTTATCACAGATCTATGTTCTTTGGACTTATTTTTTTTTTTTTAAGCAGTAGTGTTGATAATTTGAAATAATTGTAAAGTTCATTGAGGTCAGCTTATCTATCTCTAGTTACAGTTGGTGAAGAATGTCCCATGTAATTTGTATATTCATCACTTCAAAACTAGGAATCTATTCCTTCATGATCTGATGTTAACCAAATAAACATATCTGTCAATTAATTTGTTGGTTTTGTGATGCACCAACACAAATATATTGTACAAGTTTGTTTGCACTTCTCAAATTATGTGTTGGTTTCTTTTTTTCCTCTTCTTCTTTGGTTTAATACTTTTGTGCCTAATTGGTCCTTGAGGAATCCAATGATTTGCTGTACCATGAGGCAAACAGTGGTAGAAGTAGTAATAACATCATCACAAATTTAGTGTTCTGGAATCAAATTTAGACCCACATATCATACAGGTTTGTATTTTAAGATTTCGTTTATTTTTTAAAATCTTATTTGTCTTATTTGTTACCTTCAGGGAGAGCTATGGAGATGGTCTGAACTGGGCTGGCTGTACCATCATGACACTCCTAGCCCAGGCCAGGAAGTTTGAGCTCCTCGACTTCTGTTCCCATATCCTGAGAGTCCATGATGTCGACGGCAAGACGGCCAACATCAATGGCATCGTAAGTTCCACATTACGTACAGCTCAATATTACATCTGCAATGTGTTTGTTAATGATTTTGGTGTATTCCACATATGTGCAACTATTTTATGTGAGCCCTGTGGTGGGGAAAAAGAAGGAGAGAGAGAGATAGGGAGATGTTGATACTTCTGACATGCCCATTATTATCAGACCAGCCCCTAGAATTTACTGAAGTCTGAATCTCACTGTTTTGTTGGGTTTTTTTTTTTGTTTTTGTTTTTTTGTTTTGTTTTGTTTGTTTTTTTGTGTTTTGGTAGTTTAAGTTGTTAAAGAGCAGTAAGTCTTGAAGTAGATTAATCCAAGCAGTCATGATGGCATTGTTCAAGGCAGATTTACAGTTTTCCTGCTACTCCACCCACTGTTTCTTCTGTTCAAGCGGCAATTTCAGGGTGGTATCTTTTCCAAGCAAAGCTTTCCTTTCCAGACAGGTCATCCTCATTGTGTACACTTATTTTTTCACATATTTTGTTTTTGGTTTTGGTTTTTTTTTTTGCAGTATGTTGGCATTCACTTTGTGTTTGTGATTTCTTTTTTTTTAATGTTTGTGTAACTTAATCAATATTGAGTCTTTAACCACTAAATTACTTTGTTGCTATAGTGATAATGATAATAAAGATGATGGCAGTCTAAGTAGGAGCAAAAATTACAGACAAAGAAGTGTTCTTATCAGAAATTGAGAGTAGCTAGAGTATGATTTCATAGTTTGCTTGCGTTGGTTCGATGAAAACCCTTTAAGTTAAAATCAGTATGTTTCTAGAAGTAGCATTTGCGGAGGGAGAAATGTTTTAATGGTCATAATAATAGTAAATTATTTGAATGATTTAGTAAATGCATGTGCAGTAATTTTTAAACTGTAGTAGAATGAATCATAAATGAAAATAATTCACAGTATTCATTCGCTCTTTTTCTCACCTGTCTTTCTTTTCTATTTGTCTTATTGAAAAAAAAAAAAAAAAAAAAAACTCCCAGAATGTAAAGAGGTACGTTGACCGAATCTCCAATTACCAGATCCTCAATCAGCAGATCTTCAATGTGCTGAACAAAACTCTGCAGACTGGGGAGCAGGTAGAGAAATCACCTGACAGCGTGGCACTCTACAAGCCTCCGATCCATCAGTCAATGGTCACAGGAGGACTGATCCATGGAGACTGAGTGAAGGATTGGGGATAGTCACAGAAACTAAGCCATAGTAAAGAATTTTTCACCCTCATTGTCAGGTACCAGTAACTAATGGGACAGCTTACTTCTTCACATATTTTTACAGATACTTAGAAGTACATTTTTCACTATTAGGTTTGTTTTCAGTAAGTGGAAACAATGACCATGGATATTTACATTGGATAAGTACAATGATTAAAAAGGTAGTAGTTTATGTGTGTTGTTATGGATCTACTATGTACAATCATGGAACGAGGAGAAAGGCAAGTGCCTAATTATAGAAACCAAGAGAAATAGAAGGGAAAGAACATGGTTTTGGGGTAGTGTTTTATTCTTTGACAAATGTTTACTGGGACGACCTTGTTGTAGTATAACGAGTGAACATCTTCAGTGCTTTCTTTATACTGCTTTGTATGGAATATTCAAGAGACTTAAAAAATAACTTTTGTTAGTTTGTGTTCATGCAAGTCTGTAGAGTTGTAAGGTTGATTGACTGCAGTGCATAAAGGAGCCTAAAGTTGCGAGTGGCTGATTCTCTGATAATGACATGTTACTATTTCCCAATTTTTTTCACGTTCATTTGATACATGGCATGTTTCATAAAAGTAATCTTGTGCAGTGATACACATCGTATTGTATATAGCATTCACCCATCTATGTAAAATCTAACATGTAATTAATGTCCTTATGCATTCTACATGTGCTGGGAAGAAAATGGTTTCATTGGTAATCATCGTACTTATCAGAGATAAATTTACCTTCTGCATACTGGGAACAATCTCTCTGCAATATATGGAACAAACCCAGTGCACAGCTGACATGTCAGTTGATTTTCAGTTTGTCTTGTAAATTTCTGTACAATCAGGAGCCACTATTTGAAAACAATGAGTGGGAAGATTTTTGTCTTCTCCATAAACTGTAGTGTCACAGAGTTTTAACCAGAAAGAGGAAAAGTAAAAGACTTCACCCTGAAAAGATAACAACATGATCAGAAAGAAAGTGTACGAAGGGGATAGTTTTTGTCTGCCTCAATTGACCCCAGGAGCACAGCAGGGACAATGTCAAGAAAATACAGAGAAAACAATAACAGCTTATGCACTCACATGTGTGCTCATGCAACATAACTGGGTGTTTGGCTTTGTGCAAACTTTCAACTTCAATTAGTAGCAATCAGCTGAATGACCAATAAGAATGCTCCCCTTGTTACTAGGGGCAGAGTTTATGTGTATGTGTAGGCGAGGGGGTAATATGCAGCTTGGGAATTTGAAAGTCTTGAAACCCCTGAAACATGCAGCATTTAAAAAAAAATGCTTATTTTTGGCCTTTCCTGTAATCATTTTGTCAAGAAAGTTCAACATATGGTACAAAAAAACCCTAGACTACATTATCATGCTAAACACAGAAAATCATTGATTTTGACCAGATTCAACAATCTGATTTAAAACGTGATGTTGGGTTTGGGTTTGTGTGTGTGTGTGTGCAGCTGTTTCCAACTTTTAGCCCCTTGTATTGAGGCTCTTCACATATTGATCAACAGATGTATTTTATGCTGCTTTGGAACATTTTCACAAGTAGCAGAAAAACCAGCTGAAAGCTTTTCAGAGGACCTAGGCCCACTGATAAGTTGAGGAAGTAGTGTTTCTTAAGCTGTCCATATTAGTAGAGGGCTTTCAAGGAGGATGACTGACCACATTCTCACATCACTGGTAAGACAGGCTTGTAGCAGACTTCATTCATTGTACAGTGTTTTGTAACGCATCAAGAATTGAGAAAGCTTGAGAATGTGACAGTATGAGCAACTTTTGTGCTCATAGCCCTGTACACAGATAAGTAATGCAATACTTCAGTAGGATATGACAGTCAATAGCAGAAATGGACATACAATTTTTTGTTTTGCATGTAGACGTGAATTTTAACATGTAATCATGACACCATGAGTGATACCAGTGCACTTTTAAAGTGCACAGGTGTAATGTTTAATAGATGATGAGTCGTCTTCAGGTTGTAAGTTGATTCCACTGTCTTATACATCCAGAGGCCACTCTTTTGCACGATGACCAAGATTTGAGGCAAAGAGGTGAATATTAAACACATAGGCATTAAAACTGGGGATCTTCCCAAAAGAGTGGCAATTACTGAAGGAATATATTCAGTTTTTATCTTGCTTCTAATAAGCAACCTCTGGTCGGTGTATCGTATATTCAATTGAAATGTCATTTGTTATGATATATTTTGTTATAAATTGTTATGATGGTTAGTTCAAGTTATAGAGATGGGCTTAGACATATTCCAGAGAGAATTAAAGAACATTGTCATCATAGGTTTACACTTACATTATTAATTGTATCACATCACATTTCTGTTTATAATGTCCAGCTTTGTATGTCAGCCTTCATCACAGTTTATAATCAGTAAAAGAGACATTTATGTATCTTTTGTGTGTTTGGCTTCATCAAATGTTACACATCTGCATCATGACCTAGTGCACATATTGGCCACTACAGAGAATTAATGTGAATTTATCAGACAATTTGTATGTGAAAAGTGATGTATGATTTCATTCTTTGTGCCTTAAGGTTTGCATAGTAGCCCATACTTTATAAACTCCTGCAAACTAATTAAGTGAGTTTGCATCATGGCATGCTGTGATTAATGTTCTTGTTGACTGTCATCCAATCTTGATAAAAACTATCCACCAATGTCTTTCAAAGCTCTAGCCTGCAGAGCTAGTCCACTTTGGTTTTCATGTGTTGTCTTGTTGTTGTCGTTGGGTTTGGGTTTGGGTTTGGGTTTTGTTTTGGTTTTTTTTTGTGTGTTTTTTTTTTTTTGGTAATGCAAGTAGAATGTGGGACAACTGTGTTTCATAATAGCAGTTTCATATTGATTTTGTGAAATTTATTACTATATAAGCTGTTCTTTTTGGGAGGGTATAATTTTTTGAGAATTTCGCAAATCAATGTTGGACCACAAATTCAACAACACATGAAAATATCTTGAACTGAAAGGAGATAGTGCACTTATGATAGCCTCGGTGTCAATATTGCGAAAACAACATCTTGCGAAAATGTCTATGACCTCCTCATTTGCAAAAATATATGTACGCGAAAGTAACAGCTTATACAGTAGTTTGTGTTGTCATTTGTTCATTGTGGACATTGGTAGGAAAAGTTTTTTTTTTTTTTAAGAATATCTTTCATTATTAGCATTTTGAAACAGAGAGGTTTCAAATATCTTGTTTTCCACTGTTCAAGAGTGTATGTGCATCCTAGCTTATGATCCCATTCCTACAGTTAATTTACATTGCAATGAGGACACCTTATGAATTAAAACACAAGTTTTGTGTTAGATGTTGCCTGTAGTATATGGAACATTTGCACTGCTCTAACACCTACATACCTACCATATGTACTGGGATGAAAATGTGGCAAAATGATGCTTGCTTTGGTAGGTGTGTCTCAGAACACACCACAAGCAATGCAGACAATGAAGGAAGTGATGTCGTGAAAAAAAAAAGGCCACAGATAAGGAGCAGTGCTGACACAGGAATACCATATCATCTCAGGGGGTTAGTGCATTGCTATATATGCAGTCTTCTATGTGCTGGTGTGAACTCTCTCCTAGTACTGCATTTAATTTTGTATTTTTTCTAGTTCTGTGTTTTAATCAACGAGTGGGACTTATGTCAAATAGATGCTCATCGTAGTGTAAAGGGTACTTCTAGCTCTAACTTATTATTGATCATTTGCCTATATGAAAATGCCTATTGTCTGTATAAAGTTGTCATATGTTCAAAAACTTTGTTTACAACTCATCACCTGTTTTCCGTGCATTCCACATGGCTCAGAGTAATGAATGCAAGGAAAAGTTCAATCATGTTTTTTTAATTTTCTGGGCATAGCCAGAAATTCTTAAGTGAAGTCTTGAATGCGAACATTCCATACTACTTAAAAGTTACAAACTAGGAATGTTGTAGTGTCAAGTTTGATGTAGCGGAATTGCTGGGTGATTAGGTGGTAATGAATCTCTCCATGTGTGATTGCCTTAATCAAGTATGTGTGGACTGGAATCTTGCCATTACCTTGAGTCAAGAATATGATCCATGGAATGGTAATTCGGTCTATAGGATATCTGTGACTTACATGCTTGTCACAATATGTCATTCATTATTATTTTTCTGCTTTAGATGTTTGTGTCATATTCTCATGTCCTTTATTCCAGTCTGTGTTCAAGATGTGTGCATGCAGATATCTGATTTGAAAGATGTACAACTTGTATATGTATTGGCCAATAGACTATAGATATCAACTCTATATTTGTACAGTGCACAGGATATTCATGACAGTTATAGTGATTCGTATGCTGCTGTTATCTGTGAAATCATGAGGTAATGTAGTCTTGCTTCCTGACAAGTTGCTTTCCACACCCAGGAGCTTGCTTTGTTGAAAGTGTCCCGCATTTCCTGCATGACATCGATGTACAGCTGTAGCTGGTACCCCAAAAGACATGGCTTTCTGATATGATTATTCAGATGTGTGCCATGATTGCATATAACATGAATATTTATCTTCCACATGTTATGATAAAGATATTAAAGGATGTATGCCTTCTCGAAAGCCTCCAATGTGATCAAGTGCCTATTCCACTGGGTTCCTTATGCTGTGCAGCACAAGTTGATGTGCTCTTATATTTCCAACTCCCCTCATACTGTGTCTGTACCAAGTGTTGTGCATGTGTACAGGACAAATGAATACTGACATTCCTATTTTAAAGGTATGACCCATTAACCCATGGTGTGCCTATACAATGTGCTTTCAGTCAAAAATCTGTATGTGTCCAAACAACATGCATCTCACATTATCTCTTCAATTTGTTTTCTTTTTCACAAGTTTTGAATGCTTCAGACAGAAGTCAGCATGAATTGTTGGAGTTGGAGAAATGTTCATCACTGTTATTGAGGCCAAGTTAACCTATTTTTATGTCTTTGGTTTGGGTGCATTTGTGTGAAGTATGGTTCTTTGAAACATATTCATTAGGTTTTTATGGTTTGTAATGTATGTACTGTAAAGCTTGACATTCGATAGAGCTTGTAGAGTGAAATAGATATCAAAGTTGGATATTCATAAATAGATTTATATCATTTACAAATGCAATTAGTCTGAAAAGGAAGTGACTTAACATCTGTACTTAAACTCAATTTAATTGATTTATTCATATCATCATAAATATTCATGTACACCTTCCATTTTTATATAGCCAGATTTACATCTCAGAGCATTTAGTAGTTTGAGAAATGACAATTAAACTAGACTTTTAATGCTTTCCACTGAAAACGTTTGTTATAAATGCAAAGTTTTATGTAATGTGTAGAGTATATGGTATAGCTCAAGTCTCTGGCTTTTGTAGTGAATGGTATGATGACCTGATAATTTGTGAAATATATGTGGGAATATGGGCTTTGTGATATGTGATGTGTAATGTTTAGTGGTTTCTGATATGTGCTGTATACTGGTGTATACTGTATGACATATACTGGTTTGTGAGAGGGTAATATACCCCATAGTGGAAAATGAAATAGAAATGTTACACAAATGAAATAGAAATGTGACACATTTTACTAGTCACTTATTTTACATCTTAGATTTGTATATTGGTTTACATTTGTAAATACAACCTGCACGATGCTTATTTGTAGTTTGCTAATTTAATTATCATGTTACCTCATGGATATTTCATTATCTCTGAATTACAATGAATTCCAGAAAATCCAGAACTCTTCCATTAGCCTTGTTCACATATTTTTAATCAGAGAAGTGTATATCATATTCAAAACATTTTTAGTACCAAAAAGTTTAGCATATGCATGAAAAATTGTCAAAAACATTGTCAAATTCCACATGCAAAATGTTTAGAATAAAAGCATCTCTGATAAAAGCAGTGTATATATTGCCATGAACTCATTTATTATTGTACCATTATTTATCTTACATACATGTACATTTCATTGTACCTCCTTCCCAGATCTCATTCATTTCTGTGTTAGTAACTTCAGACCACATGACTGTCTTTTAGATATAATTCATCCGTCAAGGCATAATATAAACTCTACAATAGCACTTGCTCAAGGTCTGCTTAGTGAAGAAAAAAAAAGAACACCACTATTTTGGAATTAATGAGATGCTGTGTGACGTGATCTGTGGCATTTTCTTATCTTAGGTATAATTGTTGTCATTGTTAAGTACTTCATCTCACAGATATTTAGGTCATTTCAGCCAAAAAGGCAAAAGCACTGATAATTCCATCCACTTCTCATGGTCAAGAAATATTAATGCCCAAGAAATATATTGTTTTTGATAATGTGCATTGGTGAAATATGAAGGTTGTTCATGGCACTTCTAGGGGAGGGGAATGCAGTTATTCAAAAACGTAGTATGAAGTCTCCATGAAGACCTGTAGGATAGAGACCTTAGGTACAAACTTTGGGGCAGGATTTTGACAGGCTAAACACTAACTTTCAAGCATAATCTTCCTCTATCCTTTACTGAATACACATAAATTGTATTGTGTGTACCTTCATGTGAAGGTACAGAAGGATATTGGTGTGATAGTCAAGGCGCTAATTCCTGTAAGGGGCTTAATTAAGGAGTTTGTTCAACCCACCCCGCAGAAAAGGTTTGACCACACAGGGTGGTAGATGGGACCTCCATGAATACCCCCCAGGTAGTATGTGATTCAAAATTGTGGTATCAATAAGATTTTACAGGCCACTTTTCATTATTATTTGTTGGAACAAACGTAAAAAAGTCTGCGCACACCAAGACTACTAGACGCACCGCTGGCACTTGCAGGAAGCTCTATGGGACGTACAGTGTCAGTGGCGCATGTAGTACTCTTGATGCAGACTTTTTTCGACCAAAAAAGGATTGTGCCTGCAAACTAACGGAGCTGTCGCACCTTTCCGGGTAAGCTACACCGGCTTGTAATGAGTAGGGATTTTCCAGCACGCAGGGGAATTTTCTGCGGGTGGACAAGGATGTTGGCGAGTTCCGTACCTGCGTCTTACCTGCTAGACGCCTGCTACTTTCCGATTACTTGCATGCATTCTGTGTGACCTGCGTGAAAGCTTTGAAACCGACCCGTTTTCAGTTACGAGCGACATAAAGGGGACTGCAAAGTACCTGCGTGGGAGTTGCCTGCGAGGTCTGCCACTAAGGGCCTCTTACTTGTGTTCTGCGTGTGACTCTGCGGGCAAACCCCCGCGACTTACCCGGAACAAGTTTTGAACATGCTCAAGGCTTTGTCAAACCGTGCCTGGGGAAGCCTTGCGGGTTGACTTGCGGGCAAAAAAATAGCTACCCGAAGCTCCCCGCAGTTGGCCCGCACCTGGCAGTTTTTATCTCGCCCGTAGTTGCCCGGAGGTGCGGACGCTAGTCTGATACATTTACCCGCAGCAAAGTTTTGAGCAGGACAAAAACATTTTCCGAGTGAGTCGCGGAGATTACCTGCAGAGGTCCACGCAGAACACTAGAAGGAGGCCCGTAGCTGCCGCAAGTCGCATGCAGTTGACCCGCTTGAAGTACGTAAGTTGCCAGTGGATCTATGCAAATCAAATTCCTTTAGAAGGATTCCTTCACCAAGTTGTCAGCCCTCATTCGCCACCCATGCGACTGACACGCAGGTCACATGGAATGCACTTAAGATGAACGTAAGTAGCACGGGTCCACCATGTAGGACGCACGCGAAACTTGTCCGCCTGCAAAAATAGTTATTGTCCCGCTTGCAGGAAAATCCCCACACGTAACAAGCCCGCGTAGCTTGCCCGGAAAGGTGTGTCAGGGCCTATACTTGACTGCGCGTAAATAGGACTTGAGTGCGCAACTCTGGGTAACTACGGGCAAGATTCATACTAGGTACTGTCATGTGCAGGTTATCTGCGGGGACTCCCGTTTAGCAAAAATAAAACCTTATTGTTCTTCACAAGTCGCACGCAAGGCTTGCCAGGAAATGTGTGATAGTACGGTCTTTCCTTTTCATGCCAAGTGATAGGTGACGCTGGTCGCTATCATTTTAAGTAGATTGTTAGGAAGCAGATGTATGGGAAGATTGAACAGAAAGTGTCTTTTAAAAAGAGGTATGTCATATTTTAAGAAAAAATAACATCCACACAAAAATTTAAGATAGTAGCCATTCATCACAGTTGTGGTTAATGTGTTACGTAAAAGTTAATTCTCAACCTATAATTTGATGAAATTACCATTTTATATAATAGTTTTGCTGTCTATTCATGAATTTTGTGTTCATACACATTTGAACAATATTATACTAATGAAAATCATGTTGAGGATCCCCTTCACTGTTTTTCCGTGAATGTTACTCTATTGGTGTTCAAGCAGAAATGATGATGTTACTTTTACAATAATTTCAAGGTCAGACAACTTTCTACTTTACCATAGTCGTTTATAATTTTGCCACAGCCTGACAGCAAAGTAGGATAAAGTGGAAAAAAAAAGATATCTGGAATCCAGACAGGTTTGTTTCTTTTGCCTTTCGTGCACATCACCCATTGTAGATCGGATCTTAAACTACCTACCTCAACACTATAAGATTAGCCTGGATAAAAGGGAAAGGATGCCCAAGACTTTTCCATCGTTCTCTCGTTAGCATTAATTCATTACTGCACATTTTGATACCAATTTACGTATTTATCATGATTTTTCATCCTATTCTATTACTTTTTTTACGATAGCTTACGAGCACAAAAGTACGATATTAATTCTTTGATGGATAATACAGCATACGTGTACCATTCCTTCTTTAGAAAAGAATTTATTTGCATTCTTAAATAAACTTCCTTTAAGAACACAAACAACAGATATTATTGCTTTCCTCTGTTCTTTTCCAGGGTTGTTTTGAATAACCATCGCTCTGTAAACACTCGAAAGAGCTAACATTAGAATATCATTAGCTTTGCTCTCTGTATTCACATATATTTTTAAGGGAAATTTGTGTCCATACATTGCTAAAAACTACATTTGCCTGTACTTGGAAGTCAAATTTGTGTTGAAAGTACGACGGATGCAACTTTGTCATGCATTTTACTATTCACAAATGATATCTTCCTTTCAATGGCCGTTTTCTCAAAATGTGTTTTTAGATGCCTTTGTTTACAAATTTTGCTGTAACTTGAGAATGCTTCAATATTTTCTTCCCATATGTGGTACACTTATGCAGAAGGACATGCTTGTTGAGCTTTTTGAAATTATGGGCTTTAGTTTTTAAGTTATTGACAGCTGAATGCTGATTGGATAATACTGGTTGCCATGGCAACAGGAGAAAACTTTTTTACAATAATCAATAACAATTTTTTTTTTTAATTGCATCTATCTACAAAAAAAAAAAATGAACAAAGAATACAAAAGTTTGCAGCAGTAGGAGGCATTTTTGGAGTTACCAATCACCTGTAGGCATCTGGTTACCATGGTAACCATGCACAATATTATATCAACTTACAATGTATCCCATTGTATTGCTGACATCTCTAGCAACATGTACATATATGGTTTTATGGAGTTTTGATGAATTATTCATGAAATAAATGAAAAAACTGTGATTATTTTGTCATTTTCAGTGCCAAGCGTCACCAAACCTAGTCTAGTTTCTAGCCGTTTTTATTTTGTCTTTATTTCTCCGAGTTGCAGCTTGTGTATGTGGAGAAGCCGGCTTTATTACGCTAAGCCGAGTGAGGGCACATACCCAATGATTGCGACGCCCGAAAAAAAAAAAAAAAAAACGGTTCGGGCGTCGCAGTCACTGGGTATGGTCCCTCACTTGGCTTGTTGCAACTCGAAGGAAATAAAGACGAAATAAAAACGGCTAGAAACTACACTACACTGACCCCAGCTTGGCGTGAAAAATTAGTTTGCAGGCAAAAAAACCCTTGTTTGTCGAAGAAAAAGTCTGCGTGCTCGAAGACGACTACGTGCACCACTGGCACTGGCGCCTGTAGCAGTGCTAGTGATGCTAGTAGTAGTCTTGGCGTGCGAAGACTCTTTTTCGAACAGTGAAGTCTTGTCGCAACTAAAGTGGCGTGTAAAATTTTATTGATACCACAATTTGGAATCACATACTACCTAGGGGTGTTCCAGAGGGTCCCACCGACCACCCCATGCAGTCAAACCTTTTCTGCGGGGTGGGTTGAACGAAGTCATTTTTTCTGGGTCCCTGCGCCTTGACTATGATATCAAGGACTTCAGGGGAAGACGGAAATGTATTGCCCAAGCTAGGATCACATATTGCACGACTTCAGTGTGAAGCCCTAGCTCATTCAGTATTTTCTTGCATCTGATTTCGATAAACATAAAGTGATGAATTATGGCTGCCTGTTTCCATACATGGCAGTATTAAGACAAGTAACTCATATTCCCTGAAGAGGGATAAGTCATGTGGTATGGATTGCACATACTGCATACCTGTGCCATATACATGTATTTGTTTTATATAATTTGCTTCAGTGTGAAATTGGGACTTGTAGGATAATTTTGCCTTCGGAGCAATCAAGGACTGCATTGACAAATTGAAACAATGTGCCTCTTTTAAAGACAAAATGTTTGCGATTTCCCACCATGGAGAAAAAGCAAAATTTGTTTGTGTCAAGGGAGGCAATACTGTATTTATGAGTTATTTAATATTGTTGATACCTGCCAACTTAGGACATTTGAAAAAAAAAAAAAAAGCCATGAAATATACCGCATATGATATACCAGAGAGGGTTGGTAGCAAAACACACATCATTACTTCAATACCACTAAGATGCCTCATCAACATTTATGATCATTTACACTACATACTGTAAATGATAACTTCATGGAGCAAATAAATATTACTACTGTAATCATAAACCATTACCAAATGCAAATACTGTAAAACCAGAAATATTGGCAGCACGAAACTTGCACAAATCTATTGGAGCAGACGGCCTTTTTCTTGCATGAAACTTTTGCGAATTGCCACAGCATTCAAAGCACAAAATTTTCTTCATGCAAAAATTTCTGAACCTTTGAAAGACTTCTGGCAAGTTTTGTGGTGTGGTAGATACAGGTATATGTATGTAAAATAGTATGCATCAGCATTCAAACCAATATGAAAATAGCTTGACTACAGTATGTCCACAGAAATGAGTTACAGTCCGACCTCTGTTATCTGGCCATGTCTGGAACAGGCTCCCGTTTGGATAGACAATATGGCCTCATATGGGAGAAACAATGTTTATGTAGGATCTACATATGAGTAAAAGCAGGCTGCAAACCCAGTGGTACATGTAGCTACTTTGGTAGTGTACGACGCAACAGTGGTGTAATTTATGCTAGCCTACTTGAAATCATAATTATGAATTGAGACAGATTTTCATATCATGTTCCTTTAGGCAATATCATCGGCACACTGTAAATTGTGTTTGAAATAACTTTTTTTCACTACTTGGAGGCATCCGAATAATAGAAAAGTTCGAATAATTGAAGTCAGACTGTATTCACACAAGCAGGACAAACTCACAATACGTGTGTGTGTGTGTGTGTACGTGTGTGTGTGTGTGTGTGTGGTACCTCCTTGGTTGAAGCCTGTTCCCCTACACTCACAAACACACACACACATGCACACACACACACACACACACACACACACACGCGCGCGCGCGCGCACACACATACACATCACACACACGCGCGCGCACACACACACACACACACACACAGATCGAGAACTTGGGATCGATTTTCCTTTATGATTCAGATACATTGTATGACAAACACACACAAAAAAAAAAATCTTCAGCACATATACTTCTATAATTCTTTGTACACAACACAGATTTTATCATCTGCAGCAATCCCTGAAATCACAACAAATTCCTACAACAAAAGAAGGGAAGATACAAAACAATGATTTTGATATTCATCACTCTAATTTAATATGGAACCAGTTCTAGGCAAGTGAAGAGATTTAATTAGTAGCTGTAGAAACCCATTTATCCACCATAGTCCAGTTTCCTACATTTGTGTTGGGAAACCCATATACATTACTTCCATGGTATTGTGTTTACTTTTCATACTATTAGCAGCCTTCATTTCCAACACCCTTGGGGCAGTCTCAACATAATCATCTGTCTTCATGGTTTGATATGATGGATTGTGATGAATGCATCACAAGTCTCAACTACTCACCATAATTTTCAATTAACAAAAAAATACAACCCTAAGGCAAATGGAAGATGCTGCAAATAAGAGGAATTCAAGAACTGCGGTCTTCTGTATTGCTTGCTAACTCATATAGTTACATACACCTTGTACAGCTGATAATTCACATTTATACATCTTTCTAAACACCAACTGCCACTTTCCGACTACATTTGGTAAAAACTGCAAGATTCTACAAGGGCTGATGAGGACAGATTTGCTCATTTGCAGAATCTCAATAGCTAGTAGAAGGCCAGAAGAAACCATATAATTGACATTATATTACGTTCATAAGCTTTCTAGCCATTCTGAAGTAAAGGTAGGTTTTCTCCACGACATTTTCTCCAGGGAGTATCACTTAACTACTCAGTCTCAGTCTTCCCTTTATTGTGTAGGTTTCTCAGCTGCATACTTAGTACACACCATCTCCATGTGCTAAGATTTTTCTTTGATGCCTACCACTTTCAATAAAGACATTTTTTTTCTTTCTTAAATCAACCCAAACCAGATGGATGTCATGTGGAATGTATAATACACTGCTTTATGACCAAAAAAAATAAACCAACAGACTTGTTTCATCAGGGGTTCGACGTAATCGTATGAAGCATTCTAATAATCATAATTCTTGAACTCCTATTGACACACAGGGGGGTTGGGGTTCTTTTCTTGGGAGGTAGTGCTTTCAACCAGTTCAAAAGACTTGGGTTTGACAATGGTTATGCAATAAATACAGGTTATCATACAGTCTGTATGTCAAGGAAAGTGGTGGGCCATTTGTATGTAAATAAAATCACCAACCTTTCTGAAGGCTATACATAAAGTTGCATACACTTGACAAGCTATCACTATGAGCATGAACTATATCAGTAAATCTAGTCAACTGGACTTACTTGTATTTTGGCGCTTTCCAAAATTCCCTGATCCTGTCACAGGTCAATAATCAATTGCCGCCTCATGAATCGCCCCGGAGAGGACGTGAAACGTCGCTACTCCAAAAATACAAGTCCATCCAGTTGACTAGATTTACTGATATACAATCTACTTTACCTGGGTGACTGAACATCCAGACTATGAAAAATACCACTTAAAGGATACTATCACTCTAACTGCTTGATTTATGACATGTAATCTTGAGATCAATTGTATCTCATAACACCTTACAAGGGTGTTTAAATGAATGACTGCATGTACTGGGAAACTTTACAGTAAACCCATAACTTGTAACCAGATTTACCGCACTTTTTGTAACATATAAAAATTCATCATTATTCTGCATACAAGAGGGCAAGAAGAACTGCAGACTGATACAAATGATACGAAGAAATATCTAAAAATTCTGTAAGTTGAAAAGGTACATCACCAGGGTATCTGCTGTGCAGCCACTCACAGTGTATTGCACTGTTGTAGTTTGTAGTTAGTCTTTTTCCTCAAAGAAAGTATTCATGAGGTATTTCACAAGTGAATACATTAGAATATGCTTCCCACAAAAGATCATTTTCTAAGTGGTCAGCTGTGGCAATTTTTATATATGGATATGATATGATCAAAACCATTTAGCTGATATATCACAATAACATAATTTTTATGCCAAATAAAACATCACAATCAACACATACACACACACACACACAAAGAATCCACTATCCATTATCTGGCTTTGCTGAAAGAGCATTGCTTCAAGAAAATGGCAAAGACAAAATTTCTGCCTCTACGGCCATTATGAAAAATGGCATAGTTTGGGTATGATGAGCTTCCATGTTGAACACATGACAAGTCTTTTTCCAGGCCAAATTTAAGGCAGATTTCACAAAGCAGGTTTTCTACTTATTCATGTACCTGCGTAGGGCTGCAAACACACAGGACATATGAATACGACTTAAATCTTCATTGTACTCTAGGGGGTAATCATTTATTTCTTGTCAAGAGATGTCCAATCAAGGCCAACTGTCCATTGTGATCAATAATCAAGATCATAATTAGAGTAAAATCTTTAGTATGGTAAAAAAGAGACGCTATATTCAAATTAACAATTCCAGCTTCATGTTGTTTTTCTTACAACTGATTGACAAATTGCCCTTCATCAACGAAAATAAACACCAATCATTCACCCGAGTACGTGTGTCCCTGATTTTTTTACTATGGCTACTATAGTACCATAAAAACCTGAATAATCAGTTATTATACATTGACAAAGGGCAATTTGTCAATCAGTTGCACGAGATAGATGCTATGCTCCACTTTTGTTTAGATAAAGTTAGTCATGACCTGATCTAGATAATACAAGCTTTGATATTTCAAAAACACAAGAAAGTTTGTCTAAGCTCACACCCATTGAATGTCTTGATTTGAATACAAATTCTGAAAGAGTCTTTACCTGGTAGTTTTTCTCTTTTCTAGACATAATGCATACAGGGCCATCTCATCGCAGGAGGTACTGATAGATTAACACTTTTGGGCACTTGAAATTAAATTATAAACATCAAAAGGAATATATATATCTCATATACAACATTATGAAAATGGCATTCTGCATGATAATACATTAACATGTATACATGTATGTGAAGCAGGACAGAGTACAGGCAGTGGTAATGGAGCTGGGGAGGAAGTACAATTTGTACAACTGTAGCATCTCCTGGTCCTAGCTGAGGTGATACTCAAGTACATTTAGCTACCTGTGATGAAAGTGATTCTCATACATTTACACTCATGCTGTATGTGGGTTTCTGTATTGTTTGAAGAAGCAGCTTTAAAATGACAATATTGATCATCCATGACATCACTAAAGAACACGACATAGTTTGTGCACACATGATTACTCAAAATAGTAAAAAAAAAGTACTTTCTCATCGTCACGCACATCAAATTTGGTGCTGCATCATTGGGGGTTTTGTTGTTGTTTTGTTTGGTTTTTTGTACTATTTACTATTTTCTAAAATGTTGATGAAAATATTAAAAATCTGTTTGTTGTGCCTGTCCAAATCCATACAAATCCACACATACGTGCAGCATTAGAATCTTTCTAGTAACTAAATACGAGGTAATCTAGTGCGTATTCACTATTGTACCTCTGGGCAAGATCAGGTACTGTAAAAGAGGTTTCTTTCGCGTACAGAAACTTTCGCGGTTTCCGTCGGTGCTGACTTTTTCGCGTGTGTTTAAATTCGCGGTCGGTAATGATAGCGTTGTAACAAGCCATGAGTTCAAAACATTTTCGCGTGATGTTAAATTCACGGTTCAACCTCAAAGCGCGAAAAGCGCGAAAATAAAACCACCGCAAAAGAAACCACTTTTACAGTATCTGCAAACCAGCCACTGTACTGTGGGCCAGGATGTGGCGTGCTGTTGAGAAAGCATCCAACTTACACATCGTAAAAGACAAGCTGTCCTTGCACACTTGGTCACAAAGGTTATGTGCTCGTGCCCAATATCGTATTACTATCAGGATGCAAGTATTTTTGCACTGCTTCATATAAATGATTTTCAAATATTTACAAACTCATCCTCAACTTAAAAGCATTCACATCTGAGTCTCCAATGTCCTGCACAAGTCAAACATTAAAGAGTGCGACACTTTGACACTTTTACACATTTAACGATAACCGAATTGCTTCATTTGAAGCTTTGTGCTGTACTCGGGTAGTTGGTTGTTATACAGCAGGTACACACACACACAACAGTGCAGCCGGTTCGGTATGATAATTACACGTACACAGCAGCGCAGTAAAGTACAGACATTCCAAGATGTATAACATGTCAAAATTAACAGCAAATATTCAACTTCTACCATACTTTGGAGACTCGGATGCAACTCCATGCAAGTATTCAAGGTTGTGAAATATTTCGAATAAGTTTGTGCATGTTTGAAAATCATCAAGCGAGGTGGTACAACACTTAATTGCAACAGTCCAATTATGCAGCAGCTGCATATCAGAAAAACAGTACGACATCAAAAGCAAGGACCTTCTGCAACACCTTTCTCCAAACATCAGGGCAAGAAACTACTTTCTTTTTCTACTTGGCCTAACTGATCGGCTGTGAGCATTTTGGTAATTCATCTCTTCATGAAAGGGACCCAAACAAAAATATGAACAAAAGAAAACATTCAATGAAAGCTTCGCATATGCAGGAAAATCACATTAAACATCGAAAGGGTAGTTGGCAGGCTCCTTTCCTATCACAGTCAAGATTACCAAAATCCCAGAATGATCATATATCAAAGAAAATAAATATTCTGGAACCCCTTTCTACTACATACTACAACCTCTACTTTTACATGATAGAATCCATAGGATACATTTTCATCTGATCAGCTAAACAAAATTAAATACACATCAACATTATCACAAGTACATGTATACAGTTTTACCACCAAAACTACTCCTCCAGAACTAAACATCACGATGGGCTCACAGTCAGTATCCACCTGCACTGCTGTAGCAGATACCAAGACACTGTCCTATGCAACACATCTATATGTATTACAACTTTTTCTGTGTTAAAGAGGAACACAAACATTCATGTCAATGAATATGGCTTATAGCTATACTCATTTACATGCATCATGTACCTCATTTGATGAACCCTAAATTATGATTGTTTGAAATTGGGGGAATAAATTCAACAATTACAAGTACCTTCAACTGTTCAAAAATAGTTCTAGTCTGCCCTGTGGCACCCAAACTGTCTCCTTTGTACTTAACTGTCCCATAGTACTACATCACTTATTTTTGGTTAGTAGGGGTATCCATGTACATTACATTGTACTGTAACCACTTGGCTTCAATAGCACAAAGAGGTGACCCTTGTTTTATCTGATTGCAATACAAACATCTATGTCGATGCACACAACAATTTCTTTGTACTATAACAGTGTCTAAATCGAGTCATTTATTCTCACTTTTGCAGAAGTACAAATGTAACATGAAGCAACCACTGAAATCAGTAGAGCGAATTAACAACGCAATGTTTTTAGCTATAATTTTTTCCACAAAACTCTCATAACAGTAATCATAAAGGCAAAGGGAAAATCTTAAGATTTAAGCCGTTAGAAAACTACAAACTAGAAGATCTAATTCTAGCAGCTGACAGCAAAAACAGTAAAAATGATGTGAAGTATGCTGCAAAACTTCTTCAAAGATTATGCCTGTGCAATCATTATGGACTCGGATAGTGTTGCAGCACCGTTGAATACCAAATTGGATGACTCTCCTGGGAAAATTCACTGACAGAAGAATGGATCTCCTTACACTAAAAAGAACATGGTGGCCATCAGACCAGCACTATTTCCTGAATACTACAGGGTGTCTCTAAAAAAAGTAAACCCAACTTCAAAGGCAAATTTTCAGAAAATTAAAAAATATTTACACATTATTTTTTCATGGTTAGATAGTCCAATAAGTCCTCTGTCCAATGATACCACGTAGGTTATGTAACTCTCATGCATGACTGAGCATGATTCAACTTAGTAAATGGGTGTGAAATCATCACTGTGGCAAGTTCCGTGATCAGCATACTTTCTCACATTGTACCAGATGGCTCTTTGTGTTGGAGGCTGCCTGTCGGGGAACTGCACCCGAAAAGCCTCTTGAACTTCCATGAAACTTCTTGTTTCCTGGTATCTGAGTTACCAGGAATACTCTCTGCTCAATTGTCAATTGTACCATGTTTGGAAAGCATGTGAAGTGTGCCTGTGTCAGGAACAACCTTTGCTGACAAAAATTTAACTTCAAATATGCCCTGAATGCATGACAATAGCAAGAAATAACTTGCCACAGTGATGATTTCACACCCATTCACTAAGTTGAATCATGCTCAGTCATGCATGAGAGTTACATAACCTATGTGGTATCATTGGATAGAAGACTTATTGGACTATCTAACCATGAAAAAATAATGTGCAAATATTTCATAGTTTTCTGAAAATTTGCTATTGAAGTTGGGTTTACTTTTTTTAGAGACACACTGTACAAAGAAAGTTAGATGTTGTATATCATTCTGACTTTGGACTGCTGTTAAGTTTCAAGGCCATTTCGGCAATGCTGAAACAAGGCAAAGGAGTTGAGAAATATGAGGATGCCATACCACCAAAAGACATGAAAGCTACTCAAAACTTGACTTGGATGATCCACAAGGTCACCAAGACAAGGTATTTACTGATGTGATGTTGTACTTTTGTAATCAAAGGCAGGGAGAATTTGCACAGAATAGCTTTGAAATTCATGAGAATTAAAAGGGGAAAGCAATACAAAACTCTCAAAGGTCCACTTACCCAACATAACTGTGCTGTCACAGGTGGACAGCAATGCCCCTCACCTTCCCTCGTACACTGCACAGATAGGCTTTAATCCGTAATCCAAATGTTAGTGGTTCTAACAAAAGATCACTGATTCGATAAGAAGAATTCACTGAAATCTGATCTATGGTATTGTGATGACCACTGCAGCAGAATTCACTCCAATCTAGTGCACGGAATTGTGATGTGCCACTCAGGAAGAAGACAATTGGTGACAACATGAAATCCAGTTTGTCCAGAGCAGGAAGCCGAACCAGACCATGTGCCAGCTATTGTGTGGCAGCAACATCAATAAAAAAAAAAAGCTTCAAAATGCTGGATTTAAAGACCATGCCTTACTAAAGCCTATGTCAGGCAATCACTCAGGATCTAGCCTGAAGCACCATGCTCAAACTTCTCATAAAACCAGAGAGTAGATGAGCTAAGCGATAGCTGCAGCAACCATCAATCAAGCATCAAATCTATCAATGCCAGTAAACTATGGATCCACATCCCACAAATTCACAAGCACTTTTCCTCTATGGTGTTAAGTTTCACTGCCAGTACATATTTCCTCTACCAGTACCATTAAAAACACATCAAAATTTACCTTCAAAAATTGTGTGATAACTATCTAGGACAATTAAGATATTTCAAGTAATGCT
This sequence comes from Diadema antillarum, assembly GCF_040938485.1. Classification (NCBI taxonomy): domain Eukaryota; kingdom Metazoa; phylum Echinodermata; class Echinoidea; order Diadematoida; family Diadematidae; genus Diadema; species Diadema antillarum. The sequence continues at coordinate 158,085 of NW_027272058.1, forward strand.
ATCAAAACTAATGACAAACACAGAGCGGGTTGATATATTGAATTTTACGGTTACAAACTATTTTGAAACTTGGACTTTTAAAGTTTCATTGATTTAGAATTGGAAGATTTAATATTGCCACTTCAATTTAAAACATGACATCATTGCCATTAGAATTTGGAATTGGAAGTTTAAATACCAGTATTGCCACTTGTATTTGCAACATGACACTTTACAATGAAGTTAAAGTTCATTCAATTTCAGTCAGTACATCAAAAAGATATGGACTGCTATCGTTCAGGGCACTGTTGATATTATTGCCAAAAGGGGTGTGAACTGCATGCTATGATCCTCGGAGCTTGCAAAAAGCAGTCTACTAGTATATCTGAATAATAGCTTTCTAACTTCAACTGGCAGACATTTATAATTTATATACTATTCATTAACTGGGCTCGTAGAGACATGTAACAGCATCCAACTTCCTTGTCCAAATACTGAGACCATCTTCAAAGTTATCTCTACTTGCTCACTGCATCAAAGCGTTGTAATTACCCAATATCAAAATAAAAATCTGCATACATCAGCACTCATCAAAAAAGAAATCTCATGAACTACTCTAATATCTTAAATTGTCCAATAAACATGCACACAGATATGTGTACTTTGAAGGCTTTACACATAGTATGTTTATACAATAAGTGTCCACATCCTGACTAAAGCTGGCACTAATGATAAACACTTTTGTGCAAGTCATAATGTCATATCAGACGGCTATTTTACCCTCAGACATGGTTTCATTATACAATTAATTCTGTATCTCTGGAACAAGCAGCCTATTCCAGAAATTAAGTACTCACCAAAATTACATAACAAGGAAACAATTCTATTTCAGTGGAAGAATTTATGATGCGAATATTTTAAAATCTTTAAGTACTCATATATTTCATAAGAAATTCCAACCAGTACAAAATGCCTCATACATCTTCAAAAAAGTACATGATTGAAAAAAAGGAAACTCTCTTTGCATATGAAATGTATACATTTTATACAATTTCAAAAATCAGAACTAGACATTATATATATTATGTATTTCAAAAAATAATACACCTCTAAAAATATTTTATGTAGAGTCTTGATTCTTCCATGGGAGGAAAAACATATAGAATTTAGGTAAAAACACATGCATACAGAGCAAAAGGATACTTTGCAGCACCTTATCTAGAGAGTTCTTCTACTATCAATAAGGATTTTCTCCAGAAATGAAATCTTTGCTATACTTGGGACTATATCACATGACACTAAGGTGCTTGAAGTCAGAAAAGGAGACTATAAATACCAGTGAATGGTAATTTACAATACCAGATCAAACTTTTGGTGTACTACATTCAATTTCACTTTAAAAAGTACCCAAATACTTCTGAAAATGCTACCAAAATATACAGTATGTATGATGATATAATTTCTCTATAATAATTACAATATCAACTTTGCAGTTAGTTTTAAATCATATAAATCCAAATTTGGCAAGTCTAGACTCCTTTTAAAGTTCTATCTCTCAAAACACAAATGTATTTCATACCTTGTTGCAATATTACCAAATGGGCAAATACATGCATGTAAACTGTTCAAGGTACAGGGCAATTGTGAGATTTGCTTCAATGTGGCATGTAAAGTTGAATAGTATGTGAGTTGGTTTAACAGCACATGCAGCATGACTTTGAAACACCATTAGAAGTTTCAATAGGAATACATATCTTTTATCTTCATGAACTTTCATTCCACCTGGTTTTCTCAATTCTCATTTCAAGAATGTTCTGATGCTACAATCTTAGATGATATCTATACTTCATCAAGGCTTCTTTACATCTATTGTAAGTCTTCAAGGCATAGAAGATAGCTATGTGCAGAGTGGCAACACAAGATGACATAACTTTACCTTAAGTCTGAGACAATTTAGTGTACTAAACTCTGTTTATCTTTGGCAGTCTAACAAATACACTTAATCCTTGGCTTAAAGCATTTCTTGCATCAAAAATATGAGTATCAATCATGCAAGATTGATGTACAACACTTCCAACAAAATATCAACATATATATATTACAAAACGACCATGACAAACTAATTAATAATTTGGCAAGTTTATTCAGTCCATCACCTCAGAGATATGGTAATTCCTTTAAAGTGAACACATGACATATCACCTTCCTTTATTTAGTGATGTGCTAGATGCACTGCACCTATTCCTGGCTACTTTTCTTCTCTCACTCCCTCTCCCTCTCCCTCTCTCTTTCTCTTTCTCTCAGTATAAACATTTGTCCATCCTTTTATACCGAGTACTAAATAACATTTAATCTCTACAATTCAAAGTATCTTTAACTATCTATTCAGTACTGTTATGCAATTGTTTATAAATCAACTGAATGAGGTAAATCCATAATCATCATAATTATGCTGGTCTTCTTTCAAGCAGTGTTTATTGTGGAAATAAAAATGTGTCATGTCCTGAAGTCTTCATGAGCATCAGTGACTTAATTTGGGGCACCAAGTAAACAGTATCTCCCTGTGGTGTGCCCTGGTGACTTACAATTCATATTGTCAGGCTAAAGCTGTTTAGACTTTCTCTTCTCTACTCTTTTCTTCAACTTCAACTGTGTGTTTGCGGTATCGAAACCCCTACTTGTATCCACACTTTGCCACGTTTTGGCGCTAGTAAAGGGCATTAGTCGTGGTTCACTTACTTTTTTTTCAAGTGGGCCTTACTCTTTCTTCTTTTATCATTATTCAGTCATGTTGGTTGGTAATTAGTTGGTAGTTTTTGGCGAGTTATGGAGCGGCCATTTCGATATCCATCTGCTTCATTCAAGAGATACCTCTCAGTTCATCTGCCCACGCTGTGGGAAGTCGATTGACAGTCATACGCAAATTAGACAATGCCTGTTGTCTAATTAACATTTGTATATCGCTTTATATTGAATACTAAATAACATTAAATCTCTACAATTTAAAGTATCTTTAACTATCTATTCAGTACTGTTATGCAATTGTTTAAAGGGATCGTACAGTTCTGGTTGAGACCTAATTTCAGGTTTCTAACATTTTTAGGTGAGATAATGAGAAATCTCATATGAAATATGAAAGAGCATGCAATTTTATGAGGAATTCAACGTTTATTTGATAAAAATTGGTTTTGAAATGGCTGAGATATCCAAAAAAGAACGATTCTAATAAAGTGTGGGACCCACACTTTGTAACCATCGCTTTGTTTTACTTTGTTTTTGGATGTTTCAGTTATTCCAAACCTGATTTTCATCAAATAAACTTTGAATTCCTCTTAAAATGGTATGCTCTGTGCTATATCATAAGTGTTTTCTTGGTATCTTGCAAAAATTCGAAAGCCTATTTCTCATCTCAACCAAAACTGTACTATCCCTTTAAATCAACTCAATGAGGTAAATCCATAATCATCATAATTATGCTGGTCTTCCAGATGCCCTCAGAATGAACAACACCATTGTCATTCCACAGGGGCATGCTGTCCATCAGACATTTCTTGTTGAAGGCCGATTACTATTGATTCCATTTTGTTACATGTCCACACCAAGATTCTAAATACTTGCCTAATAAAGGCCACTCTCATCAATCCCAAACAGAAGGCGTTTATTCCTGTAGATGGAGGCTTGGAGAATACTACTCTCCTTGATTATTTGATGTCAGAGTATCAAAGCCAGAAACAATCCTCGTTCATGATACTCCTGGACGTGTCGAAGGCTTTTGACTCGGTCCACCATTCATCAATTCTGCGGTCACTTTCTGGCCAAGGCCTCCCACCAGGCTTTAACGAGATTGTCCATGATCTACACCTGACAGTACCAGTAAGAGGATCAAGACTCTATCCAGTGTGTACAACCTTGTTCTCAATGAATTGATCAATGTTGCTCCCAAGCGCATCTGTTTAGAATTCTATGGTTGTTGGTAGGCCATGTTTGCATTAGCGCATGACCTAGTCCTCACTGCCGAGACCACCTCTGGACTTTCACTCCTTCTTGACCACTGTATCAACTTCTTTGAAGCCGGACAGATGCCAATCAATGCCAGTCAATCGGCAGTTACATTTATTGAAATGGGAGGACTTAAATATTTAAGGATTTAAGTGGAGTACTTGGTTTTTATAATTATTGTACTTGTTAGGGACTTTGATGTTATTTGTATAGGTCTTTTCTACTTTCTTACACACCCATAATTAATGCTTCCCTGTTATTATGAAACTTAAACATATGCAGCATATTGGTCTTAAGAAGTCTTGCGTTGGACAGAATAGAATGCCTTCTTTTCCATCGGTTCCTCCTCCAGCTTTCAACAGGAAATGAAAGAGGCTTCTTTACAAGGTACATCAAGAGCTTTACAAGACCAACAGACATAAGCTGGGAACCCATATGTTGGATGACCAACCCCTAGATACTCTGGTCCTGACAAGTCCGTTGCCTATTCATTCTATTCTGAGATTTGGCAAGGCTCTGTTCCAAATCCTGCCTCGTCAAGGTCAAGGAAACGGGGTCTCGAGGCAAGCGTGCCCAACTACTGATGCCCATCTCACGAGATGAGGTTATAAAGGAGCTGAGAAATATGAAAAGGACAGTGCTGTCAGCCCTAATGGCATCCGATGCTCCAATACTATCAACACTCACCCTCAACTCTTAGGGTGGGATTTCACGGAGCACGCGAACGATTTGTGAATGACGCGAATGGCAAAATCCAGCATTCGCATTTTAGTCTGCAAAAGATCGCCAAACAAACGTGAGGGTTCGGAAGCGTCGTCAATTGTTCGCGAATGTCGGTTTTACTTCGGCGATAATTTCAAAAAAGTTTGAAATTTTTTGCGAACCTTTTCCGCACACTTAGTCGGGATTTGCTCGTGAATTGTTCTCGAAAGTGTCTTTAAAGCTTCGTCATATGCGCAAGACCTTCGCAAGACACGCGCGATGTTCGCAAAATGTTCGTGAAACCCCAAACAGACTCCGAAACTTCGGAGAATGTCTCGCGTATGTTACGCGAAATCTGCGAAGTTTTTCCGATCATTTTACGACGTAATCGCGAACTGTTCGCGTACCTTTTGAGACATTCTCGCGAACGTTTAGCGCATGTTTGAGGGATGTATGCCCTGTACGTTTTCTACAAATAAAAATCGTAGTATACATCTAAACATCAAACAATTAGATATTAACAACTATAGTAACGAAAGAAATTAAAGACTAGCAAAGAGAAAGAATATTTGATATACAAAAAAAAATCGCAGAATACACTTAAAATCAATCTTAAAGGGAAGGTAAACCCCAAGAGCAATGTGGATTGAGTGAAAGCAGCAGCATTAGTAGAACACATCAGTGAAAGTTTGAGGAAAATCGGACAATCGATGCAAAAGTTATGAATTTTTAAAGTTTTGATGTTGGAACTGCTGGATGAGGAGACTACTAGAGGTTATGATGTATGAGTGGACAACAATACCAAGAAAATATAAAGAAAATTCTGCAAAAATCCATTTTTCATGAAAATTACAAATTCCATCAACTTGATATTGACATATGTTAAGGGTAGCAATTATTCTTCCTGCTTTCTGAAAGCGGTTGGTCCACTGCTCTTTCCTAATTCTAGAAAATTTTGTTGAATTTCCTTTATATTTTCTTTGTATTGTTGTCCACTCATACGTCATATCCTCTAGTAGTCTCCTCATCCAGCGGTTCCAACACCAAAACTTTAAAAATTCATAACTTTTGCATCGATTGTCCGATTTTCCTCAAACTTTCACTGATGCGTTCTACTAATGTTGCTGCTTTCACTCACTCCACATTGTTCTTTGGGTTTACCTTCCCTTTAAGTATGTAAATTTCATTTGAACTATAGAGATTATGTGTTGGAGGAACTGCAAAAAAAAAAGGAACAAATGCTTTACTAGTGGAGATACGTCCTAGGGGAAAAAAATGTAGGCAAACACACGATAGAGAAATGAGAGAAAAAGAAAGGAGAAATACAGGAAAGAAAAAAAAATCAACTCAAGAAAGCTTTTTGAGTTGATTTTTTTCTTGCTTCCACCTCTCCTTGCTACATTTTCTCCCATGATTATTGAAAATGTTTCGTTGTTCGCATTTCCGTCGCGTGTTCTTCGTGTACGTAACATGCTGTACTTTAGCAATGATACACACGACAATCGCACATACGTCGTGGGAACTTCGCACAAATTGCGCAAGAATAGTTTTCGGCTTCATTGTCGGAAAACATTCGGCGAAAAACTTTTCCGAATGTTGGATTTTGTCATTCGCGTCCTTCGCAAATCGTTCGCGTGCTCCGTGAAATCCCACCCTTAGCTACCTTGTTCAACTTATAGCTGGATTCGGGGTATCTTCCAGACACCTTCAGAATCAACAACACTATTCTCATTTCAAATGGACATGCTGATCCATCAGACATTTCTTGTTGGCGGCTAATTACTATTGATTCCATGTTGTTACATGTCCATACCAAGGTTCTAAACACTTGCCTAACAAAGGCCACTCTAATCAATCCCAAACAAAAGGCATTTTTTTCCTGTAGACGGAGGCTTGGAGAAAACTACTCTCCTTGATTATTTTGACGTCAGTATCAAAGCAAGAAACGCTTCTATATGTACATGATACTCTTGGACATGTTGAAGGTTTTTAGCTCGGTCCACCATTCATCAATTCTGCGGTCACTTTCTCGCCAAGGCCTCCTGCTGGGCTTTGAGATTGTCCATGATCTATATCACAGTACCCATACCAGTAAGAGGATCAAGACTCGCATCAGGGGTTTACAACCTCGTTCTCAATGAATTGATCGATAGTTCTCCCAAGCACATCTGTTTAGAACTTTATGGCTGTTGGCATCCCACGTTGGCATTCGCGGATGATCTAGTCCTCACTGCCGAGAGTAAGGCTGGACTTTCACTCCTTCTTTACCACTGCATCAAATTCTTCCAAACCAGACAGATGCCAATCAATCAGTAAATCAGTGGTTACATTTGTTGAAATGGGAGGAGTTAAATATCTAAGGATTTAAGTGTAGTACTTGGTTTTTATTGTTATTGTAATGGATAGGTTTTTGGTGTTATTTGTATGTTGTTGTTTTTTCTACTTTCTTACACACCCATAACCAATGCTTCCCTGGCAGTATCAGCACTGTAATTATGTAACTTAAACATTTAAATGAGATTGTTGGTGAATTCACAGGATATTGGGTCAGGGTGGGGGTTGTTCCCTTCTGTTTGATGTGTTTCTCTCTCTTCTTTTCTTTTTTTAAATACAATTTTTTTTTTCATTCTTAATATTGACAATGTGGAATTTATGTTGTTACAAAATTTATCCCCAGATACACAGTTCATAAAACAGGCTCGACAGGCCCTTCTTCGCGGCAGAAATCTGGAGGCCATCAAGTATCAATGGAAGAAAGCCTCCTATAAGGCTTTAGTATGTGCGAGGTGGGAGTTGAACTGGCTCTCAATTCAACCAGTGAGTTCAACATTGTTGGGTCTACTTCATTAGAAACACCCGATTTGTATTCCGCTCCCAGTGGTACAGTTTCTCCAGGAATCTCCCATCTGTAGGACAGTAAATCTGTCAAGGATGTTTTGCTTGACAATATATATTCCTCTCAATCTGACTTTCTTTTTGGAAGGTTATCCAAAAAGAAAATAAACTTTGACAAGAGTTTCCTGACTATGGCAGAGACACTCCCATTTCTGAAATGAAATGAAAATTACTTCGACAACATTCAGGCAAACCAGGTTAATCAGCAAACGTCCAATATGGACATGCCTTGTGAACTTGAAGCATTACAATGACCTTTCAATAGTCTACTATCCGTTACACAATGTTATCCCAGTTGTTTAATATTCTCGTCTGCTACTGGCTGACACAGTTAAAATTAATCATCATTTTTAGGATGAGAATGTGTACATCATTTAAGCACCGCAATTTAGGTATTGAAAGCAAAGGGTTACTGATAGTTAATGATATGTTTAAAGTTATTCCATATGATTGAAAAATGAAAGAGAATATGCAGATTGATGTTCATAATTTTGGTATTAAATCCAAAATTGGGGATCGAATACACACACTGTCCGATTTGATTTCTAAGAAAAGACATGATTATACTACTGGACAATTTCAGGGAGATTATACTTTACAAATACCAGATGGGTGCAATCAATACAATTCTGGTAAGGAAGAAACTAAGGAGATCATATGAAGCGTACCCATTACAAGGAATTTCAAGAAGAAGACGCCTCTCTTCTCTCGGAAAAAGCACCCAATCAACCCAGTCAACCGAAGATATCTCCATATTAGCGAATTTGGAGGCCCAGCTTCCTTCCAGCACTCGGTTCGTAAACCAGGCCTTGGGATCCCTCCTCCCTGGGAGGAACCTTGAAGCTATTAAATATCAGAGAAAGAAACCCACTTACAAGGCGCTCGTACGTCAATTACAAGATGAAATGGTTAACAGTTCGCCGCCCGGCGATACGACTTCGGTCGGAATGATGATGCTGAAGGTACATCCGGTACTGAAGAGCTCTCCTGAACTTCGGAGTCGGAGGAAACTTGACATACAAGAGATATCCTACTTGACAGTATCAACGCCTCCCTACTTCAATTCAATTGTGACAATGAACGTGATTTGGTCATTGCGAAAGACCTTCGGGAATTAGCTGCTGCTATTTCCACAGGAAAGGACCTCATATATGATGGAGTCCAGGAGCATATCAGTCTCAGACAAGTTCGTGCAACCCGGAATAGGGAATAGGGAATACGGAAGAGACTCCTCTTCAGAGTTCACTAGGAACTCTTTAAGACGAACAGATGCCACCTGGCTACACACTTGTTAGATGACCAGCCTTTGGGGACTTCTGGTCCTGACAATACCATCGCTCACTCGTTCTACTTGGGGATCTTTAGGGGGCGGTGGTCTCTACGGGGGTTGAGTGTCGCTCACCTGCGAACTCTGGGCACGCGGGCTTAATGCCTTAAATTGCGAAGCTGACGGTGGGGCTCGCCCCCACGGCCACCGGTCCTTCGACGGGGCGACCAGTGATAGTCCCAAAGAGGAAGGGGTCTGATTTCCTAGTGCTATAATAGTAGAATTTTATCACTCTCCACCTTTATTTTCTGTTGGAGTTCACCCTCTCACTCTTTCTGTTAAAAAAATGGTCACCATGCCCCAGCGCATGGGTTTATGATTTTCACCGGCTGTCCCGCTTACTTCCTTCCGTCCATTTAAGTTACTTTTCGTTGGGTGTTCTCAATTCTTTATTATTCTTTCTTGTGCCGGTTATAATCAATTCCCACTGAGTACGGTTTTAACTGTCCTTTATTTAATTTAATATTGTTTTATATAGGTTTTGTGTATTATCGTTATGAAATTTAATAGTTTCTGTTTTTTATTGGTTGAATAAATTGTGGATTTAAGTGGTTTTATGAAATTAAAAGGGTCAATTACAAGGTCACTAATGGGATGTTTTTATCTGTTTTAACTGTACATTGATTAATCACCCCATGTCGTTCACTTGAATGATGACCTTCCTAGCGCATGGGTACCTTTTTTTTTTCCACCGGCTGTCCGAGTTTCTTCCATCCGTTCATTTAAGTTACTTTTAGTTGGGTGTTCTCCATTTTTCACTTTCTTTTTATATACCAGTTACCAAATCGTTTCCCATACAGTATGGTTACAACGACTCCCCTTCTGTTGTTAAGTAGTTTCATTGGTGTTTTTATAAAGGTCAATGTGTATTATTGCTGTCATATTTGGTATTATTTTTTTACTGGAATAATAAATTATGGATTAAATAGTTTCAATGAAAATGCCACTGGTCATTTTTTAATCTTAAATGCATATAGATATAATTACTCACCCAATGTCATCTACTCGCAATGACTGATGACAATGTCAAGCTCCCCCCTGATTTTATCATGTTTTAATTTTTATTTTTATGACCGAATTTTACTATCCTGCTCCCTTGGCTGTGTTCCCTGGCCATGGGGACGGTGGGGGTCCCGCTTGTCCATCTGTGCGTCTCTAATTGGATGGCTTTTCTCTCTGTATTCTTTTTAGAGTCTCATCTGCCTACACGAGGCATTGTTTCTTGAAATTTCAATGTTCTTAAATAGTCAAAGTATTAAAGCTAGAAATGTTCCTACTTCATGATTCTCCAGGATTTATCCCCAGATACACTGTTCGTTAACTATGCCCGACAGGCCCCCCTTCCCAGCAGAAATCTGGAGACCATCAAGTACCAACAGAAGAAAGCCTCTTACAAGGCTTTAGTATGTGAGTGGCGGGAGTCACTGGCTTATGATTCAACCAGTGAGTTAAATGCTGTTGGGTCTACTTCATCAATGATACACCCAATTTGTACTCCGCTCCTGCAATCTCACATCTAGAGGACAGTAAATTCGTCAAGGATGTTTTGCTTGACAATATATATATATTCCTCTTTATCCGACTTCCTTTTTGGAAGGTTATCCAAAAAGAAAATAAACTTTGACAAGAGTTTGTATACTACGGCAGACATACTTCCATTTCTGAAATGATATGAAGATTACTTTTACAATCAGGCAAACCAGGTTAATCAGCAAACGTCCAAAATGGACATGCCTTGTGAACTTGAATCATTACAATGACCTTTCAATAGTCTACTATTTGTTACACAATGTTATCCTAGTCGTTTATTCTTGTCTGCTACTGGCTGACACAGTTGAGATTAATCATCAGTTTTAGGATGAGAATGTGTACATCAGTTAAGCACTGGAATTTAGGTATTGAAAGCAAAGGATTATTGATAGTTAATGATATGTTTAAAGTTTTTCCATATGATTGAAAAATGAGAGACATAATGCAGGTTGATGTTCATAATTTTGGTATTAAATCAAAAATTGGGGATCGAATACGCACACTGTCTGATTTGATTTCGAAGAAAAGACATGATTATTCTACTGGACAATTTCAGGAAGATTATAATTTACAAATATGAGATGGGTGCAATCAATACAAGTTTGGTAAGGAAGAAATTAAGGATATATATTTTTAGAAAAAGACGTGCAGTAATTTGTCTCAAGTATGGGGAATTTTAATACAAGTCACAACATGGTGCCTCAAATACTAAAGAGCATCTTTATAGATTTGGATTTGCATCTGATAAATTATGTTCCCTTTGCAAAAAGGAGGAGACATATTACACATGTATTTCTGTTTAGTGAACAAGATCAAAGAACTTGGCAAGGATAGGTGAGAATTGAGGAAAATAGACATCAGTGACTGGAATTTGATTTTTACGGGGATCCAAGGAAATTCTCATAGAATCCCATTCCATTATTTTCATCATAAAATATATAATTCTTCCTGATCAAAAGGAGTGCAACCTTTACTTCAAGGGAGAGAAATTTTAATGATTATAGATTGTAAAGATCAAGGAAAGGAATTAGCAATTAAAACTGGTAAGGGGGTAACATTTATTGTAATGGGAGGAGTTAGATATTTAAGGAATTTAAGTGTAGTACTTGGTTTTAGTAATTGTTAGGAGGTTTGGTGTTATTTGTATGTTTTTTTTTGTTTGTTTTATTTTAACTTTCTTACACACCCATAATTAATGCTTCCCTGGCAGTATAAGCATTGTAATTATGTAACTTAAACATTTAAGTGAGATTTTGGGCAGATTCACAGGATATTGGGTCGGGGGGGGGGGGGGGGGGGTGTTCCCTTCTGTTTGATGTGTTTGTCTCCTTTTTTTTTACATATGAAATTTTTTCTTTTTCATTTTTAGGGCCAGCCTTGCCCAGAGAACTCCCATGTCATATGTAAGTGGTTTAGTGTGTTTGAGCTGGTTAGTGCGAGTAGTCGTAGGGGAGATTCTTCAAAATGGCGAATACTTTAAAAAAATGAGAGAAAAAAAAAAGATGTCCGCAACCGGGGCATTGACGCAATGTGATTTCTGCTCAGTGCTCTGAATATCAAAGTAAAGAAATTCAACAAAGCGCTGGTAAACGGTGGGAGTAACTATGAAACTATGACAGTGGTGTGCGATCTGGGGTGCGGTCGGGTTGAAAGTCTCGGCCACATCCTCCAATCCTGTCTGGTGGTCGCCCCCTGGCGGACCAAGCGCCATGATCGGGTTCTAGATCTTCTCGTGACCCAGCCGAGGGGGCATGGTTGGAACGTCCAGCGCGAACAACCTCAGCTGGGATACGCAGACCCGATATTATCATGGGGCGCGACGGTCGGGCAATGGTGATGGACGTGCAGGTGGTGGGTGATGCTAACATGTCGTCGCTTGCTGCGGCACATACATGGAAGGTCTCCTACTACCGTGAGAACTCGGGCATCAGTGATTGCATTGTAAAACACTTTGACCATCAGCCCAAGTTCTCCACACTCGCCATCAATTGGCGGGGGCTTTTTGCTGAGGCCTCTGTGCACACGCTGCAGAGCGTTGGGCTATCGCGGGTGGACACCAAGCTACTTTGAGGGTTTGGCTAGAATCTACCGCATGTTCAAAGCACAGTCAGGGCGTGACTGACTGCTCCGCGATCGCTCATCTGTTGTGTCTCAATCCTGGGAGCATTTATCACATATCTGGCGGGAGTAACTATGACTCTCTTAAGTTTATGATTTGCGAGTGCGTCCCTTGCTCGCTTCCAATTCTCTTTGTTGACGCACTCTATTTTCGTTACCTGAGTTTTTGAGTCATAGTTATTAAGGGAGAGCCTCCTCATGGCCCCGCCGGGCAACGTCTAACTTGCGTAGACGGCAGATCTCCCTTAACCATTTTGTTTGGTGTTTGTGTGCCCTTTCCAAATTCTTTCTGTTTTGTTATTGTAGTACAAATTTAGGACTACAATTAGGGGCACACACTTTTCTTTTCTTTTCTTTCCGTTGTTTCGTTTCCTAACCGTTTTGTTTATAACCACAGTATGAGCGGCACCGGTTTCGAGAACGGTGCTGACGTCGACCAGGACAATTCTATTTGTCCAATATGTTGTCGGAAATTCAAGTCATTCGCAGGTCGACGTCAGCACGAGCGGAAGTCCCACCCAGACGAATACCATTCGGGTGTGGCCAACGCCATCAGGGCACGCCCGAAGATGAGGTGGGATGAGGAGGAGCTGAGACTGGCCGCGAGTGCGGAGATTTCCGCACCCGCTTCTGTACACAACATAAATCAGATCATTGCGAAAGTACTGCCGCACAGAACCATCGAGGCCATAAAAGGCATGCGGCGTAAAAACGCCAGATACTCAGCCCTCCTCAGGGAAATGAGATGCCAAGGGGGTTCGGATGTGGGAGCAAACCCTGCCGAACCCAGGCTTGAGCAAGCCACGGAAGAAACTTCTGGCCCTCCTTCTTCCGTGGAGACATCGGTCGAGGCCGCCGCTGCGGTCTCGGCCGATACGGATGATAGCTCGAGCCCAACGCGTGCTTCGAGTGAGGGAGCCACTCCACCGGTGACCCCTAAAGAGGCCTTTGTGAGGATCTCTGGGGAGTTGGGCCTTCGGGTCCCCTCCCCATAGGGAGCTCAGGACCTCTTGATGGGCAAGCTGGAGGAGTGGCTCCGAGCGCCACCTCACGATGCCGCCCTGCAGCCCCTTGGGCCGACCAGCAGGGCGGGGACTAAGAAAAGAAAATCCCAATGGAAGTACCGACAGACTTACATATCTGGTTTAATTGTAATTAACCCATACTCTTTTGGCATCTCCCCATCAGTCGGGGCCGCGTCTGGAAGGCCTGGCTGGAACCGCAGCGTGGCGGGTCGGGAGAGTCCAGACTGGCGCGGGGTCCGCCCGGTAGACGAGCCATCGTCCATTTCGGCCGACGCCCAACAACTGACTCGGAATGGTGTGGACAGGGGGGAAACCGACTGTCTAATTAAAACAGAGCATTGCGATGTCCGCAACAGGGTATTGACGCCATGTGATTTCTGCCAGTGCTCTGGATGTCGAGTGAAGAATTTGAACAACTGACTCAGAACTGGCACGAACCAGGGAGATCCGACTGTCCAATTAAAACAGAGCCTTGCGATGTCCGCTCCACGCAATGTGACTTCTGCCCAATGCTCTGAATGTCAAGTGGAGAAATTCAACATGGACCAGGGATTCCGGATACCCATATGAACAGAACAGAACATCGAATGCAACCAAGACCCCAAGCAATGGCAGAGAGCTACCCATACTGGGTACCCATGCTGGGTACCCATGCTGGGCATGGGTCGATGACAGCAGAGCTTCTGGGGAGGTGCCTTCCATTTTTTCCTTCTACCCTTTTCCCTATCTTTCTTGTGTCCACGACTCCTTACTTCCTTCCGTTGTGTGGCTCCCGGGATAATAGTGTAAGACTAAATGTATTTTCTTTTCTTCAGGGCCAGCTTTGCCCGGAGGACTCCGAGGTCATTTATGTCACACGTAAGATACCGTGCGTTGCGATATAGTTTAGTATAGTATGTGTATGTGTCTAGTAGTAGGGGAGATTCTCCAAAATGGCGAATTCAAAAAAAAAATAATAAAATAGCCAAATGCCTCGTCATCTTATTAGTGACATGGAGATCATTCATCAATTTGGGGATAAGAATATGTACACTGGCCTGTGAAGCAGCTTCTTGTTGTTGTTATTTGAATTTATTTGGCGTTTATCATTTCCCTACGAATATTTACGCCAAATCATTACTTATGAAATTACTTTGAATTCCAAATTTTACCCTACATCATTTTCATTTTTTTCAAATAATTCAAAAAATAATCTGTCATAAGAATATCAAATAACAATCTCCCTCACTAGCCTCATTTGAAGTTGCCCAGTTGATGATCATATTTTCTAACCAGCCCAGCTTGGTACCTTAAGCAGGCTTCTCGGCAAGGAGGGGGCTGTGATTGGCTGTCCACCTGCCTAGGCCACTCCAATACATGAGAACTCGTATGCCCACCTGTGTTGCCTCACTGCCAGCAGGCCTACACTTACAGTGCCAAATAAAATGATGGCACAAAGATTTAGAAATAATCTGAAATTTGAGATGCCATGCAAAAATGTCACAGCATGAATGTCCTATACTCCTAATGCATAAAGGTGTGTCATATCATGGCAGACGTGCAGGAGTACAGGGAATCTGGAAAACTAATATGATTGCCTTTCAAAAAAAAATGCTTGAGTTGCATGGAACATTCATTACACTTCTCGACAATGGGCAAGATAATCAACATCAATAATATCTATGTGCCAAGAATTTTTCCTGGTTTCTGCGTAAGAAGCTGAAAAGGTATTAACAATTACCAGTCTAGTGTTGGTTTTTGTTTTGTTTTGTTTTTCAAAGAGAGAATAAATTCAACTGATATCCTTTCTCCAGCATAATAGATGCTTACCACTTACAGCAGGTATGAAGTTGAACAGTACTTGGATGATATTCCTGAATTGCATACCTTTAAGATTTACAATGTTCAGCAGTTCTACAATCAGTGGCCACCTTACATTCTAGCAGACTGTTTAAAACCTGATGTATGTGGTACAGCGGGCCCCAAGGATGAAAAATGGCCTATAGATCCTTGGGACTAGGGCAGCTTCTTTCTATCAAACTATAACAATAATTCTTAGCAACTGATGAATGATAAGGGCTTGGAACAGACATGTGTGTACATTATGACAAGCTAAAAATTGGTCACCCTACAGAGTGGCTCATTACAACTACTGGGCAAAGGGTCAGTTCAGCGGATTATTCTACATTTCAAAAAGGAGACCATACACTGAAACTGAACATTGTTACCACAGTTTGTACACTTTGAGGAACAAGGTGTTCACTCTGACACATGACTCTGTCAGCATGGTAGTGACATGTCTTACTTTAATCACACACTTTCCCTACTACAGTCAATACTGGTAATTCCTGGCAGTAACTAACCACCTCTTGCAAGTCACTTGCTTGTCCACTGCATTTGACACCTTGCTTTACTTTCCAACTAATGCACAAATCAACTTGAATTCCATGACAATATTTCTCCCCATACCAGCAGCATTTTCCTCTCATCATATCACTCATTCACGAGTATCAAGCTGGCCAACAAAGCATCAAAGATTTGTATCTGTAACACACACTTAATGCATCATTTACAGCAACACTGCAACTTGTAGAAAGTTGAATGGTTGTTACTATAGATGGTGCAATTATCATTATGTATCAAGTATTCCAACTCTCTTAAAAAACACAACACAAGTATCTCGGTCACAGAAATGATACATAGCTGTTTTAAGCTATACTCTGCAAGAGACATATGGCTAGATATATGGCCCTTGAGAATTGCTTTGCATCATTTCAATGCCAAATAATTACCTT
The DNA here is from genome assembly GCF_040938485.1 of Diadema antillarum. Lineage (NCBI taxonomy): Eukaryota > Metazoa > Echinodermata > Echinoidea > Diadematoida > Diadematidae > Diadema > Diadema antillarum. The sequence goes on from NW_027272058.1 coordinate 174,434, forward strand.
TACTTCTTCATCCTTAAGAATCTGGAACATTCCTGCATATTGCAGGTGTTGGTAGGTAACAACATATTGACCACAGCTGCATCTGCTTCTAGTCTTTCATTCTGGTTGGTATGAGATGCCAAGAGAGTCTAGGGTGCCTCGCTAGCTACTCATGGGGCTTGCGTCGTTGGATTCTGTGAGGCTACTCTGACGGTCCAAGCCATAGTGCTTGTTGAGTGGAATGACAAAAACTGTGATGTCATCACCTGAGCCCTGCTTGTTCTCTTTCAATGTTCTCCATCCATTAATCCTCAGCACACCTCGGGCAGCCATGACCAGCTCCTGAGCTGCTGATGCATACCTGGAGGAAAGAAAAAATACATGCACATTTCAGGTTTTTATCATCAAAAAGAGGCCTCAGTCCTATTCAACAAACATTCAATTTATCGTCTTTGAAAGCAATTTACCAAACTACAGTATCTAACACAGATGCACGAGCCTATCTAAAAAAAAAAAAAAAAGCAAAATCAACCAACATAACACTTATGAATCTTCTGTTTTCAAATGTTAGATGTTGCATGTGTATGCTACTGAGTGTTTCATCAAGTATCAGTTACACATCACATGTGATTAAATTTCTCAATCACATGAGAAACAATGCCTGAAGAGCTTACTTTTTATAGTCATCTGGTGGAAAGCTGTCCAGGACTTCATTCACCACTTCAGCCACCCTTTCATTGGACAGGACATCCCACAATCCATCTGATGCCATGATAAGGACATCTGACTCTGTGAGCTCCTTGTCAAAGAGATTAAAGACTTTGACCTGCACAAAATAGAAGGACACGTTGATGTAACTTGATAGTATATAATTGTGAATGCACGACACTAGATAATATGAATGACAAATGCAAGAAAATCTGCAAATTTATGTCACATCAGCCTTTGGCCAGTGAAATATTGGCTAGAATAGAGCATGAAAGAGCATTTACCACTGCTCTAAAATAAAATTGATTTTTCCTATTTCTTTAATACAGAATAACTAAGACTAAGACCACGACTGAACTATAGACAAAGTTAAAGGAGACCTTCGGATGATTTTCAGATTTTTACATTTGAACAACTATAAATTGTTATACGGAGGACAGAGTTTCAGAATTTGTGATAATTGGGATGAAGAATAAGAATATTTTCAAAATTTAGAACAAATTGCAATGACAAGGATGATGAAATGGCAGAGTCCCATAAGAATGCATGAGTTGGGGCTCATGGAAGCAGAACAAAAGAAGAAGGCATGCATAGATTATACACAGGTGAACTCGCAAGCAAGCGGTATTGTTATGAAATTACACTGCTACATTTCTGAAATATGTGAACCTCCTATGTCATCATCCTCGTTCAGTGTAATTTGTTTAAGGTTTTCAAAGTATTGTTTCTCTGCTCAAGAACCACAATAAATTCCACAAATCTATACATGGAGTTGTCGATTTATGTACTACATGATGTGAAATTATGAAAATCGTCTGGAATGTCCCTTTAAAGGACAAGTTCACCTTCACAGACATGTGGGTTGAGTGAATGCAGCAATATTAGCAAAACACATCAGTGAAAGTTTGAGGAAAATCAGACAATTCGTTCTAGAGTTATGCACTTTTGAAGTTTCTGCTCACTGAAGGCTGGATGAGAAGACTACTACAGCTTGTGATGTCACATGAGTACAACGATATAAAGAAAATATAAAGAAAATTCAACATATTTTCACTTTCCTCGCTTAATGAAAGGTCTTTTGACTTCCCTCTTTCAGAAGGCAAGGGGAATAATATTACCCTTAACATACGTCCGTGACGAGTTGAGGAAATGTACACTTTTTTCAAAAAGTAAAATTTTATGAAATTCTCTTTTTATTTGCTCTATGTCGTTGTACGCATATGATATCATACACTGTAGTAGTCTGCTCATCCAGCAGTAACTGCGCAGATACTTTAAAAATTCATAACTTTTGAACGGATTGTCCGATTTTCCCCAAACTTCACTGATGTGTTCTACTGATATTGTTGCATTCACTCAGTCCACATGCATATGAAGGTGAATTTGTCCTTTAAGGGATGTCACACGGTACTAATTTGACCGATCATAAATATATTTTAAATCAAGAAATTTTCATGTGCATGAAATTTTACTTGGAGCAAAGATTCTCAAAAGTAAAATGTACATGAAAGATTTGTCCACACAATGTATTGAATGCCAGTACAAGGCTGTATAAGCTTCCGAAATCAACTACGAGCACCTGTAGTATATATGTGCATTCCTTTTTTGTTTTTAGGGGTTTTTTTAACTACACGTTTGGTAATGTAAGTTTAGTTTTGTTGTGTTTTATATCGGTCAGGAGTGCATATTCAACAAATCCTTACATTACTAGTACATGTAAATGTACTATACTTGTAAATCCAGTAATATTTGGTACTTTGCAGAAGTTTCATGCTGCAAATGTTCCTGGTTTCACAGTACAGGCCTCAATATTAGCGGTGACCCAGGCCCACTAAAAATTGATGTGGGGCTACCAAATTTTTGAAAAAGCTCTCTTTTGGTAGTCCGATTGGGCAACTAAGATTCAAAATGGATCATTACATTTGCTTTTGTTTTGGGCCACCACATACCTTTTCAGGCCACCAAAATTTCATATTTAAAGATCTTAGCAGCCTGAATAGGCCACCAATGAGAAAAGTTAGTGTCAAGCCATTTATAACAATTATTTGTGATATTCTTCTCACAAGAACAAAGATAATTAAACTGAGAGTGTATTTCATCAGAGAGCAAAGTGAAAAACAACTCAAGCTCACACAAGTATGACACCACTGGGGGGAAAAAATCATCATTGTGAGAGGACATACCGAGTCATCTTGTGTAATATAATACAAAATCTCTCCATTCTATAAAGTACAATATCTTAAAACAAAAATAAAATGGAAAAAAAACTTCACTTTTTGATGAATGCACTCACCTCAGGGACAGGTGTGAGGAATGGTTTGATGTAGATGTCAGTGCTGTGGACTTTAAGTTCATGGTCTCCAAATCCTCTTGTTACACCTATTGTTGCTAGTACCCGGGCCTTCTTACCCTCACCATAAATGAGAGGAAATTTCAGGTCAGCCTCTGTCACTTCCTTATATGCCCTGATGGCAGATAAAAGTAGATGGAAGGCTTTTTACAAAAATTGATGAATACATTGTAAATTAACAAATGAGTATGTTACATAAAAGCACAAAAATGCATATCTAAAAAGTGACATACCTTGGTATTTACATGCATACAGATGAATTCCCAATTGGATGAATAACAATCAGACTGGTAGTCATATATTATGTGAACTATACCAACAACATAAACAAATTATACATTCTTATCTGAGTTACTTTGCACTAAGTTTAATCACATTGTTGGTTTACATGACACATACCAATGATACATGAAAGTACTCCTGTGAAATGTTAAATCACATTAACTTGTTACATTACATCAACATCACAATGACAACAAATTGTTGATCAGTCAGTAGCAAACAGTGTGCATACTGCATAAAGACAGCACACAAACAAAAAGAAGCCATGCAGACAGGCGTAAGCTCGGAAGCTCCAACCTCGAAACAAAAGAGCAAAAAGATCTAGCTTCAAAGAAAATCATTTATGATATTACAAAGAAAGCCAAGAAGTTATTATGTGATTAGAGAAGGGCCAAAGGGCACCTAAAGGGACTGGGGCTTGGACTGTGCACTTTGCACACATTCATTCTACATGTACCTCTCCAAATCATTTTTTGGCCCTTTGGTCGTTTGCAAATGGCACCCCTGTGTTTATTTTTATATGTTTCCTGAATAACCAGTAGCACATAAGAACGAATTATTGTGTAGTAATATTGCATATTGTGTTTCAATAACATGTGGACATCAGGTCAAGATATGAACTATCAAGAAAGGACAAAGGAAACAAACAAAATGTAAAACAGAAATAGTCACTACAAAGTACAGTACAGTCTGACCTCTCCTATCCGGATATATCCGGACCGGCACTCATCCGGACAAGGGATTTGGATATATGGAAGACTCGATGTTTCATACACACAGCTGCCTACCAAATGGTAGTAGCTACATTATGTACATTATACATGTACAAAATGTACATGTAACCTATTGCAAGTAGTGTACACTGAAACTTTTTCTTTGCTATCGGTCCCAAATTTTGGGTAGTGACTGTATGAATGCGTGTTATTTAGATGAAAATTTAATGTGAATGTATGCCAATTATGTTGGGAATAATATGTAATTCATGTGAGTTTGTGTAAGAATTTTGTTCGAGTTTGAAATTCCTCTTTCCCCGTAATTATTAGAGTGAAAAAAGAAAACGATCACGCCGAAAAAGGAGGCCGGATAGGAGAAGTCGGACTGTACTGTATGCCCAACTCACCATCCTGTCATGTTCTGGTCCCGATACATTAGTTTCTTGCCCAGGTCCTTTCTTTGGACCCGCTTCTGGAACTCGAGGTGGGAGAACTCATTGCCAAGGAAGTGGGGGTTACAGCTAGCTACTTGTTGTAGTCTCTGTCTCTCAGTGGTGGGAGTGAAGTCTGTTGACATGGGGATGATGTCGTATCCCCGGCAGATGATTGCTCTATATCACAGATCAACAAATAGAAATACACAAATGCACAAAAGAAATACAAAATTTGTCTTAAATATATCATAAGCTATAACAGATTGCAAACTTAATTAAATGATGTGGATGGTGTACTACTTAAAAAGATTCACAACTTGCATACCGCAAGCCAACTTTCAGAAGTGCAGACCTTCCATGCTTGTGTTGTTAAAGCACTTGATGAAAAAGGATGTCAAGATTTAATTTTTTTTTTTAAGTTTAAAAAGTTGACATGCAATGCTTCAGTGTAGATGACACTATACATCAGGAAGACAAAATTGTCTCTACACAAAGAAAGCCTGAGTGATTGAAACGGCTGTTCATTCCACCTTATGATCAATCAAATATTACTGCCTGGAGAATTGGGAACTTGTCACAACAGAAATATGATCTACGGTAAAAAACATGTCAAGTTCTAGCATGTATGCACATACTACATGTCTTGGGGGCTCAAGAACATGAATATAAGAGAGCAATGATGATTGAAGAATCTTAAAGGAGAATGAAACCTACATACATTGTATATGTGGATTGAGTGTGTGCAGAAATATTTGTAGAATACATCAGTGAAGTTTGAGGAATATTTGTTCAAAGATTATGAACTTGTGAAGTTTTGGCACAGCCATCACTGTATAATAAGATAATGATAAGACAATATAAAGAAAATACGTTGAAAATTCAATATATCTTAACTTTTTTGGCATAATGAAAAGAGCACTTGACTTACCTTTTTCCTATAGCAGGGAGAATAATATTACCTTACACATTTGTCAGTAACAAGTGAAAGGAAATGTGCACTTTACATAAAAAATGAACATTTGCAGAATTCTGTGTTCTTTATATCACTGCCTAACTGTGATATCACAAATTGCTGTAGTCTTCTTGTTCAGCAACTATGGTACCAAACTTTAACATTCATAACTTTTAATGGAGTGCTTGATTTTCCTCGCATTTCACTGATGTGTTCTACTGATATTTCTGCATTATTCACTCAATCCACACATACGACTGCATATTTGGGTTTCATTCTCCTCTTATGGTTGTGAGAATGGCAGAGTGAATAAAAATGATCCATAACATGGAAGCCAGACCAAAAAAACAAACAAACAAAATCCATGAATATGAGGCTCTCAGAGGCTCTGACAAGAAAAGGTTTTCAAAATGGTTCTTATGATTTGAAGGGATAATAAATATATTCTTAAAAATTCAAAGTTTAAAAAGCTTTGAGAATGGACGACTTATGGAAAAGAAGGTGAGAAGAATAAAGTATCTCAAAGGTTCTGAGAAAGGAAGAGATCAAAAAAAGACTCTGAGAAAGAAATGGCAACAAAACAACTCTGAGAGGTGAAAGGTAATGATCGCAGGGTTGAAGGGTTAACAATAAAGGTTTACAAGAATATAATATTGTGTGCCTTATTCTGAGACTGAAACATATGATGTTATTCAACATAAGCTAAGGTATGTAATGTCAAATTTAAGCATATCTTACCTTGAGTCACCTGCATTGGCCACATACAGTTTGCCTAGAATGAAGACAGCTACCAACACAGTGCAACCTCCAGGTATATGATACTCAAGTTTTTCCTTGCGCACCTGTTCATCCTGTGGAAATTAAAAAAGATACTAACGCAGTGAAATGAAATCTCTGAAGGAATGTCATGTTGTTATTCATTTCCAGAAAGACATGACTAATCAAAGGACTACTGGCTTTGCAAGTTTGTTGAACAAAAAACGGACGAAAAGGACAATAAATTCACTATAATTTTAGTTCTTTCAGTCACAGCATTAAATGTAACCTCTCTCCTCAAGTACATGAACTAACCACAACCTTTCCTTCAAAAATTCCCAAGCCAGTGTGCATCAACAAGGCAACCCATGGACTTCAAAAGCATGACTGTTTGTCCATTTGTGGACAATGTCTCAATAAACTGATGGTTCATTTGAAAGAAGTTGTACCATTTTCAAGTTACAAACCCTGACAGCTATGACGGTGTCGTGTTGAGTTAAAGTCCACTTCAAGTTTTGTTGGCAAGAGACTGGCAGAACACACACAAAAACAAAAACAAAACTGAAGCACACCAATTCTTTAGCAGTTGGAAGCACACACGCAAAAGTGCTAATTGACCAACACAGCCTAGAGGGAGTACACTACCTATCACATTGGTGTTGGATCTCAAACAACTCTACATAAACTGCCCCTGGTTTATTTTGCCAGTAAGAAAGATACAGTTAAATCTTTTTTTCTCATTATATAAACTTTGTTCAATCTCCAGCACAGATAACTCACCATTTCAACAAATGCAGACTCGAATGCACCAACAATGAGGCTCTCAACAGATACTTCCTTCTCACTGAAGGGCCACTTGTTGGGTCGCTGGTCCCCAGAACGTGTGAATTGCCGCTGTTCAACTGAACTACTGGCCAGGAGGTCATATACCGACTCCAGCTTGGACAGGATTTTATCATGCAGCACCCTTGATGCCATGACAGACACCCCACATCCAGCATGGCCATCAAAAATACCAAAGTATGTGAATGGAATTTGATCTAGTTCCTGAAAAGATATAAGAGATATGATTCACATTTTGATACATTGAGAAAACCAAGCTCACACTGCAAAACAAAACAAGACAAAATTCTGCATACAATACAATGTCAACTGCAAAAAAAAAAAAAAAAAAAAAGCAGTAAAAAAATTGAAAATGAAAGTTCATACTACATGATGTCAATTCCAATTGGCAGAAAGCTGACTGCTACATGCGATGCACTTTAACACAACTCAAAATTGTCATTCTATAAAAGTAATATGAATACCAGTACTTTGAAAGTCTTTCAGCACATGGCCAGAGCCCTGACATTGAAAAAAGACATTTCACGGCCCTTCCAAGACAAACAACTTCGCCTTGAACTGCAGAAAATAATAATCCCATATAACAATACAACCTACAACGTACATGGACAACCATTAAGTGAAACCATTCACTTGTTTCCTATGAATTCCTCAAACCCTACCTGTGAAAACAATATTTGGTAATAATTTGCAACACTGACAAAAGTAGCTATACATTCATGAACACTGTGACAAAGTGTTTCTGTTATCTGACTCTGCAAGGACTACAACACAGAATCTACATATCATGTTGTGCATTTCATGCTGCACTAGAGATGATACAGTACGTATAAATCAGTAAAACATTCTAGTGGCATGCACATACAGTGGATACTTCTGATTCCCCCAAGTATTCTGACATCTTCTACTCAATGTTTAAAAATGACACAGATGACTTATAAGTTATGTCAAGGACATGCTGAAATATGAACTCTTATGCTTCTTTCATGCTAGTCACTCTCAGGTAATCACCTAGGAGCTTCAAAGGGGAATCAAACAGGGAACACTTGCGAGAAATTTCTTTCATCCTTGCAAATGATCTCCCACTTGATTTCTATATCCCATGCATCTGCAGTGTGTAAGTACACGCTATGGTGCATGCAAGACATTTGACCTTCGCTTTTAACACGAGCGTTTTACTGTGATGCCCTTTCATGCTACAACTTCACCCACATGAACTTGTGAGTTTTACATACAGCTTGTATATCAAACAAAGTACAGTCATGTTGTCAGGTTGTCCAATTCTATAGCATGACTCACAACTTTAGAGCATCTATCTGGCCTCTAATGTCATCCTTTTTGGTAGATCATTTCATACCATTCATGCCGAGTCCTAAATTGTCAGGTAAATGTGTCAAATCCATTACACAAGCTACAATGTACTTGTAGATGTGGTTTTCTGTGAAGTACCTATTGAAGGTGAGCTCAGGTTACACTCAATTGCCCTGACAATCTATCAGGAAATAAACATGCACACAAGACTGTCTCAAAAAGGCTTTCTTGAAATGGTACAAAAATTCAACCTTTTTCTGAATCCCGTTTCCTGGGCTTGTGTCCAGTGTTTTCTCCCTGTCTTTGTGGCTAATCACCATGTGCCTGGCTGCTGCCTGGTCTTCATTCCGTTTACTCTTCCCAGCATTCACAACCCTGATTGTGAGAGAAAAAGAATGAGAAACTGAAAAAAAGAGAGCCACACACAGTATATTCACCCATATTACATGTACCTACGTGATAATTCTCTACGGTAGATCTAAATATACTGCATTCTTCAATATCCACAAATCTTGTGGCAAAAAAGGTCCTGTAGCTGGAGGATTAGCAATATTTGTGACTCTTTTTTAAAACAGATGTGAAATACAGAATATTACAGATCCAGTAATCCGTAAATTCCCTTTAAAATTTCGAGGTTAGTTTTTCTAAGTCAAAGAAAATTAAATCTTTCATTTCATATTCTGATTACTAATCACTGGGAAACAGAATGATATGGAAACTGTCAATGTCAGCAGTAATTTATAACATTTCATTACTACTGTAAAAGTGGATATTTTCACGCCATTCATTTTTCGCGCTTGGCCGGGTGAGAAGAGTTTCGCGTGTTTTTAATTCCGCGGAATCAAGACATCAACCAAAGGAACATATGGCATGCAAAAATATTCGCATGCTTTTATTTTCACGCTAGTTTCTGGTTGCACGAAATGCGTGAAAATTTCAACACCGCGAAAATTTCCTCTTTTACAGTAATTTAATAGATTCTAAAAGATTTCTTATGACTATAACTTCCCATAATTCCACATAATCTCTAACCCATAACCAGTGGCAGATCCAAGGAGGAGTGCACCGGGCCTATGCCCTGCCTTTATTTCTTGCCAAAATAAAAAAAAAGAAAAAGAAAAACATGGGGGGCGCGTGCGCCTCCCCCCCCCCTTTTATTTTGTAAAGGCACCGTCCTCTCAACAGAATTCCTGGATCCGTCCCTGCTATACACATCCAGACCCAGCTTGTATTTACTTCCCACCATGCTTTCGACTAGTTTTTTTCAAAAATATCTTGAAATTTCTATTTGTAAACATAAACAATCGAGTATTGTCACTCACAGACACAATGTTGACAAGTATAAGCAGCATCACTATTTTCACAGAAAAGGAATGCATTGACACAGAATAACATAAAATTTCACCGAAAGTCCCTCCTACACACATTACTGCAATGGCTTGGCTACACAATATATAATGAGAAACACTAATTTCCAGAATGAATGCAGCATCTTCCAACTTTGACAGCATGCACTACCAGCTGCTCTGGCGTAAATATGCACATCATTGACATTGCCCTAAAAGGTGATTCTAACAAGCATGCTATATGCACAACCACAGGCTTATCCCTATACTGTAGCAAGAACTGCAGAGATAGGATGTGATAGACTTCCACAGCAACCATAAAACTAATAAAAAGCTATACTCCATCTACAAAAATGTGTACATCCCTATTAAAACAACCAGTAAGTGGTAAATAAATACATTCATTTCTAATAGCAGACTTCTTTTTTGAGTGTTCACGATGAAGGCCATAAAATACAAAGAATCAAGTGGCATCTGACACTCTCAGCAAAGGTGCATGAATTAATTTTTCTTATTCATTTTAATACATGATATCACACAATATCAAGATATGTTCATTAACTAATCAAATACCAACATTCCTCCTGGGTAATGAAACAAGAAGTGAAGACAAACTACATTTCAACTATGTTAATAGTTTCTACATACTTGCATTCAGATGCCTTGTAATTTTGCACTTTTCCTGTAAGTTTAGAATGTGGGTTACTCACAACTGGAAAATATCCATATTTGATGCACTTGACAAGTGCATCAAAGTAAAACATAGTATGTTACATGATTTGCAGTCATGCGGCACTCCAAGTACTGTCGAGGATGACTTACTCTGCATATCCACAGTACCATGGTAACTTTGACAGATCTCTAGGAACCATTATGGGCCTGATCACAATGTCCGTTGCTATGGTAACTTCTTCCGAGCTGAGCTGAAGAAACTCTGCCCTGGAGTATTCATATTTCTCCTCCTTCTCTGGATCGTCTTCTGGTGACTTTTCATTGTGCAATCTGCCCGCATGCTGAATGGTGGCAACATTTGCCATGACATTGCTGACGGCTTGTCGAAAGCGGTGCATTGCGGCTTGGAAGATGTTTTGAAGATGTCACCGCAGTGACACAGCAAGACACAGACAGTTGGTTAAATGGCTAGTTGGATGGCTGGCTGGCTGACTGAGGTGGCAGGTGTGTAGCATAGAATACCTGGTTTAAAGGGAGATAGAAATATAAGAAGGCATTGATTATACATGTATGTTTCTATTATCTTGCACTTGATCTTGACACAACTGTCACAAATTTATGACTTTCCTCTCACATCATAATCACTGCAATTTGTTTCTAACCGTCAAATTCTATTGTGATGTCAGTAGGAAGCCTCCGACCATTCCTTTCCTTTGCAATCCAGTCACTATGGCCTGGCCCTTTTTTGAGCACTCTGCAAAGGGAATTTGGCACAATATGAATTATTTACTATTATCATTATCGGTGCTTCATTCTACTCATACAACTCTATGCTAATTTGCTTGATTTCCTTGACTGGCATCCAGTGCTTTGCACTGTGTAAAAAGTATGTACTTTACTTTTCAAAAAAGTTTAATCTCGCCTCCTAAACTTGGCCCAACAGATTTAATGTAAAATCAAACATTTTACTGGAATGAAACTAACAAGATTGGTTAAATTACATTGAATATATTTGTAGTACTATGTATCATACATCAGATCCATTCCTGACAAAATGTTAGCAGGACTACCATGAACAATTCTCTTATACTCCCATGTCAAAAATCAGACTTAAAAAACAGGGCCTGCACAGTGTTTTTAAAAGTGGGGGCTCTGTTTACTTTTCTGGGACCACTTCTGGGTTTCGTTTAAGTCACTGACAACAACAACAACAACAACAAAAAGGCCTTAAGCACAATTTTCTGATGCCACTTCCGGATTTTATCAGTTGACAAGCAAAAGAAAAAAAAAGGCCTTCAGTGGCAGTCTTCTGGTACAACTTCTGGGGATAATCAGCTTGGAAGAGAACAACAAAAGCTTAACCATGTTTTTCTGGTGTCACTTCCGGGGTAAAAAAGTGGGGGCCCAAGTGGTTAGACCTTATGTATTCCTATGTATAATGCAAAAATAGTGGGGGGGGGGGGGGCTGAGCCCCTGAACTTAATCTGAACATGATCTGATCTGAACATTTTACTAACAGATCTTTTCACCAATCACACTAGAGAAGACATCATCTTTCTTTCTTTTAAGGACAGTTTTATCTCTGGATTATCTATTAAAGAAGCATTAACTAGCTGCTACTGATATCTGCATTACTATCAAAGAACACTAAGCTCAATCTGTGGCATGGAGTAGCAACAGACTGTCCTCGGTACGGGTGCTTGACGTAGAGCCCCACTCCAGGAGGTGTGCAAGGGGAGGGGACCAATGGCAACAGGGTGAACATACAGAGTACAATGTAGGCAAGGATCATGTCACATGTCAGTAAATTCACTATCATCATTGAAGCCTTCAGGAGAATTTTGACCAGCTCATTGAGGCATATATCACTACTGAGGCAGACCTTCTGCTCTGTCAAGGACAGTATTTGGATACTTTTACCGAAAGAAGTGGCATTATTTCAGTTTGGGAATGGCACATCATGCTTGAAGGGGAATACAAGTCAGATTAAAAGTTGAGCATCAAATTGATCATAGATAAAACATTTGCAAAATTCAATTTTCTGCTATGAAAGTGCAAAGAAATAATATCATTCCTGGTTGAGTAACTTCAAAATAGTGATCATGAGATTCAGATATGTCAGGATTTGAAACTGGGCAATATTTGCATTTAGACCAAAAATAACTGAATAAAATATTTCACAATTTTATATACAAACAAATGGCAAGTCGTGAGGGGATGACAACATTGTTTCACTATTTGTACATTCATGCTGAATGCTCAAGAACTGTTTTGTGAAAATTACCGAAAATTAACAATTTCATGACTTATTTCATTTTCATCTGAATTTGACCAATTTTTAATTGTTTTCCTCAGAAAATTTTACTCTTTCTCTTCAGACTAACTTTCTACCAGTCCAGATTTATTCTTTACGAAGAGACAGAAAGTCAGCAGCTTTTGATCAGGAATACTTAGCACAAATGGAAACATTGATTGTCTTGTGTTGATTGATTACCTCTGCCAGTAGGGGAATCCTACGGCCAGCAGAGGTTAAGTTTTCATTCGCTGACAAACTGGAGAAATGCAAGTGCCACACAATCTACTTGATTGCTTCTGCCTTAGCATGAATTCACATTTCTCCAAAGTACATGTATGGGTCCTCATGACATGCACATAAAGTTCATCAATCTTGGTCTTGAATCATACGGATTAACCTTTGATCCACTTTGTATGAAGGATATCTTCTTTATTCACTCTATCTCCCTTACAAAGTTTCATTCCCTTAGAGCAGCATGGATTTGATCTGCATTAAGTTAAAGTGTTACAGGTGTTTGTAACCTTTGGCTGCCTACTGCCACCTGGCCATGTTGTGCATAGCAATCAAATAGAAGCTATGACTGACTGGCAAACCAAGAGGGCAGCCATTCCCTTGCTATTGCACAGTAAGCTTCTATAGTTTCAAGCCTAAAGTCAAATTTTATCACCCTACTATGAGACTATGCAATGACTGATCCAAACATTATTACACCAGCTCCACATTACAATACTGCCCAATACCAGTGATGAAATGAGGAGAAGTAAAAAAATTAAAATGCATGATGTGGATACTGAGTCGAGATGGTCCTGCTGTGCTGACCCAACCTACAACATGTACCTCAGTCACAGTTCCTACACTTTAAATCAAAATACCATGAATATTTGTTGACATACTATGCTATCCCACAGGAGAGTATCTCTTACTACCTCCCTGCTAGAACAAACGCCTAAATAGTAGGGCAGATATGTAACAAAAATTGGTCGAAATGCTCACATCCGGCGGAAAGTATGAAATTTTGCATATAGCGGTATTTTGGGGCGCTGATTTCAAATATTGCCGGATCCAAGAGATCTGATCACGGGGTCGGCCGCCATTTTGAATTCCAATATGGCTGCCATCATAAAACAAATTCAAAGATCCCTATCTTCAGTTCTGAATGACCTGTGGCACCAAAATTTGGTACACATGAGCATTTTGACACATTGAATTTGATGACAGATTGATTTGGAGTGTCTGACAAACATCGAATGGCCACCATTTTGAATTCAAATATGGCCGCCTCGACGAAATATTCAAAATCCCTATCTCAATTTCTCAGTGGTGAGTGACCCTGAAATTAGGGGTAAGCAAGTATTTTAAAATACTGAGTTAAAATATTAACTGATGTGATGTGTCTGACAAACGCAATGCCTGCTATTTTGAATTCCAATGTGACTACGAAGACAAACATCATGACTAACATTCACGGGCATGTCAAAAAGTGCAGCAAAAAGGAAGCATAATGCACCTTTCACTGACGTCACAATGTAAATACAGCAGCGCGCACTCTATCAATTACAAACGCGCGCTCAATCAGGTAGCCTAATTTACAAACCCGAGATAGAGATTTTCAACACTCCAACATGGCAAATATGTATAAAAATTCAAATTGGCTGCCATGCAGCTTGTCAGACAAATCAAATAAGTCTGTTATTGAAGTCATCATATCACCATGCTTTAATCAAATTCCAATGGCTAATGTCATTCAGAACTGAAGATAGGGATCTTTGACGGTGGCCATATTGGAATTCAAAATGGCGGCCGACCCCGTCGTCAGACCTCTCGGATCCGGCAATTTTTGAAATCAGCGCCTCAAAATACCCCTATATGCAAAATTTCATACTTTCCGCCGGATGTGAGCATCTTTTTCACATATCTGCCCCACTAAAAGCTTTCTTGTGACAAACGGGTGGAGAGCATCACTTCAGCTGCCTCATATCTTACAACCATGTCAACAATTCATGTGGGGCTTAATTGTATCGGCCTTGAGACATCTCTGAAATATTGGTCCAGTGGTCATCATTCCTATGACATAAAAAGGGTCCAGGGTGATGTTTCACACAAAGCTATATTTTACTAGTAAGTAGAACTAGAATTAAATAATTTATAAATTAATACAAGAATTAAAGCGAGTCAAACCCTGACCACTCCAAGAAGTCATCAAACAGTCCTGAGTGAAACACAGATAAAAGAATGCAGAGGGGCATTATAAGGCAGTGCCATGTCATGTAGTATGTTTTTTGTGCTGAGGAAAATTATGACCCGTGCTGCTGACCATAAAACTCCAGATTTAACCATGTTTCCATGCAAATATTACACAGGGTGTACTCACTTCTGTTGCTATTATTTTCTCAAGTATGCATAATATTTCAAAATTAAGGTTATAAATACTAGTTTTCTGTCTCAAGTCATATCATTCCATGTCATTTTTACAATCTCTGTGAGACTTGTGAGATAAAACAAACAATTTAAAGAATTACATTCAAATTTTTAAATGTTCACATGGGGTGTACTCACTTCTGTTGTACACTGATACATCTGTATCTATGGCTACCCAAATATGTCATGCCAAGCTGAAAACTAGGTAATTAATGAACACGGCAGGTTGGCTCATGCTCTAGTCAAAATGCTAATCAGATAGAGGGGACATGATAGGTTAATTATTCAATTACACATTATCTGGGAATAGGTCACATTACTTCATTGATAATTTAAAGCCCAATATCTGACATCTTTAAATAAGTTTATCTTACTTTCACTCAAAAGATTCTTGACAACCCTAGGGCCTGTTCAGTTTTCCCCAGGCTTCAAATCCACACAAGCTCACAAAATGAAATGCAATCTAAAAACCTCACAATAGAATATGACATGGCTTTTCTATAGCAGGAGTGCCATGCACTCAAAGTAGGGTCTGACAAATTTTCAGAAGTATTAATTTTCCTCAAGAGTGTCTAACATTTCATTAATAACTGTTCAGTTTTCTGAAATGTCAATGCAATACTATGTATATACTGTATTGCAAGGTCTTGAGCACACCCATTATGTGCCATTTCTAACTTTGTTCCGAAAAGCAATTAACCCCCATTCATTCCTATGACCTGTAGTTATCTGCCCGTATGCACTGAATGTGAAAATGCAAACAAGCATGCCTCACAGAGGCATTTTTGTCACCTGAGACAGTCGATCATTGAATATTATGTGTCTCTATACTTCCCATTCAGGCTCCCTGGAGCAGACTCCTGACTGAGATCTACAATGTAAAATTTACACAAGGGGTCAGAGATCAGCATGAGAATGACTTCATGAGTCATAGACGGATAAATCAAGTGTGGGCTTGCCATTATTAAAAGAAGGTTGTAAAATACAGGTGAGGCAAACAGGGTGGGAAATTACTATTCATAGCAAAATGACAAACTACAACAGTGTCTCAACCTCTCGTTGAGGTGACAATTTACCGATGTGCAGTTATGGCGGTTGGACTTCCATGTCCGAAGTGGCTCGAGGTTTCATCCTCGCAGGCTGGAGTTGCCTTTAATACACACAGCTGCTTACATGGGTTTCAAGATTTACCCACAGTTGACCCACGTTAACGTCGTATATTAACGAAATCACCACGGCATAAAAACTCTACCTACCCTCCATACTATACCATTCATTATCAGTAGACACAAATGTGACCCTGCATCACAAAACAAACAGAAAGTCGCCAGATGTGAAATTTTAGTTAAAGGCATATTATGAAAGAGCAGACTCTAAGCTTTAAAATGACGTGTAACTCAAAGCTTTAAAATGACGTGTAACTCAAATCCAATGGACTCACCTAACCTATCTATATATTGGAAAGAAAGCACACACTCAGGAAAGGTGTGGACTGAGAAAAGAGGCTATGAAGTACAGTGTCTATTCAAGCGCTTAATCTTCACCAAGCCGTGCTGGCTGTGACCTGAATGGGACAAAAAACAGGATGTAAACCGCAGGAGTAACAACAATGAAGGAATTATCAGATTGAACTGAATTTGAGCATGCCTTATTAACACATTCTGTTCATAAGTAATCCCAACTTTCAAAGCAGTAGCATCATTCTTTCAAAAGTTATTAGAGTTGAAAGTGAGGAGTGTGTACAAGGTTTTTAAGAAATGAAAAGTGGACTCTAAAGACACACCTAATCACACTATTCTACCAAAAAATGTTCGAGATAAACTGCTAAAAACACACTTTCCTGCCCATTTTATGATCCCAAATTTTAGTATAATGGAGAAGAAGACTTGCTCTTTTAGAAAATATGAAAAAGTCAAGATCGGCTAGGTTGACCCATTTCATCTATTTTCAATCCTCACACAAAATCAGTGTGTGCGACTTTTTGTTCGTTTTGTGATGCACGGTCACAAATTCAAAATGATTCAAGGTTACTAGTGTAGCTATCATTTTGATGTCTACAGAAGAAATTTTTTCACATAATTACACTACAGTCTCTACTGATACAAAACCATTCTGACTCCAGTTGAGCATTTACCTTGCTTGATAACGCTCCCTACAGTGTTACAATATCGATACAAGCCCTTCAGCGCTTGGCCTGAAAATTTAATCATAATGCCAATAACCACCATACACTCTGTCTTCCAACAAATTCAACCGCCTTACCAGGGTTCGAAATTGGCGATGGTCCGCTGGCCATTGGCCACCCAAAATCACAAAATTCTGAAGTTACTAGTCCATCTGGCTAGCCAAAATATTGCTTCAGTGTCAAAATTGATTCTAAGTAGTCCGCCTGGCTAGTTAAAAAAAAAAAAAGTTAAGTGCGACCCCTGCTAGTTTACTAAAACAGTGCAAGGGGATAACTTCTCTGCATTACAAGTTATCACATAATTTTACAATGCATACACTGTACATAATTCAAGCTGTTCTCAAATAGCTTGCGTTATACAATGAGAGGCGGTTTACATAAAATATCTCGTCATTTTACCAGAACCACTTTTCCTTAGCGGAGTACAGTTTCAAATAATAACTCTGCATAACGACACAAGGGATATAATAAAATTATTCACTTACAGTTTTAACTGATGACAAGAAGCTGCTGTTTCCCCAACCTCATCGCGTCGGCTCAAGCCGTTACCAGCCGACCCTAGCAGTCTAGCTGCTGCAGCTGCTACAGACCCCATATGAACGGTCTTGCCTCTCCAAGATCTCAGCTTCAAGTGACAAAATTTTCCTACTACTACTGTTATGCCCTTCTCAAAAATCCTGAGCTACTACTGACAGACAAAAGGGAGTTATCTTCACCTGGATAGAAACATGCCGGTGTATAGAAATCTAGAGTAGCAACAACACATTGCTGAAATACTGAAATGCCAAGCTGCCAGTGAAGAGCAGCACTGAGCTGGAGGAGCCAAGTGCTAACATAGAAAAATGCTAATCACTCACAACTCTATGTGCCTTATAGAGACAATAACAACAACATATGCTGACTTCATGAAAACAACCTTCGTGGCTACGCATTATGAATACGAACAAATATCAGGGAGAAATTACTTGTAACATACTGACTGTATTTATATACACCAGTCAAGTTTTATTGAGTATTAAGCCCT
Organism: Diadema antillarum; assembly: GCF_040938485.1. NCBI lineage: Eukaryota > Metazoa > Echinodermata > Echinoidea > Diadematoida > Diadematidae > Diadema > Diadema antillarum. The sequence goes on from NW_027272058.1 coordinate 192,703, forward strand.
GTCTAAACAGACCTTCTCCGGTGTTCGCCGGCAAAAAGATTACTTACAAACATCTTATCCGTTCATGGATTTGAAATTTGTGCGCATGTGATGTGTACGCATGCGCTGGCCGTAGTATTCAGTGTATGTAGCTCTCCCAAGGTCCTCTCGACCGAGTCACATTCAGTCATCAATTCGAACAGAAAGGGACTATTGGCAGAACCAAACGTTGCCCGAAGCCTGTTTTCAATACTTCAACTTAATTGGTAAATCTTCAAATTGAAGAAATTTTTAGATTTTAAGTTTATATTTACCCGCGATACTAAATCTGTCATGATCCTGAATGCTACAATGCGAAGCCCCATTACGCTATGCGTATGGGGCTGCTGGTCGCAGTTAATTGCATGATTACTAAAGACATGAGAGCACTTTGGGGCGAGTAAGTCTCACAGTGTTAGTTATATGAAAGGTACTTTAACCTGACACACAAACTAAGAAAAGGAAATTCAGGGAAACTTTTGAGGTACCAAAACTTAATATTATCTTTAAACGCTGGGTGCCCCGTTTCAACAGGCATTGCTCGAAAACCTTCTGCGGGGAGGATACGCTCTTCTTGGCCAATCAGATTACAGATACTCTGAAGATGAAAGGTTTTATGACATACAAATGCATGTTGATTTGTGTCGATTCCTGATACCCTCCACATCACTTTTGCAGTTAAACGAATACCTAGAAACAATCTATATATTCTTAAATGATTTTTCTTCTATTTTTCTTCTAATTACTTTGGATACGCCCACAAAAAGACCTTCCAAACCAAGATTCTGGTTGTGACCTCATCTGTCAATCATTGCTAAAGTATTGATATGTTTAACAAAAGGGATTGGAATGCACCTTCCCCTCGACTCAGCATAACTTGCATGTTTCTGTGATATTAATGTGACTATTCAAAAGACAAAAGACTAACAAAAGCTAAGTTTGCTCAGTCTTGGGGAGGGTGCATTCCAATGTCTTTTGTTAATCATATAGTACTTCAGCATTGATGGACAGATGAGGTACCAGAATCTTGGTTTGGAAGGTTTTTTGTGGGCGTATCCAAGTAATCTGAAGAAAAATAGAAGAAAAATTATTCAAAAATATACGGATTGTTTCTAGATATATTTGTTTCACCGCAAAAGTATTTTTGTACGTTCACACACATACACGCACACACACGCACGATTACCGGGTGTCCCAAAAAAAGCGGAACGGTGGATTTTCAATACCTTGCCTTCTGAATGTGATATATTTTTTGACATCATTAGAAAGAGCATCTTCCGCAAAAGACAATGATACCAAAATCATTAAATTTGGGTGGGTACTTTTTATTCTACGCCAATTTCTGTAAATGCAGTCATTTTCAAATTTCGCCAGATTTTTGCGACTTATGAGATAATAATTTGGGCGCCACATGCGATCCATACCGATACGGTGGATATTGTGTAAGCTTGGTGATCCGTGTCAACAAAAGATACAGCTTTCACATTGGGCGCGGGCCAGGATAAAAACAGTGTGTGTGTCACTCTCTCTCTCTGTGTCCCTGTGTATGTGTACGCGCCCAATGTGAAAGCTGTATCTTTTCTTGACATGGATCAATGAACTTACACAATTCACCGTATGGAACGCGTGTCGCACCTCAATTATTATCTCATACGTCACAAAAATTTGAAAATGACTGCATCTACAGAAATTGGCGTAGAATTAAAAGTACCGAACCAAATTTAATGATTTTGATGTCATTGTCTCTGCGGAAGATGCTCTTTCTAATGGTGTCAAAAAATATATCACTTTCAAAACGCAAGGTACTGAAAATCCACCGTTCCGCTTTTTTTGGGACACCCGGTATAACCTTCAAGATTTTTAAACAATCCTTTATTAGACATAAACATGCATTCATTTGTATTTTTTAAAACTCTTATATAGTTATTATTAATTTGATACATATTTACTCAACCATACATGTTATATGCACGTCACATCCAACACAATGTTGACTCATAAAGATTAATATTTCTTTTAATGTTATGTATTTTTCACAATGACATTGATTTTGTATTGCTGTATATTTCTTATGAATCTTTCATGTCTATCTATGTTATACATGTGCTTTGTGTAATTATGTATGAATTGATGTTGGTAACGTGTATGCATGCAAACAAAATAAATATACAGAAACAAACAATAAAATCAAATTGAGGGTATCATAAATCAACACTAATGACTATTATGCATTTGTATGTCATAAAACCTTGAAGCATTTCACATGCACGTGAGGTTTGTGGGTTTGAGCAGAATGTGCGAAGTTGGCACGCCATTGACTGAGTCGGACGTGCGAACATGGCACATAAAGAGTTAAGGATCTTTCAAAAAGAAATAAAGTAATGAAATCAGCCACATGTTCAATCAGAGCACGTCCATTACAATTACCATACCAATCAACCCACAGTACTCGATGAGTGTGACGACTATATAGGTACAATACACACAGCCCAATACACGCTGTGCAGAAGTCATCGTGCTTTGCACAGCGTCTGGTCACGCTAATACATAGGGAGAGTTCGTAGGATTTGTGTGGTGCAGCACTGGTCAAATGACACCTCGGGGGAAGATTCACCCCGCAAGCATCTTAACAGACACCATCCCTGGGTAGGAACCACCTGAGGCTACCCCACATATCTACCCTGATCGATCGCAGGGTAAGATTTTGCCCAAGGCTACCCCGAGGTTACCCCACGGCTACCCCGAGGCAGTCCACTGCGTTGCATCTTAAGGGCTTTTTACACTTCTGAATTTTTGCTTAATCCCGTACCAATGGTGGGGCTAAGGGGGGGCCTTAGCCCCACCATTGGTACGGGACTATCCTTAGCCCACTTTCTGTTTACACTCGTTTTTGCCAAAATGGGCTAGCCCCACCGATAGTCGGGTACTATCTGGCCCTACAAAATAGCAGGGTTAGGCGGTGCCAAGCAAGTGAGTGTAAACAGAATGAAAAAATAATCCTGGGCTAAGCGACGGAGACGAAGTCCAACCCTCACTGACCAATCAGAAACGAGGTAATCAAGTGCTGCCGGTGCGTGCGTGTACGTGTACAGTAAACAGCGTAATCATGAATATTCATGTGGTTTGGAAAGTCCGGGGCTAAGAAATACGAGTGTAAAAAGGTCAGTTTTCTCCTTAGCCCCGCACAAGAGATAGTACGGGACTAATTGGCCAGTGTAAAAAGCTGAAAAAATCGGTACGGGACTAACGATAGTCCTGGGTCAGAGAAAGTCCGGGGTTAAGAAACACAAGTGTAAAAAGGGCTTTAACAGCTAGACACAATCTTCTCATGGAAAGATTCTTCACCCAAGGCTACCCCGAGGCTACCCTGCATTTTGTGGCCTGTAAAGATGGGCTATATAGTCCATGGGCCAAGACCAGAAAAATGGGTCATTGGTACCACCTGAGGCGGCAAAACCTTTTTGGTGTCATTTTGTTTGCCGGGCATAGATATGCTTATCAAGCTATGATAGCTTGATAAATGAATTTTTAACCAATTTGGTCTCGTTTTTATATCTCTATACTTCTGAATCGAAACTAACCGCTATACAAAGAAGAGCACTGTCTTCTGTATGTCCACAGGTGCTCTGTTGTAAATGCGGTGCACTTAGTCTTTATTCAAGGCAGCGAAGGGAATATCCAAAGGGTTATGATGTCCACAGCTGTCACGCGGTGCGCTTAGTCTTTATCTAGAACAATGTACCGTTATCATATCTAAAGTTCCTAATGAAAGGGATTATCTATACTGTTTTTATGCTACCCTCTCAACAAATACATCAGTTTTAAACAAAAATCACTCTGTTCATTTGCAATATCATTTACAATTGTATTATAATGTATTGTAGTGTACCGGTACATTGTTTTTGCATTATCTTTCATTGCTGGATGGAAAATAAAGCGACACTGGTGTGGTATTAGCATTTTCACCGTAGAGTTTTCACCGGAAAATTATAAATAATGGAAAAATACGGTAAAATTCACGAGGAATTGTTTTTTGTTGTTGTTGTTGTTTTTAGATCAGGGATAGACACTGTATTATAAGCTTTGGATATTCCCTTCGCCGTCTTGAATAAAGACTAAGCGCTGTGGACATCATAACCTTTGGATATTCCCTTCGCTGCCTTGAATAAGGACTAAGCGCACCGCATTTACAATCACAAGATCAACGGATATAAGAATCCGTAAGTATTATCCACAAACAATATTAACCATTTGAAGGCTTTAATTTTATATGTGAAGAGAACAAGAAGGTTTTCCAAAAGACTTACATAAGTCTGATACTGTGAGTTATGCAGGTAATTACATTATTATTATTATTATTATATATATATATATATATATATATATATATATATATATATATTTTTTTTTTTTTTTTTTTTTAGGTTTTGTTTAATTTAGATTTGCACACTGCACAACCGGATGTTTGCTTATTACATAAAGTAAAATTGTGAATTAATTGTAATTTATGTTTATTTATTGGAAAGTAAATATGGAATAATTATTTTTAATGTCCATATATCGCATTCGGGAGTCTGCTTGTGCACCATATATATAGCATTGGGCAGAGGGTCCTGAGTGCGGCAAATGAGGGATCTAGGTCTGTGTGCGCGACCGAGAAGCCTGCTCAATGTAACGAGCCGGGCTGATCAGAGTTTGCCATCAGCATGCACCAGAACTTATTCGCCCCATCCGTATAACAACAGACATATAGCACGCATAAAAATAATTGCAAAAAGTATATTATTTGTGAGTAATTAGTTATATGTAAAATAATGATATCATAAAGATAAAGGCGTAAATATTCATATTTGAATGACGCGCCTTAAATATAAAAACAACAACAACAACAACAGAACATCTGTGAACATACAGAAGACAGTGCTCTTCTTAGTATAGCGGTTAGTTTCAATTCAGAAGTATGGGGATATAACAACGAAACAAATTGGTTAAACATTCATTTATTATGACTAAGCTACTCATTTGGAAATGCTATCATAGCTTGATAAGCATATCTATGCCTGACAAACAAAATGACACCAAAAAGGTTTTGCCATCAAAGGTGGTACCAATATCAGGCCTGGCCCATGGACTAATAGAGTGGTGACGGATGTAACCAATATCTGCGTTTGAGGGAATGGAACTATATGGCACAGTAAACACCTGCATTGCAGTTATCGCAGGTACATTGTACTCCAATGTTGTCGTTTATTTGATGCCAAGATGAGTACCTACACTCATGACCATTTCTGCACCATACGAATGCAAGCTACCAATACCGGTACTCTGCATTCACAAGCACACATTAAATATGCGATTTGTGGTACAGGCTCCAAGATGACTGCTTCGAACGCGTTGGTTGTTATTTTGATGAACTCAGTTGTGCCGTGTTTTGAAACCAACACCCCTACCTTCCATTGATAATACCTGTGAAATGCACATAATGCTCTTCCTATGTGCACTGTGCATAGTCACATGCATGAAAGTTCGTTCTTTATGCACAATGCTATAAATAGAGGCGTGTCGGTTTCAATGTACAGTGTCGATGTGTTGGACACCTATCACACTCCTCCCTGGCTTTTTGGAAAACGATGTAAATTTTCCATGTCATTTTGCCCTTCATAATGGAATTTTCAGGCAATCTGTGCCAGGAATATGTCATCAAACAAGTAGTTTTGGGCGTCCATGCAATTTTTTTTTTCATTCTTGTGGTATTAATTTCATGATTCTCAAGTGATTTATCTGTGTTTTGATACTTTTTAAACATGTGCGAATGTGTGCAATGTATGTGCAAGAGTGTTTGAAGTGCATAGATCAATGTTCTTATTTTTATGAATTCTCAAGTGATTTCAATTTATCTGTGTTTTGATACTTTTAACATGTGCGAGTGTGTGCAATGTACGTGCAAGGATGTTTGAACTTGAAGTGCATCTATAGATCAATGTTCAAAATGTTAGATTTTGGTGGCAAACAACCTACCCGATACTTCTGCGATGTGCAGTGAGGCTGTGAGGGTACATAAATGTATAAATGGGTTACAAGAGTGAGATACAGTAGGGTGCAGTGCCTATACGCGCTGTGCATGTGCTGGCAGGAAAACGAGCGAGACACACACTAATGCAGTGCCGTGGCTCAGCCAATCAGCAACGAGGTACGACCTAGTGCACAGCAGAGTGGAGAGTGCCTGAGAGAGAAGATGCCAAGATATTGAGAGCCCGAGGGGAGGAAATGTCAAGATATTTTGTAGCTCTCTCATCGCTGCGATCGCACAGCGATAGTCTAGATATCAATATTCTGTGAGCAATCGGGAGTGAGTGGTGGAACAGCGGGCATTCTCAGTGGGTTCTGCGGCGACATGAATTATGCATGTCAGGGATCTGTGCTTGCGCTGTGTTGACCGAGGCGCTGCTTAAACTGTGTATTCCAATATATGGCATATGGCAGGCAAACTGTAGTGGAATAGCCCTGCAGATGTTGCGACTTTTGTACAGCGATAGTGCTGTGTTTAGTTTAAAATATCATAGGAGAGTGGATCGCATTACCGGACGCTATTTTTTCGTGGTTCTGAATTCTGTACTCAAGGGGATGAAATTTTGGCTAAAAATAGCACCAGTTATTCACAAAGTCTTGAAAATTACGAACTCGGCACAATTATAAAAATTATTCACTCCAATTTTTGGAAAATAGAATTTTAATATACCCCTCTCCAAAAAGTTGTCTTTTTGCAGAGTGTTAAATCACATTATAATTCCAGACATGATTTTCGTAATGGAATAATCGAAGCTTTTCGCACCTTGTCCTTGCACCAGAATCAAAATTCATATCCACGATTCACTGTACACATTCTACACGAGAGGTCGACAGAGAAAAAATCGGCGAATGATCGAGGCTCAAATTTCTTATTTTACTTTAAAATGTCGAACTTGAAAATTTCTTGACGTTTTTACATTTTTATGTCCATATAACGCTCTGTGAGGCTAATCTACAATTACAAAGTCCCGCACGTATTGAATGTCATAGTATGCAAAAATGTGCACATCACTCAGGAATTACCATGCTGTCCAGTAAAACCATACCAGTACCTGTTTTACACAGCTGGAAATACAATTCCAACCATGTACAGCACTATTACAAGAAATGCATTTATAGATTAAGTTTACACTACAGTGTACCGGTATTGCTTTTGAATCATTATGGCGAGAAACCTTTACTGGATTCCAGTGTCTAGATCTAATTAACAGTAACACTCACTAGCAGGGCCAGCAGCAGGCAGGGTTTGGGTTGATGTTGGGGACAAATCAAGATATCCTACTAACAATACCTATCTTTGTAAATTATTATGTCGGGGGTTCTACATGCATGTAAATAGTAATGCCTCAACCCCCCCCCCCCCCCCCCCCCACCCCCTTTTTTTTTTTTTTTTTTAGATGGGCATGTCAATCACTCAATATACTATAAATTATAGCCATCCATTGGCATTGGCAATATTACCGGTATGCAGATTGTCACAGCTAGTGTGCTAGCACTATATTATATTATCTGTAAACGATCTTACCAACGAGTTCATGAAGCGCTGTCGCCGTGGACAAGAAATTACTGCACAAATCGATTTGTTGATCAGGTCGCATGAGGGTCGAGGTCTTAGTGAGGTCTTGTTTAGGCCACGGCCATCCCAGCAAGCATTCCGCAGATCGCAGATTTCTATACTAACGCTAGACTCTATTTGTGATTTACAGGAAGTGGACAGCACTAACAACAGTAACGTTAGACATCTTTTACTTTGCTGAGACTGCAGGACCTAGACTTTACATAAAATCTCTACTTGTCCAGTAATCAGGTATAAAGCTGCTGCATACTCTACTGGCTTCATGCGCATTTAAGCTGTAGAAATCTGGCTGACTTACATCTCAGTGAGTGGCGTTCGCGAAATCCGACTACAGCGTAGCCTTGGAAGAATACCCGAGCCGAGGCCCGGCCCTATATTTACCTGTGTACCTGCTGACCCACACCACAGTTGCTGCACCGCAATGACTCCTTTGGGGCGAGCCGAGTTTGTTGACATTTCGGATGCCGATATAATGACAGTTGTCGAAAGATGGCGCTACACTAGATTGAGATGACGGCTTGGTCTCGTGTTGGCTCTGAATGACGATACTACCAGTACTATCTCTCTTCTCTAATACAGGGACTCTGACGACTGACGGTGATTAACGTTCTTGAAATTGAAGTTATTCTGCATAAATTACCGTCGAAACTGTGTTGGAGAGGGTACTCAACGCAATCGGAACTCCACTTCAAAGGGGTGTGGAACTCGAACAAAGCGTTCAGCAATTCACAACTTGAACATCGCAGCCGCGCACCGATCCTGGACACAGTTTTATTATTGTGTCCATTCGAATTAATATACAAATAATATATTTCGCTTTGAGAGTTTCTGTTTAAAACCATGGGTAGGCGGTGACTAAAAAAAAAAAGTAATGCTGAGGATCGCAGCCTCGAAATGAGTCCCTACTACATGTATTATAGAGGCACGGACAAAGTCCATTGTAGTTTTAACCAGAAACTCTAAATTATTGACAGGATATGTCTGTTTTATTTGGATCAAAAATTAAAACAAAACTGAATCAAAGTTTATTCATGCAAACAAATATTATAAAATCGCACGCAAGACGCCAAACTGCACGAAATGTTAAAATCTTCTGTGGGAAATTCATTTTGGGGCGTCATTTCACAAATAGTGTAGGCCTACTATTTGGAAAATGTCGTCATGAAAAGTGATATCACTTTCCAAATAGCATACCACGGAGTGTCGAACTTGCCAACATTCTAAGATAGTAGGACCTAAAAATTTCCCTTGAGAGCTTATTTAAAACTGGGCAAAGGTGACTCCAAAATAGAACTACTGAGGGGTGCAGTCCCGACGTGAGTAAAACTATTACAGTTTAAAATACGTTAGTGGCGGATCCATGAGGCGGGGCACACCGCGGCCGTGATAAGGCAAAGGAACGTAACTCAAAATTTGGGCATTTTGAGTTATGAGCATATGGCTCCTAAATAAAATGTGCTCTTTTTAATGGTGAATGTCTCAATTCTCAAATGTTTACCATTTCAGAGATAAAAAGCGTATCTCACACACCTTTTTCACAACGTTGCCGTTTCCAGCTAGGCAAAACAACGTAAGCTGAGATACGTATAGAAATGACAAAGAAAGCATTTTCGCTGTTACGGCAAATGAACGTATCTTTACATACACTGTTTTTTCATGGTGGTTTCTCAAGAAAAAAGAAGGAAATTGCGACGCCAAAAGAACGTATGTCATCATACAGCGCTTTGCTGTATAAAATCAGGGCCATGCGCGCTACAGTCAGCACGGCAAAAGAACGTATGTCATCATACTGCGCTTTGCTGTATAAAATCAGGGCCATGCGCGCTACAGTCAGCACGGCAAAACAACGTATCAACATCGTGGCCATCACAACACACGCTACACTGCATATTAACTCTATGTGCAAGACATACGGCTACGTGCTGCAGATCCATTTCAGCCGCGGCAGTGAGTGTAGTGCCGCCGCTGATGCCGGGCCGCTTGCGACAACAGCTGCAGCAGTGCTGTAGCAGAGTACTGGTTGACTGGCAGGCAAACTTTGCTGCAGTGTGAACTATGAAGTCATGCCAGTTGTTCTGTTTTGCAGTCATGGAATGGATATTCTCCTGACCAGTTAATGCTACCACAAAGAAAATCAGTGGTAACACCGGTAAGTTTTATTTATTTATTTTTTTGTCAGGTCTAAGTTTGATCCAGCCCGACCAGACGCCGTGCGAAGTACGGCGATTGGGCTGTACATAGTGGACGACAGTACGCTATGCTAGTAGTAGGGTCCAGTACTTTCAATTATAGTTTTCACTAAGATTTAAGAAAACGATGAGTAAAAAACAAATAAACAAAAAACACAGCAAGCTACGAAAATAAAGAGCAAACATAGATCTATGAGTATGACAGCCTTTCCTGTCGGTGGGCTTGGCAAAACGTGGCTCATTGGTGTGGTTGTGGTTCTACTATTAAAGGACTATGTAAATGTAGGATACTTGTACTACTACTAGTGGTCTAGTAGATCAAGTAGTGACTGTCAAAAGAAATATACCTATGCGCAAAGGAAGTGGACCCCAATATACTGTTATGATCATCGACATTCGACTTGAGGTCTTCTACCTCAAATTCAGTTTTGTAAAGTAACAGCTTTATAGTAAACAGTAGACTCGACTTCAAGCAAATGACAATAAAGCTTGATACTGATGAATTCCATTTAGTCTTTAGTGGCTACATGAACTGATGGCAGACAATATGTTCTAATAATGACATTAACAGCATTACTTTGGCAAGAAAAGTAGGGATAAAATGGAATGTTTGGTCTACATCTTTGGTTAAACATAAGTAGTCTTAGATCTTGTTTGTTATTTCTTGAAAGGATGAAGAATGTGATTGTGGTGTTTTCATACATACAGGAATTTACTCACTTAAAATTAACCTAAAAAATAAGGTAATATTTAATGGTACTCTTTACCTGCTAACTATGGAGGCCTGATTTATTTTCTTTTTAATTCTTTGTGCAATTTTAGTCAGCTGTACATATTCTTTAAAACATTTTTTTTTTTCATTTCGATACGATATAATGCATTGTTGCCATGGTAGATCCTATACATGCTAATACGTTCCACCCCTTCCCCATAAAAATGTTGAGGGCAAAAGCTTATGGAATTCAAATATTTATCATCAAGTTAGATGGTTTTAAATACTATGTAAAGTTCAAATATTCAGACCCAATCGTCTACTTTAGGTGATATTAACATTCGTGTTGAACTTTTTGCTTGTCTCTCTTTTCAGTGTCCACACCAACCGCCAGCCTAGACCAGCACAGAAAAGGAATGCAGTGTATCAAGTACAATGAAAGGTACACGTTGAATAATCACCTATTAATTCATACAAAAAAGTATTAGGAGAAGGGGGCTGAAATTAATCCCACCTTTGTCATTATCACTAGCGACACAAGCCGGCATTTGGAAAAAATTATTTAAAAAAAAGAAAAGAAGGCAGAATCCATGATGATGACTTTCTGATAATTTGAGAATACCACATTTCACAGTTCATTCCTTAGCGATAAAAAATAATAATATTAAATGAAAACTGATGAAATGGTAACCATATTCTGTCTCAAAACAAACACACAGCCGTGTGCATCCTCAAGGGGTATTTGTATGATGTTGAAAAATAGATACTGTGAGTGTATTTCATTATTTGAAGAGTTTGTTTGCAAAATACGATAAGTCCATATTTGCTAAATGGAGATATTTGCGATTAAGGGTCAAGAAAAATAAAGAGAATAATACGAAATTGTTTGCTTCTTTTGACCACAACTTCAAAAATGTTCGATTTTATGGACTGACCAGTATATAATTTAAAAGATATCATGTTGTACTTTATGAGAGAGACTTACTTCAAAATCTTCAAAAACGGACTTATCGGTTTTGCGAACAAACTCTTCATAAATACTCATTCTCATATTCTTTGCTTTTTTTAGGAGGGGGGAGGGTCTGTGAGAGAGGATTTGTTACAAACAACCATGTCTAATGAAGAATCTAATCACATAACTAAAGCAGAATTGAAATTCACTAGCTTTCTTTTATGGAAAATACAGAGTGCCTCATTTTATTTTGTGTTAATTATTCTCTTGCGTTTTTTTTTTTCATTTTCCTGCAGTGGTCTACCGAGCAGTTCGAAAGCAGAGAAAGGAGCAACTATACAAATTTCAGAACAGCTCTGCACGCCCGTCAGAATCTCATGAAAGATGGAGTGGATTGTGCACTAGATCAGTCAACTTTAAAAGAAAAATAATAACACTCGGATTGTTTATATAGGATCAAGTAAATCTTTCACAGTTAAATTAAGAACTCGCAAAACTCAACTGTGAAATGTTAATGACTATTCTTACGTTATTAAGGCACAAGAAAGATTTCTTTTTTTATATTGATATGAAACTAAAGATTCTATTTCAAAAAAAAATATGATGAGGGCTTATTGCCCTTTGAAATGATGATTATCAACTTTAGGTAAAACTATCACTTGTTCATAGTAAATATTGTTGTAAATGCTTGCCCTCAAAATCAATATCATGTTGATTGAAACTTGTCAACATATTTCAGAAAACCAGGGAAATAGTAACCTTTATTTCCTGCATAATTTTGATTTATTTTGAGCCTAATCTCTCCGGGAGCTCTCAGACAACGCAGATGTATTGCAGCACAGCAAATCGCTGTTGTGATAAGACGTTTATTGAAATGTGTTTAAAGTGAATACTGTTGCAAATTCTCCCTTCGTTTCAGCTGCCTGATAATTGTTCTTTACCCAAGTATTTACTTCTTACTACACTTGATCTTCAACAACAGTAAGGATTAAAAATACATTGTGTGCTATTCATAATTTGTAATTTGTAGATGTTCTGATCTTCCAAGGTAAAAATTGATGCGAAGGTCTGATATGGTAATATATAATTAAGTATAACTAATCTCACGAAAAAAAAAAAATGTTCTGTTCTATTGAAATTGAAAATTTTGCTCCCATGGTTCTGTTCAACTGTGGTACGTAATAATAAAGGCTACTTTACTCGGGAAGTAAATTACATTTTTTTTTCTATTTCTGTTACCATCATGATAATGTTTATAGTTACTGCTGATTTGCTTTCAATGTGATAAAAGCATTATGGCATATCAAACTCTATCTTAGATTGTAAGAAGAAAGCGTAGATACCTATTTCATATTTTTAAGACTTGCAAATAATCGAATGATTTCTGTAATGCTGTTGTCTTTGAGAAACAGATGTACACACATGTTTTCCCCTATAAACCTTTAGGAAAATGTAAATCAGTCTCTGCATCTACGTTTGTCATGTCTATCTCAAAGTTATTCAACTGAGAGAATGTTTGCACCTCTGACAAGTCTGAGATGTGTGTGTGTGTGTGTGTGTGAGTGGTCAAGTTACACCTAAAAACATTAAAACCTGGATTCATACTTACCTGATAAATCATTGTTATTATTGTTGTTCAAAGAATTGAGGCATTTTAACCTTCCGGATACAATTCATGCAATCAACCAAACATCAACAACTTATAACGATAAACAAAGTACTTAATATCATTCTGTCTGTTCAAATCCTTTCATCTCAATGGAAATCGTTAAATAAATCAAAGAAAAGATAGAAATTAAAACAGGAGTCTCAATATTAACACATGCGTGTATGTGTCTTTGAAACGAAGTGTATGTGCAGATGTCTATACAATTCTTTTCATACCCATTTTATTTTAGTTTTTTTTTGCCAGTTCCCATACAGTCATAATAGTTGCCACTCATGCATTTTCATACTAAAAAATATACATATTTCAAGTTCATCTTAATTGTAGCACATGGCATAAGAAATGTAATGAAATCCATTTTCAGACTTTACCCAAACTCGTACTTTAGTTGTCAATATTAATCCAAATCCATGCTTTTGTTAAAACAACATGAATGATAAACCACATATAATTATGCTCCCAATGAAAAAAATCTTACATCAAGAGATAAAGAACTTACACTTAAAGATAATGAAAAAGAATGGACATCTCAATAAACTATAAACTGTGTATGCAAATGAAGTAAAACAAAAATATACGGTAATTGGTAGATAACTAATTACATTTTAGTACATACTCGGTAAGTTTTCAGAAAAAAAACGAAAATGTTCAATTGCATCGATCATTTTGCAAGCTAACGTGTTTTACTATTCCTTATGTATATCTAAAAACACATAACGGGACTTTTATCATCCAGTTAACAAAATTGTCAAAGTAAATAAATCATAGAGATTGTTGCCATAGAGTTGGGATACGTCATTCTGCCTAATTACATTGATGAAAGGGTTGAGGCGCAGATATTTGTAAGTCAAGATACGTTGTTTTGGCATACTGAAGTGGCTTCGCGGGAGAATGCTTACGCGCCGTAAGTCAGGATACGTTCTTTTGCCTAGTTGATATGTTGCCGCGTGAGGATTCTCGCACAACGTAAGTAAGGATACGCTCTTTTGGCAAACTAGAATTACTCATCAGCACAGTGCTGTGATTCGGTAAAATGCTGTATCTATTCTAAACATGGCAATTACTCTAAAACGGGAAGTCCTATTTTACTGAAATTTTCCCGAGATATTCTTTATTAATGCCTAAGAAACTTCGCTGCTTCAAAAGTGTTTTGCTCCTATGACGGAAAAATGGGAACCAATTGAATTTTCAAAGTCGTTTTTCTCAGAACATGATATTCTGAGTTACGTTGTTTTGCCTTATTACGGCCGACCGGGCGCCCCTCCCCCTTTGATTTTGATTTTATTTCGTTTGTTTTTTAACAAAATAAATAAACTTCTTTTGTTTGTTTTTCAATGAAAGAAATAAAATTGTGCATAGTTTCTTTCTTTTTTATGACATCATTTATGCAAAATTTGAAGAAAAAAAAATGAAAGGGCGGTGTGCGCCCTCTTTCCCTAAAGGAAAAAAAAAATCAGCATTTTTATTTTGCTTGTCAGCTGATTAACCCCGGAAGTACGAGAAAATTCCTGTTACGGGTTTTTGTTTTGTTTTGTTTTGTTTGTTTGTTTGTTTGTTTGTTTGTTTTTTTGCTTGTTAGCTGATTAAACCCAGAAGTGACACCAGAACCTGCTTTACGCCCCCCCCCCCTCGATCCGCCCCTGTGCATATAATCACGTGAAGCTCTTTAAACCATTTAAAAAATCCAAAATATGATTGAAAATACCCTTAATCACGTTTCAAAGCTCTTTGAACCATTCGATCACCAGAGGATACACTTTTGATCCAAAATACATTGCATAGATATTTCCGGGGCCATGTCTGAAAGGAGTTGCGATCAATCGAAACCTTGGGATTGATTTCAAATCCATCTTGAAAAAAAAAAGTTATATGATCGCTCATAATCGTAACTTTTAGGACTCTTATTTTTGTTTTAAAGAATATTTCATTCTTCATCAATGGAAACATATTGTACACACAAAATTAAACCAAATCTTCACATCAATTTCGTAATCCTTACACTCTGATGCATTTTTTCACCAAACATAAAACACATTCAATATACCGCAATACCTTTTTTTACTACTTTTTTTTACTACTAAAAACGCATTCTCTTTTTAATTGCATTCATTCATTACTTTACAAATCATATTATCTAAACAACATTATACTCTTTGAGCATTTATCAATGATGGATGATACATCAGTTTTACTCCCCCCTTGTCCATGATCTAATACCAGCACAGTCTTTTTTTTTTTCCTCCTCGCCAAATGAATTTCCAAACATCCATTTCCAATTCGTTATAAACCCATTCTGGCAAAGGAGTAAGAGACCCCATATATATATATATATATATATATATATATATATATATCAACTTAGAATAAATAAAACTCTTCAATGACTGAATTTTACCAACTAATGTCAAATCTCGTTGCTTCCATTATATCAATAATTTCTTTATTTTACTAAGTATTTCTTTATAATTCCATTTTTCTTTCGCATCTGGATCCAAAGGAAAATTTACCCCTAAAATCTATAACTCCCTCACTTTTTGTCCAAAAGAAAAATGATAAACGCTATCTTTACTACTTCCCAGTTGTATGACACTCTTATCTTTATTAAGTTTAAGTCCAGAAACCTGTTGAAAACAATCAAAAATCAATTCAATTCTCCTATTTATTGACTCAACATTTTTACTAATGACAGGCGTTTTCACATCAGCCCGATGTTTCGAAATAGCGCGCTATTTTCTGACTTGGGAAATTGGAAAATATCTCGAGCTTGGATTTTTATCGGGCTGATGTGAAAACGCTTAATGTAATATCATCCGCATAAAGCACCTGTCTGACTTCATTCTCTCCAAAAATGACCCTGCAAATCTCATTATCTTTTCTTATCGAGTGTGCTAACACTTCTATCCATGAAATAAACAGATAGGGTGACAGTGGGTCACCTTGTCGAACTCCCTTTTCAACCTTAAAATACCCTGTCGATTTACCCCCGTTAAAACATAAATAAGAGCATTATTATAAAGAGTAGAAATCTGGTTTCGAAATACTGATCCAAAACCAAAATGTAACAGGGCCTGTTGTAAAAAAAAACACACACACACACACACACAAAACAAAACTGTGAGCAACTGAATCAAAGGCTTTTTCGAAATCAATTGCAACTAAATAAACTGGTAGCTCAAAATGGGAAGTATGGAAAATCATTTATCATCAACGATACGTATTGCTCTACCTATAATAATTATCTACCTTTCATACACCCTAATGATAATTGATCTTCAATTACAATTTTCTCTAAAACTTCTATAATTCTCATTGCTAAACCTGAAGAAAGAATTTTATAATCCACCGAAAGAAATATGTCTATGATTATTATTCTGCAAATCATCTTATTCATTCGCGATTAAAATAATAATTGGTTGTCTTTGAGAAGTCGATAATTCCCCATATTGATACGCTTCATTTAAAGCATCTACTATTAATTGTCCTACAACCGGCCAAAATGTTCTATAGAATTCAACTGTCAACCGGTCATTCCCTGGTAATCTATTCAATTTCATTTTCCTCAAAACCTGTATACACTCCCTTTCTACTATAACCCTCCATAGTAATCCTTATACTACTCAGATAACCTGGGTAATTCCTCAGAAAAAAAAAAAACAATATCTGAATTCAAAATCACATCTGATTTTGCATACAGTTTACTATGAAAATCCTTAATTTCATTAATTATACCAGTTTCATTACAAATGATATCCTCTTTTAAACTCATCAATTTTTATATATTAGTCGTTCCTCTATTTGACTCTATTGATTGCGAAAAAATATCTCACATCTCTTTCTCCTCCTTCATGCAAAGCCACTTTCAAAGGAAGATTATGTCCTTGCGATGGTAATTACTTTTTGCTATCCCTTACTTATAAAAACTATGGTATAAACAGACACGAGGATGCGCGAAAAGAAATTGAGCAAAAATGCTGAAGTAAAGATGAAAATTACTCAACTGGGCATGCCCGAGTACTAATGTGATATATCTATCAATAAAGAATTATACTTGAAGATTATTCCATATTAGTTTCATTTGTGAAAATTAAGCGGAAAAGTGATAAAACCAGCTTTCCAGGATGGTACAGTTTTGAACATTTTCACATGATACAGCTCTGATTTACACTTTTGCAAAAATTTCTGGACGGGATTGACTTTTGTTTTGCATGCTTTATCATTAAGTGAAATTTCATTTCATTTGATAGATAGATAAGCAAAATATGGCCATTACGCGCAACATTATGATAACGTTCAAAATGAATCTTCAGATTGCTCAGCAAAACGGCGGCGTCGAACATCGATCATCAAATGCACAAGTGCACCTGCGGAATTATTTTGTACATCAATAGAAATGTGACAACTGTTTGAATAATATTATTACAGCCAGTTGGAAATCCATGAATAAAACCTTGATATAACCTGACCCTTTTACGCAAACCGGGCTCCCGAACATAAATACCACTCCTCCCAAGATATGGAAATAATAAATGCCCATTTCCCCTCCTTGAAGTCTCCCTACCCCGCCCAAATAAACCCCAACCCTTTTATTTTTAATCAACATACTGACCAATCAACGTACGAACACTCTATTCAAATAACACTCTGTATAGTAACGTGCACGCATCATTAAAATGAGCACGTGCAGGCGTGACACCAAAATGGGAGTTAACGCATCCCTGTAAACACCGTGTGTATATTATACAGGCTTCACACCTCCTTACACATAATACCAAAAAAAAAAAAAACAAACCTTTCTCCAGTTCATAAAAACCACGCCTCCCAAAAAGTCAGCACTTGACCTCATTAAAACAGGTTTCCTCCATAAGGTCTCCACCCGAGTACACACATTCCAAGACAGTATAGGCAGTAGCATGAAAAGTCGATAATTAAACCAGAGAGGTGAGCACCTAGAGAAGGAGAGACAACTACTGCTCTCCTTTGAAGTCATGCGCGACACCGCCGAGAAGTTATGCGTTCAACTACAGGTGTTACCTATGTGCTTTGACAAAAGAGAGCATCAATAATAGGGACTAGCACTCTCACATCTAGAAATATACTTGCCCCTATTGCAATTCGCTCTCTCTTTCAATGTGATGGCAACAATGAATGTGTGTACCTTGAATTGGAGTAGCGAATCAAAATGCAGTGTAAAACTGACAATTTTAACAGCAAATAGTTTAGTAAAGCACGCTGGAACACGCTTTAGCGGAGTACTTTATTTGAAAGATCAAAATATCCCAGATTAAAAGACAGAAAACTAATATGCGGAAATGTGCGCATTAGAAAAATATTAGGTTTTTGAGAGGGCCTAATTTTCATTTCATTTCGATTTGCGCATTACGAAAAAACTAGAAATACATGTTTATAATATTGAATTCTTTCCTAAACTATTATAAATCAATTTGAGTATTTTATGTAAAATTTTACGGTGAAATAAAGCTTGTAATTCAACGAAAGGTGAAATGCGTTCTTCGTCTCCGAACTTCGTCTTGCAGCTAGAGCAGTGCCGAGCATGACTTAAAAGGGTAGTGGAATGCAAGACATCCCATTGTAACGTCTTGAACCCAAATATGTGTTTGCATGAATTACGAAGAGTTGCCACTCCATCTCTGTAACACCTCCCTGCATGCATCATATACTTCCTCAAACATAAAATAAAAGACGCAGTTAAACGCACAGGTCAAATAGCTCATGAAGTGAAAGTCTTTACGGCACAAACACATTCCAACCCGGAGGCACTGACTTGAAATATCATTAGAAGTGACCATCACCTGATTATATACAATGATGTGCACTATCCCAACAAACATACCGAAGTCCATCTTTTTATACTGAATAATCATGCGTACGTCACAAACTTTGCACTTACAATGCATGGCTTGTAAGGATGTACATGACACTTTCGAAAGGAGACGAAAAATATTTTCACTCCAAAAACCACTCCTACTAACTAGACCGAAATCTAAAATAATAATGCAAACATACTCCTCGAGGTCTCCCTGCTGACCCAATATCCCGCCAAACCTATTATTGTTATTAATATTACAAAGGAAAGGGAAAAGAAAAACTCTTTCCACTTCACACATTTAACTTAACGAGAATCTGAAAGAAAAAAGACTGATTACACTGTGCAGTTCCGTCTGCTATTGTTTAGCTGCTTCAACATTAAGAACAGTGTAACTCGCACTGAAGTGCTGACTGAAGTGATCGCAAATCTGGAATGTTTGCTATCGATTCTAAATCAGTCGCAGGAAAAAAAATCAATATCACAATTTTGGTGGCCGTGGAATTTGCAATTACTCAGTGATTTTTTTTTTTAACATCAAACTCGTGATTATAAGGTCATTATTAGATGGAGGAGATATGACTCTTGACAAATGACCGGGAATTCAGATTTGTAATACGAAAATACCAAATTTAGGTATATTTTTTTAGTGACATGCATGGTCAAACATGACTTCTCCCTAGAGCATGTTTCCATCACCGGATATTGCCTCAAAGCAAGGGGCAATTGTGCTGACGGAGTCATGGCCCTGTAGGTTAAATGCAATCTTCATCCATTGAGGTCCAGAGGACGTTTCAGTTCCTGACAACCTTAAAGTTATAATATATGGATCTTTTGCGCAGTCGTCTATCATTCTAAACCGGAAAACTTAAAAAACGGAAAAATAATCCATTCTACTATTAGACCATCTTTAATCTATAAAATCGACCCACAGGATCAATTGGTGACGTACGTCACCAATTTCCATTAATCTGATATTCCATTCCTAGAGATATTTGTTCACGCAATAGCCTGTCCCCATTTAAGATTTTTTTTTAAATATACCTTTCAGCAATCACACATAGTCAATCTATCATACCATTTGTCATAAGTTTTGTTTTGTCTTGTTTTATTATGTTTTGATGTGTTTGTTGGTTTTCTGTCCATGTCTACACTTTGTACTTTAAAAAGCAATTATTTTGTGCATACTCGTACATGAGTGAATTTATACCTTACAAGGCCATTTCGGCTTTATTCAAGTTCTCTTTTTTCATTTTCACAGATACATGTAAATGATTGCTTATCCTTTTGTACCGTATTGTAAAATTCAATCCTGTTGTATTGTTTTATCAGAAAATGAAATGAATAAACCAATTGAATCGAATTGAAAAAAAAAATCAGAATGATTTTTCCAGATGCCAGTTATATCGTATACTTGGTGACTTTAATCAACTATAGATCTGCAACCTCATAGCTTCAGACTAGATTGTGGATAGCCCAACGAAAGGTGATCGTACAATCATGGATGAAATCATAAGCATCATCGGCAACTTGTACAACAGTGTGCAACTTCAGTCGGGGCAGTTGGGCTATCAGGTCATGCTGCGTTGTAGATGCCGAAAGTTTCCCAGTTGAGATCCAACATTATACAAGGGCTGTCTTCAATAGGACCGATGCCAACGAGCGCAATATGTCCCTTCGGTCGGTAGATCAACTCATAAGATTATGATTGGGCAGAAGTTTCATGAGTAATGACGTAATGAATGAATAATGAATAATGACTAAATATATTTTCTTCTTTTTTTTTCAATTTTAACGGGGGTACATATGGAAGTCTAGCCGTTGTTGTTGTTGTTGTTGTTGTGTTTTGTTTTGTTTTTACGATTCACCGTTGGTGAATATACGGCCACCGCGCACTATACGACTTTCGGTCGCACGACTGACACACTTTGGATCCGAAATAAATCACATTAACCTGAAAATAGACACGCTTGTTAATTTCAGATCCAAAGTCGCTAGTCGTGCGACCGAAAGTCGTATAGTGTGCGATGGCCTTAAAGCGAAATGGGTTATGAGTCACACGGCAATTGATAAGAGAAAGAATCTGCATGTATCAACATCACATTACATCATCAATGTTCACGGGGCTCTGAGAGTCCAGATGGGAGCCAGCAATGTGTGCGTTTCAAAGGCTATACGTGCCACTTTATAGGCATCCGGCCCTCACAACGGGTGTTCCCATCAGGTGCACGTTTGAGTCTCATCGTCCTATCGTATTGCTTGCCATGGTTAATGATGTAAAACTTCCACAACTATCCAGTCCTACAAGTATGCTGATGTTATGACGCTGGTGGAAAGCAGTTTTATAAAGAGTCACCGTTTACCATCACGGGAATTGTTGACCACAATGAAGGTTCCTCGAATCCGAAGCCTCAGTATACCAATGAGGAACAGCGTTGCATTATACGCAGAAGAAAAGTGTAAACATTGAAAAGATATATATATATATATATATATATATATATATATATATATATACCCTCTTACATTGATGTACTTACGCAATTAGAATTGATCACCCTGGAGGAAAGAAGGAAGTCGTGTTCGACATTTACAGGAGAAAAAAAAAAGAACGATACTGAACAGTTCAAAAGCTTCTATTGCGCAGAACCCAAGTAATAAAAGGCTTTTAACACATTCCCGAAAAAAATCCTGACTTCGTTTATAAAACGGATGAAGTACAATGTTGTTCCATCATAAGTATGCCTGTTTGATGTCTAATAGGATGTATTTAACTTAATGTAATCATGGTAGGCCTAAATAGTGACATAACTAAGATTCAACATTATGTTAGACTGACGTGTCTGTACTTCTCTTAATGCAATGATGCAATAACTCAGAGTCTCCATTATGTTTGAATGACATCTCTTCTTTGTTTTGATTTAGATATATGTATTTAAAACAATGCAATAGTGCAATAAGTGACTGTCTACATCATGCTCGGATTACTAATTGTACGCTCCTCTTTTTAACTTTTTCTCTTTTTGTTGTCTTCTTTCTTGTTTATCTCTTTTATCTTTTCATTTCTTCTGCTCTAGTATACTTTATTGTCTTCTTTTTCTTCTCCCCCTCGCTTTTTTCTTCTTAATTCTTCTCTTCTTTTCTCTTTCCTTCCCTCTCTCTCCCTCCCTATCTCTTCCCTCTTCATCTCCTCTCTCAGTGTATCTATAACTTTGATTTATGACATAGATTCTACGTTTGTTAATAAAACGGAATTTCCCGTGCGAGAATCGAAAAGTATATAGTCCACGGTCATAATTAACAGAAGCACAATATATTTGAATGTCACGTGGTACCATCCTATCAATCATAAATATTGTTTAAAATACACGATTTACTATCATTTTGTTATTGTTTAATTGCGTTCAACTGAATTTTTCTTTCGTGTACACGTCCTTTTAAGTTAATTAACACTCCTAGAGAGGGAGAGAGAGAGAGAGAAAAAAAAAAACAAACTACAACACACCGTTGAATGCATGAGATCACGAGAGAGGATGCACGCAGGATCGTCGCAGGTTGGTTGCTTGGGCAAACTAACCGTCTGACGACGACGGACTGCGCATGCGTCTTGTGCGAATATTTGGCCCAGCAAAAGGCAAACCAAGATGAGGGCTATACCGACGTGGGTAGATAAAGTCCAGGATAGGGACAGAGTCGAGCAGTGGTAAATATTATCTCTATATACATTTGTTGGATACTATCGAATGAATATGCGTCAGTCTATTTCTGCTTTTACAATGAATCATGTACGCTGTAGACCCAAATAATGAAATTGCCTTGACTCTACCAAGTGACATTTCTAATAGTCCCATATATTGAAAACTGTGAGATGAAATTTCACTCAGTTTGTACATTGATGCATTTGTTTAAATGTCCATTCTTTGAAACGGATCGCAAAGTTTTAATTAAGACCTATTATGCTCGCCGACCGAATGTTTTGAAAATGAAGCAGCTTTTTAATTCAAAGAACATAAGAGTTTTAAAGAAATTGTCACGCGTCTGTCAGATCATAATGGCCAGATTTTGATGTCTCGTCATTACTTTCCTTTTAGTTTTACATTATTGTAAGATACTACTGCCACTGTTTGCCATTAAGTACCGATTGTCTTACTTATTCGATCGGGTTTTTTTTTTTTGTTGTTGTTAACTGTCGTTGTTTGCTTTATGAAGTTCATTATATGTACATAGTATATATATGCTTTCTGTATTACATCTTTATTTATGGCTTTGTTTAGCCATAAAACATTTACTTGTTTGTTATTCTTCCATGCCCCCTGCTGGCGGGGCCGTTCAAGAATAAAATTCATTGTCATTGTCATTGTCATTGCATAGTTAAAATAATGCAGATGGAATCGCATATTAAAGCGCATAGAATCTCAGGGAATAATTTTCCAACTCAGATCTGATTAGCAATTTCAGCTGATGAACAGTATTTCAAATGGTATCGTGTACACTTCTATGGAAGAAAACTGCATGCTAGATTGCTACACAAAACTTAAAAGTTAGTTTGTGATTGTGTACGTAGCAATAGCATGCACCTACAGTACACACGTACATGACTACAGTGGTGAAAAATGCATAGCAAATTGCGATGCAATACCATACCAGGAAAATTAGTCCCAGGAATCATCCATTTTAAAAAAATCTATTCATTGAATTTTTACATTTAGACTAAAGTTCCACCCCACTATCCGTGGACATGGGTGTGTCATGGTTGTTTTTTGGACGACCATACATGGTTTTTGATGCACACCCCTCGGGCCTCACTTACTTTTTTGATGGACAAAACATTGAAAGTGCTGCACACCTCAGTCTCAAATATGAAGGACATCCTTGGTAATTGATGCACACTAGAGTCAAAATTTTGATGCACATTATCTGTAAATAGGGAAACGATGTTTGCATGCGTTTCATTCAAGCATACTCACTTTCTTTTGGCTAGTAACACACATAACTCCCTCTTTTATCCGAAATGCTGAAAGTGTAGGTACCTATTAAGCTTAAATCATTAAGACTGAAAACTTACCTATTTGCTCAATCCTATTTTTTTTTTTGTTATTTTGTATGTACATAATGCAGTATTTTAATTTAATATTTTTTTCTGTATAAATGCACATAGAAACGTCAGTATTAAGCGCCATAAAGTGTTATTAATTATTATTGTTATTATTATTAAACTTAATTTGTTAAAGTTCCAGTTTCCCTTAATGCCCTGCATGTACTGCAATAAGTCATTCTGCCACAATGACAACAATAATCCATGTTCTGTGTAATCCATACATGCCAGCTGTGTGTGTGCTGACGTGCAAAAGGCATGCCTTGTGTGTGTATTTCTTTCTTTTTTTTCTTTTTTTTTTGGCAACATGACTGTTATATTCTGATGATTGAAATGATCACATGATATTTCTTTGCTGCTAAAAGACATTATGTGGCATACACACACATGTGCATGCACAAATGAAAAAAAAAAAAGATACTGTGACATCATAACTTAACCAAAAATGTACCATCTATTTCAGCTTTCTTACTTATTTTTTAAGACTTACTGATACTTTTTTATTTCATTTCTAGAATTCCAACTACCTATATTGAACATTTTTTTCTAATGTATGTTTTATCAAATCAAATCAGAATCACATTATTTACACACAATTGGCAACAATTAGTGTTTCTTGCTTAGTTGAAAGCAATATGTTCGATAAAATTGCATCTTTGGAGCCATTTTTGGGCAAAATTGTCCTTCATTAAACTGTTCTAAAAGATGGTATTGTACATGTATTGGGGGTAATGCACATTGGAAACAAAAAATAAAGTGACGTCCCTGAAATGTAATCTTTTACTGTGGAAATACCTACATGTTGCTCCAAAGACATAGTGCCTGGAGGTTGACTCATATTGTTTTGGAGGAGGAGGATTAAAGGAGGTGCAGGTAAAGGGAAGCTGCAGAAACAATGTTCGAAGAGAACCAGTTTTTTGTTTTTCGTTTATTTTATCTGATAACTGATCGGTTGTTAATCATTGGCAAATCACATAAGTTTTCAGAGTTAATGTGAATTTTCTGTGTACAGGACAAAATCATGATTTGGAATAATTTCGAAACGATCTTAAATACTATTCAATTGATTCACACTTGTTAGGTTTCAACTTCATGCATATATACAATATATGAATGTGTAAAAAAGGATTGCCACTTTTGGCATATAATCATAATCAATACTGGTCTTTTCCTTTCACAGTATATATGACCTCGCATTTAGACCTGATGGCTCACAGTTGATTGTTGCAGCAGGAAACAGAGTACTAGTAAGTCAGCATTGTAATCTGCTCAATTTTCTATGTTATTTGAGCTCACATAGCTGCTGTGTGATATTATAGAACAGACCATTTGATATTACAATATTTACTTTTAATACTTAATTATACCTAAGTGACAGTATACTGTAATAGATGCCTTTATCTTTGATTTTCCAAAATGTGAGTCACACAAGGTATGTGTTAGAACATTCATAAGTTCTGAAACTCAATGAGGGTGACATGGTGAAATGTAAAAAAGGGGAGCTCTGACAATTTATGTTGGCCTTGTCTTATACATGTAGAACAAGAACCAAGTCAAAGAAAGTAAACACCAAAAACTGGATTAGAATCAGACAAACAATGAAGAGGAATGTGCTTTTGATATTGAACATGTTTTGTTGAGAACAGTGATATTCAATCCATCAAGATATACAAATAAACACGTCTGTGATATTATTTCCTCAAACTCTCCCTTACGTGTAGTTCATTTATGTCCACTTTAAAACGTGATCAGATTTACAAAAAATTACATAGAGTACACAGTGTCATGTATGATTGTGCCATAACCATGAAAAGCACAATAGGCTTATTGAAAAATGATATGCAGACAAATACCATAATGTAAAAGCATGAAATCAATGATGGTGATTTTGTAATTATTGTGAAAGAAGCATAAATTAGATATACAGTAGGAGTATTGAATTCATAATAAAAGACAAGAGAAAAGAAAGGGAAACTCTCCTTCAGGCTATTCATCAATTTGTAACTTGATTACATGTATCAAAGAAGTGTTTAATGATCATTTAGATTGCCTTAACCGGTCTCACTAGTCTTGTGAGAATTGTTCAAATTATTCCACAAAACTGGACCTTTACATATGAAATACAGAAGATTGCCTAAAAGATGTGCAATTTAGTGAGAGCTGGGCATTGCTGGTGTTATAGTTGTCGATGGAACTACGTAAAATAATAAAATGCTTAGTCAGTAATTCAGCAGGTCACATTTTTTCCCCTTCACAAGATCATCTTTACTAAATTATTGCTAATCCAGGACAAATTTGATTTGAGGGATGATGCCACCTTCAATTCTTGCCAAAAGAAAAGTAAAGATTTATGTGTGAGAGTGTGTTTAAGATCTGTTACATTATGACTGTAATTGAGCATTATTTTCTGTGTGAATTATGCAGAAAGGAAGATTCCATAACTCACTTTTTTTTTTCTTGGTCTGATCCTAATGAAACCTTTACTGATCTGTTTGATTACGCTTTATCTGTTAAAATCAATTTTAGCAAAGGAGTGGATTTTCTGTTTGTTGTCTAATGTGGAAACATGCATGTCTTATGTATTACTTTGGCTGCCCATAGTCAATTTTCACATTGATGCCACACTGCCTGAACAAATATGGGGAAGCTTCCCAGTTTAGTTGTGCTGTTCATTTTGGCTTTGCAAAGAGCAATGTAAGTATGAGTGCTATTGTGGCAAGTAATTGTGGTATGCAGAAAGTTGCAACTTCATAAAGCTCAGTAAGTTGCCAATGTGGTGCCCTTTGGGAAGTTGCCATTGAATAAATATTCATTTGCTTCTGGGTTGATATGATTGATATAAATGACCTGTCTTTTCAAAAGATGTGTTGTAATATAGAATTTATGTTTACCTTATGTGACAGGTGTATGACACAAATGATGGAACCCTCATCCAGCCCCTGAAGGGACACAAGGACACAGTGTACTGTGTCAGCTATGCAAAAGATGGCAAGAGATTTGCTTCAGGCTCAGCAGACAAGAGTGTCATCATTTGGACCTCAAAGCTGGAGGGTATACTCAAATATACGTGAGTACCTAATTCAGGGCTCCACACTAACTTTTATTTTTGGTGGCCCAAAGGCAAACATCTGACCATCCGAACAAATTGTTCATTTCTGAAATTTTGGTGGCCCGACGTGCGTTTTTGGCGGCCCTGGGCCACCGGGCCACCGTTAGTGTCGAGCCCTGCCTAATTGCCTACAGGAAGAGGTGGCCGGCAGCCTATTTTACAGTACTTTTACTGTACATCACTACATAGTATTTCCTATTGCAGGAAACGAAACACTTACCTTAGTAATCATATGTAGCTTTCATGCACCTTGTGTACTGTCAGAGCCATTTGTCTTTAATCTTTAACTTCTCTCCTCCAGTGACAAGTCGGATATTTTCTGCTAGCAGTACTGAAAGAGAAATAACTTGATATAAGCAAATATCATGGTTCCATTCAATTCCCTTGCCTTGTCAGCGCAGTGCATTATGTTATCTTACAAAGAGATGTACTGATAACTTCATGTTTTGCAAGCTGCAGTAGGCTGTTTTGTTGACTTGGTACAATAATATGAAGGATGACTATGAGATATTTATACAGTGACTGTTTGACAATTATGTCTCAATTACCTACAAATGTTTGCAAAACTTTTGTTCGTTCACAGTTATTTTTTTTTTCTTCTCATAAGAATCAGCCTTTTTGCTATCTATGTCAATACCAATGTTGAATTTAGATGTTTGTCAGAAATAATCTTTAACTTGTATTCATATCCCTTATTTTAGAAGTCAGTTTAAATGTCATATTTTTGTTGGTTTGTTTTGTTTTTCTCCAAATCAGTCACAATGATCCCATCCAGTGTTTGTCATTCAACCCCATCACACATCAACTGGCAAGCTGTGCGTTCAGTGACTTTGGTGAGTAATATCAAGTGCATCAGCCAGACATATTTTCTGAGTGTAGTTACTGCCTATTGCTATTATGCATAACTTATGCTCAAAAGTGCTGCAAATATCATCAGATACCTACAACAGTGTAGAAGTGTCTTGTGTCCATCAAATAATGAAAAAGAAAAAAGGGACACACTATATCATTGATAGATCTGAAAATGAAAGGCTTTCTTTATCCTTAGTTAGATGTGTGTGTGTGTGTGTGTGTGTGTGTGTGTGTGTGTGTGTGTAAACTTCTTTATGCTTGGTAGCCTTAGGGTAGTTGTCATTTGTATTGGTGATTGTACTGCCAAAGATATTGACTTCCTGCATCATATGTTGGCTGTGCTGGTCTAGACTGCTTATGGCAGTCACAGTCACAGGGCTGCCAACACTGGAAACTAGTTTAGAGTGAGACTCCCATAGGCCAATGTTCAGGGGCGGATCCAGGGAGGACCGCAACCGGCGCACGCCCCCCCCCCCCCCTTTATTTCTTGTTGAAACAAAAGAAATTTAAAAAAAATGGGGGGAGGGGTGCGTGCGCCCCCCCCCCCTTTAATTTTGTAAACGAGCCCCCTCTTTACGGAATTCCTGGATCCGCCCCTGAATGTTTGCTATAATTTAGGAGTCAAAATGAGTGAGATCAATAGAAATGCATGCAAATGAAATAAAGTTTTAGAGTGAGAAAGGACCAAAATGAGTGAGTCTCACCCTCAATGCGTGAGAGTTGGCAGCCCTGCAATCACTGTGCAGTGTGATGACATCATTGAGATATTGTTTGCCTCATTCATTGACATTTGATATTATACATGGGCCGTATAGTTTCCCGTCTTCTCAAGAAAACGTGTACTGTTCCTTTCATGCCATAAAACTTCAATGGCCTTCTATTGTGGCAGTACAAATCTATACATGGTGATTAGACTCTTTCTACTGTACATGCTGTTATTTTCGTGTACAGATATTTTTGCAAATGAGGAGGTCATAGACATTTTCGCGAGATGTTGTTTTCGCGAACTGACGCCGACGCTCATGTAAATGCACTATTACCCTTGTGAATGTAGACATTTTTGCGTGTTGTTCAATTCGCGATCCAACTGTGATTTGCGAAATTCGCAAAAATTAACCCCTCGCAAAAATAACAGCTAATACAGTATTTTCCAGCTCTCATATATCAGCTGGTAAGAAGGGTAGAAGTGAAAAAGCAATTAGTTGCTTGATATGACATTGTGGTTCTAGATAGCAAATTTAACCCTTCCAAAATAGTTTTACTAGTCCAAATTCATGAAGAATTATACTAACAAAATATATGATGTATGCACTAGTGCTATTTCTAATATGATTTTTATGCCTCCGCCACGAAGTGTCGCAGGAGGCATTATGTTTTCGGGTTGTCCGTCCTTCCGTCCGTCCGTAATGAATTTTGTGGACAGCGGAACTAAATAAACGTTTAAGGTATCCTAATGAGACTTGGTATGTATATGCATGAGTGGACGAAGTTGTGCCTATCAACTTTTGGGGGCACATGCTCGAGGTCAAAGGTCAAAAGGTCAAGGTCAAATGCTCAAAATTTCACTATTTCCCCCATATCTATGCAATGCCTGGAAGTTTTTTCTGGAAACTTGGTGTATACATGTAATACCAAATAAAGATTCTCCAGAGAGAGTTTCAAGTCATGAGGTCAAAGGTCAGAGATCAAGTGAAAATGTTAAAATTTCACTTTTTTCTCCATATCTTGGAAATGGTTCAAGCTATCTTCATGGAACTTAGTACATATGCATGTACTGACTAGCAGTGATTATCTGGGGAATGTGGAGTCATGGAAAGGTCATGGGTCAAAGGTCAAGGTCAACTCCTCATAATTTCACTTTTTCCCTCATATTTAAATGCAATACTTGCCAGATTTTTCTTGAAACTTGATATATACATGTATAACCCAATAGATATTCTCTTGGAAGTTTCTTGCCCAAAGGTCAAAGGTCAAGTGAAAGGGCAAAATTTCATTTCTTGGGCAATTCCGCGGTTAGTAACGTTACATTTAAAGAAATTTAGATATTTATTTTTACTACTAAATCACCATTTATTCATTTCAAGTCAAAATCATTTTAAAACATGTTCATCCTTCCTAGGTCTATGATATAGAAAAGAATGAGTACAATCCAATAAATATTAGAATTGCTATGGCAACTAAAAGGGCTGGTTAGTAACGTTACGAAAAAAGGACATGACAAAAAAATCAATGTCTTGAAACAAAAAGTGTGCAAAATTTCAAGTTACTTAAAACAAAGTGTTGCATTAATTTCAATTATTGCGTCATGACAAATGTTCACACAAATATTTTTAGCAGTTCGACCGATGATTTATTAGCTAGACCCCAAATGCATGGTTAGTAACGTTACGGTTAGTAACGTTACATTTGTCCGGAGTAATTCCGCAAGTCATTTCACCCTTTTGTAATCAACAAAATGTCTCATGACTTCTGGAGTATTTAAATGTATTCATCTTTTACCTTTTAGCAAAAATTTGAGGAAAAAAATTCAAAGCAACCCACTGTAATTTGCATTTAAGTGAATTTCAGCATCCCCAGTCCCACATGTACATTTTAAATGATGGTTTTAGATCTCGCAAAATCAATGAATATGAAAAATAAAATCTACTGAATTTGAAAGACCTTAGTGATTGGTGAACATCCATGGCATTAGTTGATACCTGAATTAAAGAGTAAGATAAAGAGGCACATTTCTTTTATCCATGTCATGTCCACCTAACTGCGGAATTGCCCTCTTGGTCCATATCTCGAAGTGACTCAATGTATCATCATAAAACTTAGTACATATATCTGTGCATGTTCTACCTGACAGTGATTCTCTTGGGAATTTTAGGGTCAAAGGGTCAAAGTTCCAGGGTCAAAGGCCAAGTTAAAATGCAAATATTTTACTTTTGATAGTGAAATTACACTTTTTCTCCATACCTTGAAAATATAATCAATGCATAGACTTATCAAAAAAAGGGTCAAAAGTGAAGTAAAAATCCTCAAATTCCCAAATTCCTGCACTCTTAGGCAGTATAGCCATCCATCCAATTATACCTAGTTCAAGGAAAGTGAACATTCAACACATATGTGACAAACCTATCATTTAAATATTTTGCCAATTATTTGAAACTCATCACACATTGTCAAGACATTGTACTATAGACCTATTAGCAGAACCATGCATTAAGGCGGAGGCATACCAGTCGCCATAGCGACATTTCTAGTTTTTAGCTGTTATCATTTAATATGCTTTTGGAACAGGTCTGTGGTCCATGGAACAGAAATCTGTATCTAAACACAAGATGGCCAGCCGCATCACCTGCTGTTCCTGGACCAATGATGGTCAATACCTGGCACTTGGAATGTACAATGGCTGCATTAGCATCAGGACCAAGGTATGATGAACCATGGTCATTTGCATCACCATAACCTCCATTCTTTGGGGGGTCTTTCTGCTTTTGTGTCTGTGGGGAGGGGGAAGGAAGGGGGAATAAAAGGTCCAACAATGTGGATCACACTTTACTGTCAGAGAATTATTACCTTCACTCTGTAGAGTTAGAACACCTTTACGAGACTTATCAACCATCAACCCATTTACACTATTAAGCAGAAGTTGTGTTCTTAAACCTCCTTCAGCAGCCTTTTAGCTCAGAATTTATAAGTAGACAGAATACAGCAAAGGCGATCTGATCCAATCAGGTTCTGAAACTACCTACTGGGGTGGTTCAGGTACAGTATGAATGCTACATGTTATGAACTAGAAACAACTCTTTTGCAGACCTGGACGATATCACTGCAGGTCATTGCCTGCTAACGTAAACAAACCAACCAACTCGACCAACTACCACCGATAAACATTACACAATGTGCACATTTTCACACTCATCAGTTTGTGACTGTGTAACAAGTGGTAGTCAAAGTATGCTCCATTTATTGAAGGTGAATTCTGTTACCATAAAATGTAGCCAGTCGAGGCCTGCTTTGTCAAAATCTGAGCAGGTGGTGCAAGCATTCAGTTTTTTGAAAGGGTACTGTGGTCAGTATTTCTCATTATCTGTCAGTTTAGTTTAGGTATTGTATTGTTTCAGAGACCCTTTTTATGCACACTCATGGTTATTTGTATTGTCCTGTGTATAGGTATTGTCTAGTTCATGGGAAAGGGCACAACAGGAAGGTTATATCAAGGTAGAATTGATTAATCTCAGTTGGGCCAACAGGGACTGTGGGATCTTGTTTCTGTCTACAAAGATACCTGATTTGTTGTGATTCTGCTATTATGACTTGAGAAGTGAATCAAACTGTATAGACCCATCTACAAACATGTTTGAGAAGTTGCAAAATATGCTTCCTTGAACAATGTTGTGCCATCAATAAATACAAGAGTCAGCATAAAGATATCAATAATCTTTTCCTTGCCTTAAAGGGACTGTACAGTACTAGTTGAGGTGAGGATTCAGGTCTATAACATTCCTAAGTGAGATAATTAGAAACCTCTTATGAAATATGAAAGAGCATGTACTTTTAAAAAGGATTCAACATTTATTTGATGAAAATTGGTTTTCAAATGGCTGAGATATCAAAAAAAGTGATAATAATAAAAGGCGACAGGGCACAACTTTTATTAGGATCTCTTTGTTTCACCTTGTTTTTGGATATCTCGGCCATTTCAAAACCGATTTTCATCAAATAAACTTTTGATTCCCCTTAGAATTGCATGCTCTTTGACATCTTATAGAGTGGTTTCTGAATATCTCGCAAAACATTGAAAGCTAAATCCTTACCTCAACCAGAACTGTACAGTCCCTTTAACCTCCCATCAATTTCCATATACAGTACCAAAATTTGTTCATATAGTCATAAGTCATATATTCATATTAAGTCATATTTTTGTGTGACCAAATTATGGTTTATTGTTTTGTGATTGATTTACACAGAATGGAGAAGAGAAAGTAAAGATTGAAAGACCTGGTGGTGGCCTTAGCCCAATCTGGAGTGTACAATGGAATCCATCAAAGTGAGTAAGAACAAGCGGGTGCTTGAATTTATGCTATAGGATCTCTCTCTCTCTCTCTCTCTCTCTCTCTCTCTCTCTCTCTGTCTCTTATTGCCTGTCTGTAGGTTTTTGTTTTTTGGTGTGTGTTTTTTTTTAAATATTATTATTTACAGTTTAGCACAGCAGCATGGCCACAAAACATTACCGCAAAGTTCCAAAGCAGTGATGGCTAATGATGAGATGTTCTTCAGATCAAAATAGGACACTTCTTCTGGGGGTAATCTGCCTCTTTTAATCCTGAAGACTCTGGCCGATATCCCCCATTCTTTGTTGTTGTTTTTGTTCGGCCACAACAGCCACTCAATGCCCACTCTTGTGGGTATTGTGTGTGGATGTGGAAAAGGTATAGATGTTAGTTTCTGGGGTATTTCCATTGATGCAATTAGCACTATCATCATTTTCTCAAAAGTACATTCTGATAAGCTTTGGCAGGAATCGCCTTTAGGGGTAAGAAGTGCAAAGTTAAAAGTGTACATGTGGTCCTCGTGGGGCAGGGCTATTTAGTGCCAAAACTTTAAGTTCAATCATGATATCTCAGTCCAGTAGAACATGTGAATTGTGTTTTGTGTACAAACCCTTAAGGTGAAGGATGATACATAGTAATTGTTTTTATTACCTTGGAGATGTACAACAATGATTTAGGTAATGGTATACCATTAAGGGGCCTATCAGGGAAGTTTCATAAAGGGTGAATTATTGGATCTGAAGCGCAGATGTGCCTCAAGCTACCATGGTTTTTATTGGTATACAAAATCAGTTTAGTTTGTCACATATAAAATCATTTATTTCTTAATATTCCTTCCTGAGGAGTTTTGCAGCAAATAGTATAGTAGGCACTAAAAACACAAGCATTGTGCAAGTATAACCTGTTATATATGCATGCTTAAAGATATCAAACATAATTATGTACTACTGTAAACGTGGAAATTTTCGCGGTACATTAATTTTCGCGGATTTCGCGCTACGCTCGGCTAGCGCGAATTCAAAAACACGCGAATATATCTTCACAATTTTCTACGCACATTTTGAACGGGATGAATTGTGTGCGCTTCATCGATGATACTGCTACGTAGTACAATGTACAGGCATGTTTACGCTACTAGTACTGTGCGAAGAGACGATACCCTAGATTGCTGTGTACTGTAGCATGCATGTGTGCACCGCACGCATCGATGCTACAGTCCCCCGTGACTACGGTACTAGAGTCACAGCTGTACTACGTATTTGAGTGCTTGTACTCGCAGTCGAGCCGCTCGCTACGTCGCTTGTCGTACGCTGGCATAGCAAGCTATGTAGCAGAGGCTTGGGATGAAAGCAGTGAATGTGTACTACAGTAAAGTAACCTGCTGCGGAGCGCGAATTTAAGAACCCGCGAATACGTTTTCGAGCCGCTCAGCGCGAAAAATTAATCGCGCGAAAATATTGACGTTTACAGTACTACATTATGTGAACTCACATTGATAGCCTTTTGACCCCAAGCAGTTAATAAATCCTTTCCATTCTTGTGTGTTTGTGAAGGTAATGTTTCTATTTAATACAAGAGTCTTCATTATTATGAAATTTAAACAATGACAACAAAATTGAACACAAAGTCTGTTTCTACTTCAAATGAATAGATAATTGCATTTGCGACGGAGAACAAGATGTGTGATGTAATAGTGTAAAAAGGGGCACATTTTCAATCACAAACAGTTGAAAACAGCGGCCTGCCTCAGTATCATTACATCAGTAGTCCAATAGCATGTGCTTAAAGCATGAAGAAAGATTAATATTTGCTTTGTATGCTTTAAAATGTGTGTATTTGCAGCCTAGCAAACAAGGACAGTGTTTCTTACTCAAACAGACTTGCAAATATCGCTGGCATCATTCAGCACAAACTTCAACTTGCAATATCAGCACTCATGATTACTGCAATAGCTGCTTTCTAATTAATCAGCTGAGTAATCATTTCCCCCAACATTCAAAGACTTAAGAATTATCATAGCTCTTTTGCTGTCATGCTGAAACCGCTTCTGATACATGCAATAGCAAAATAAGGACAAAGAAGCTATACCCAACAACAAAATTTGATTGAAGCCAGTCAGTTCTGGATACTAAATTACATGTAGCACCTACTCAACCCATATATTACACAGCAATTTGACATGATGATGACGATGATGGTGATGATGATGATGATGATGATGAAGAATAGCATTTTTATAGAGCCATTTATCTGTAAAACAGTTACAGGCGACGTGGTAAATGTTTTAGTATGCTGCTATATAAAATATATTTGTGAAGCAAATTCTTGCATGTTATTGTAGAGAATGTTGTATCACACATTTTTTCATGGACTGAAATTGGTATCCAACTTGAAGAAGTAGAATTATTCCCTAATTGTTAGAGAAATCTCTGTCCAGAAAGACTTATGAAACATGCTAATGTAGTACACCTTTATGTTTTATAATAAGTATGTGCCAAGGTTTCCTTTGGATGTCACAGTGTTGCATCATCATGTTGTAATTCTCTTGGGCAAACCTGAGTGCTCCAGGAAAAATTGTTATCACATAACAGAGTATTTGTTATCTTCTTGTACAGGGAGGAAGCCTTTGATATCCTGGCTGTACTAGACTGGGGACAGAAATTATCCTTCTACTATCTCAGTGGAAAGCAGGTATGTACAATGAAGACTTGAGTTGAACCCACCTCGTTGTGGTACTCAATGATAATCAAGTTCTTCTGAACTGTATATAGTGGATGAAATATTTGTACCAGTATATGGATGAGGTATTTCCAAGACTTTTGGGTCAATATTTACTGCTTACATAAGTTGAGAACAAATGATTTAATGTCCCATTGAGTGCCGTTTTGTATATGTGCATGAAAGCTGTGAAATGACATGTAATAATTTTGGATTTTAAATGTTATGGCATCTCATGGCCATTAATATTGGATATTGTAGATACAATGTGTGCAGTACTGAGGTACGTATCAAGTAGTGTTTCTACTTCTCATTTTCATAGTTATTATCAGTAGTTCTACATGTTAATATGAATGTCATGTGATGGTGTAAATGTTTGAACAGAGCAGAAGTAAATTGACAATTATCTGCGTGAACATAGTGATGATAGGTCAAAGGTCAAGGTTAAAGTCAATGAGCTTTATAAACTTGTTAAATGTTGTTCTTCAGCCATATCTTTAGCTAAAAATGTCTATTGATGATATTATTCAGTTGGAAGTGTATATATGAATAATCAATTTGTTGCTTGAAGTGGCAGTGGTGCAGGTTCAAAGGTAAAGGTCATAAGCCACCAAAAGTTATGTAACACTGTCAGTAATTCAGGATAGATGTCTTGTTTGTGAATGCAGATATTCAAAAGCACATTACCGGTTTTTAATGTAAATAAACGAGGATTTTACTTTTTTCTTATATGTGTGTTTGTATGTGAGTGAATGCTTGTGTTTGTGATATTCTTAGGCACAAAGCTCTTGCCTGTCATCTTTTCTTTATCCTTTCCCTTTGCTTTTCGTTGTTCTCAACTGTGATTTTGTTATTGTTTTTTCAAGGTTGGCAAAGAGCGCAACCTGAACTATGACCCCTGCTGCCTGTCCTACTTCTCCCGTGGGGAGTACCTGATCATAGGAGGGGCCAACAAGCAGGTGACATTGCATACAAAGGACGGTGTGCAGCTTGGAGTGGTGGGAGAGCAGAACTCATGGGTGTGGTGTGCCAAAGTCAGGCCTGATCAAAACCATGTTGTAAGTCATCTGTGCAATCTTGCAAGGTTTAAGATAATTTTAGGTTACTCTGATTACTGACCAAATGTTGCCATGTTTACTATTTTGAAATAAACTGCAAATCCAGTGCCTACTAAAATGATTCAAATTATCACATTGCTACTTATAAGTGTTGAATCTATGCTAAGGATAGAACTTTAGGATAAATGTTGTACTAAAGATTTTTGTAATCTTTTTTATTGTCCCCGCCGAACGAGTTCGAGCAGGGGACTATGAAACGGGCTCCGTACGTGTGTGTGTCCGTGTGTCCGTCCGTCCGTCCGTCCGTGTGTCCGTGTGTGATCAAAATCTTCAATTTGCTACTTCTCTGTCATTTATGAGCCAATTTTGATTCTGTTTGCTTTATATGATAGCACTACATGGGAGCTTTGAAACTTCTACACAGAATTTCAGTCGTGACCTTTGACCTTGACCTTTGACCTATATTGTACATTTTGCTACAAAATGCTACTCCTTCGCCATTTCTAACCCGATTTCAATTCCGTTTGCTTTATGTGATGGCACTAGGTGAGGGCTTCAAAACTTCTACACAGAATTTTGACCTTTGACTTCTTTGACCTTTGACCTTGATTTTTGACCTGTATTGTACATTTGGCTACAAAATGCTACTCCTTCGCCATTTCTAACCCGATTTCAATTCCGTTTGCTTTATGTGATGGCACTAGGTGAGGGCTTCAAAACTTCTACACAGAAGTTTGACTTTTGACTTCTTTGACCTTTGACCTTGATTTTTGACCTGTATTGTACATTTGGCTACAAAATGCTACTCCTTCGCCATTTCTAACCTGATTTCGATTCCGTTTGCTTTATGTGATGGCACTAGGTGAGGGCTTCAAAACTTCTACACAGAATTTTGACCTTTGACTTCTTTGACCTTTGACCTTGATTTTTTGACCTATATTGTACATTTTGCTACAAAATGCTACTCCTTCGCCATTTCTAACCCGATTTCGATTCCATTTGCTTAATGTGATGGCACTAGGTGAGGGCTTCAACACTTCTACACAGAATTTTGACCTTTGACTTCTTTGACCTTTGACCTTGATTTTTTGACCTATATTGTACATTTTGCTACAAAATGCTACTCCTTCGCCATTTCTAACCCGATTTCGATTCCGTTTGCTTTATGTGATGGCACTAGGTGAGGGCTTCAACACTTCTACACAGAATTTTGACCTTTGACCTTGATTTTTTGACCTGTATTGTACATTTTGTTACAAAATGCTACTTCCGGCGGGGACATATATTACGCACCGCGTAATTTCTACTTTTCCTTGTTTTGTTTTGTTATGCTTCTTTTTTTTTCTGCACGTAGGCTGTGGGCTGTCAAGACGGTACCATTGCACACTATCAACTCATCTTCAGCACTGTCCATGGCCTCTACCGGGATCGGTATGCCTTCCGTGAGAATATGACTGACGTCATTATCCAACACTTGCTGACAGATCAGAAGGTCCGCATCAAATGCCGGGACCTTGTCAAGAAGATTGCTATATTCAAGCATCGCTTGGCTGTGAGTAAACAGGAATTGATGTGCCATTTCTCATTGTTATGTCATATGCTGCCTTGGCTCTCTGGATTGGTGATTAGGTACTTTTGCATCTCTTGATTGTGTATGGGGTACAATGCTCTGTAAAAGATATCTGGACTTTAGTTTTAGCCTCTGCATGTACAAATTTTGAAAAGTTTAATATGAGATTTTATCATCTTTTAGTACAGTGAATATAGCATCAACTCAAGGTTACTTCTCACACAAAGTTATGTGATGAACATGTGTCAATTGAACATGGACTGCACCAAAAATATCACATGTTTTCATTGCAATTTTGTGCACATTCACGTATATGCTAAATTTACCAAGTTTAAAAGGCAGTTGTTAAGAATAATGTTACTATCTTTTAATTCATATGCTGCAACTATTATGATGATGTAGATGTGGAAAATTTCCCTCATTTTGTGTCTTTACTGCATTTCTTGAATCTCTTTGCTGTGACAGATGTGCAGTCAGAGACAGTAACTGAATCATGGTGCTTGATAATGATTACATTCTCTCTTAGTCTTAATATTCATATGTGGAGACTGCCATTGACATTTACTCTTCAAGTCAAATGTAAGTGATAAGTGGGCTTCATTGATACATGCTTTCATAATACCTCAGGAAGTATAGTTTAACCATAAATACTATCACATATTACTCTACTTTAATGTTACATTGTCTTATGTTGTCTGTCAGAAGTTTGTAAAAGGCTTCTTCTTCAGTATTTTGTGACCAAGTGTAATCTTTCTTTTGTTTCAGAGGACATGGGCTACGGTCTAAACATGGATCAAAGAAGTTTTGCCACCGATCTTGAATGTAGAACGTGTACTACTCATGTTGATATTTACAAGTCAGTTTATTGAAAGAAAAAAAAAATTGAAAATCATTTATTCAATTATAATAAAAAACAAACAAACATTAAATTCTCCCATATTAAATCATCTGAGCATATTAACTTCCCCATTTATGTGTAGGAATTTATCTGAACTAATCTCACAGTCAGTCCTAACTGAGGAGCATGCATGGCAAGTCAGTAATTTCTGTCATTTCCCACATCCAGGTTCAACTCTCAGACAAGATTGTGGTGTATGAGCTGTACTCAGATGATGCCTCTGACATGCATTACAGGGTGAAGGAGAAGATCAACAAAAAGTTTGACTGCAACCTGCTGGTAGTCTGTGCAGACCACATCATCTTGTGTCAGGTAGGTTTGACTTAGTGTCATTTCTTTGCTCTAGAATCAGCCCCACTGGACACATCATGATCTGCTGACAGTGCACCATCCCAAATCTGGTTTTACAATGATCATTCTGTCTATTGTTCACCATCTGTAGCTGGTCAACACAGGCTCAAATGAATGTGATATTTGCATATAAAGCTAGATATCCAAGTACCACGGAACAGTGACTGTACATAACAAGAACACTCTCAAAACCGTTCATAATGTCACTGCTATAGTTTTTTTATGCCTCCGCAACGAAGTGGCCGGAGGCATTATGTTTTCGGGTCGTCCGTCCGTCCGTCCGTCCGTCCGTCCGTACGTCCGTACGTCCGTCCGTCCCGTTTTGTTTTTGTCGATATCTCAAGAACCGTGTGGTGGTTTTACATCAAACTTGGTATGAGGGTATATCCTTGGGGGATAATACTTTGTGTGGATTTTAGGGTCACAGGGTCAAAGGTCAAAGGTCACAGGTTATTTTGTGAAAAAAAAATTGAAATTTCATGTTTTTCTCCATATCTCGCAAATGGTTCAAGGTATCTTCATGGAACTTAGTATATATGCTTGTACTGATGGGCAGTGATTATCTAGGGAAGTTGGGGTCGTGGGTCAAAGGTCAGGGGGTCAAAGGTCAAGGTCAACTCCTCAAAATATCACTACTTTCCTTAGAATGCAATATGCCTGAAGGTTTTTTTTTTTTTAAACTTGATGTATGGCATGTATTACCCAATATATATTTCTGGGGAAGTTTCTTGCCAAAAGGTCAAAGGTCAAAGGTCAAGTGAAAGTGCTAAATTGCACTTTTTCCTCCATATCTCGAAAGTAACTCCAGGTATCATCATGAAACTGACATATTTATGCATGTTCAACCTAACAGTGATTCTCTTTGGAACTGTGAGGTCAAAGGTCAAAGGCCAGGTTTAGATAATGCTATTTTCCCATTTGATACTGAAATTATACTTTTCCTCAATACCTTGAAAATTACTCAATGCATAAACTTATAAAAGGGTCAAAAGTCAAGTAAAAATCATCAGTTCCCCAAATACCTGCACTCTGACATTTTAATCATTCATCCAATTGAACCTAGTTCTAGGAAAGTGAACATTCAGCACATTTGTGTCAAACCTGTCCTTTTAATATTTTGCCAGTTGTGTGAAACTGTCATCACACATTGTCAAGACATTGTACTATAGACCTATTAGGAGAACCATGCATTATGGCGGAGGCATATCAGTAGCCGTAGCGATATGTCTAGTTTCATTTTGGATTTTACAGTACTTGAAAATCTTCATTCTTATAGACAAGAGATATTATGTCAGCTGCTGCTATCATGATGTGAGGTTTCAGCAATTTCTTGAGCATGAAAGTGGTGTGATGAATTAGTCTGAAGTTTCCTTGGGTAGCTAGAGGAGATTCTTTAGTTTGAAAGAGGAATATTGTAATATTTGCCGTTTAGGAGTAAATGTTTTCAGTTTATCTATACCCATGCATCGTATGTCTTATCTCAGATTTTAATGATAGTTAGTAGTCAGGACTCAAGCTGACTGTGATCATTGATATTACTTAGATTATTACCATGCATTTTGTTACCATGATTGTCATGGATATCACCAAAAGCATAAATGAGATTATGAGTTGAACAATTTCTTCTTATCCTGTTAATTGTTTACTTGTCAGAGCAAAAAATGGAAGCACAGGCAAAAAAGGTGTGTACATTTTAAACAAACTTCAAACAAATTAAAGCTGTGCTGTGATAACCTTGTGCATCTGCTTGTAAGCATTAAAGAGTAATAAAATCAAGCCTTAACCTCTCTTTGCTTACCAGGAGCGACGTCTGACGAGCCTGACCTTCTCTGGAGTCAAAGATCGTGAGTGGGTGATGGAAGCTCTGATCAGATACATCAAAGTGATTGGAGGAGCTGGTGGCAGGGAGGGACTGCTTGTTGGTCTCAAGAATGGCCAGGTGAGAAGAGATACCATTCCCAGCAGCTCATATTTATATCATTCTCAATATTTATGGGGTTATGTCTTCCTTGTAGACCAGTGGGAAAGCTATTCAAGTTTATTCAGTGACTTATGGCATTGCCTTGAATGATTTCGGAGGGCAGTCATTGTTCCATTTTTATGTCATATTTGACTACACTTGCTACCATTTGGCAATGCATAAAGCTGGTTGAATGGGTAAAGGTGAAATGAGTGCAATGTGGAGGGACCTGTGTATGATTTTATGTAGACTTGCATAGCAAATTCCTAAATTGTCTTGTGAGCAGTTTAGGTGTGTAGATGTTTGTGGTGGGGCTGGATGTTATTATTTTATTCATTCATTCGTTCGTTCGTTCGTTCGTTCGTTCGTTCGTTCATTTATTCATTCATTTTTTGTTCATTTTCACTTGTTAAAATTTCTGTTTTCACTCTATAAAAATAGATATAAATGCTCTTTTGTATTTCCAATATTGATAGTGCTAGTATGGTGAAACATTTGATATGTTACATGATAGACCGGGGCAAAGTTGCAGATCTATCCATATGTTATACGATTTCTAAACTTCATTGTTTGGCCCTGCAGATTTTCAAGGTGTTTGTGGACAACCCATTCCCTATCCTGATCCTGAAGCAGCAAACATCAGTGAGGTGTCTGGATATAAGTGCCTCAAGGAAGAAACTAGCTGTAGTAGATGAACACAACACATGCCTTGTCTATGACATCAACACCAAAGAACTTCTGTTTCAGGTACCAAATGCTGTTTATGATTTTCAACTATATTTATCAACTATATCACAATGGTAGTGTTTATGTGAATGCTGGAGATTTGTTTATCAGAATCTCATAAAATATGTTGTTTTCATAAAGTATGACAGAGCAATGACATACATACTTAGGCAAGACTAAATTCTGATGTTCTGTCAATTTTAGGAAAGTGTGTTCTGAGTCATTTGAGTAAAATATCAAATATGATCTTGGTGAAGGTCTCTGACAAACATTAGTAGAGTGCCTACCAGATAAACTGCCATAGTGTCTGATAACTCTGAATATCAAGAAACATATATATATATATAAATATATATGTTTCTCCCTCAACAGGAGCCAAATGCCAACAGCGTGGCATGGAACACACAGTATGAGGACATGTTATGCTTCTCTGGTAATGGCACACTGAACATCAAGGCCAGCAACTTTCCAGTGAAGCAGCAGAAGCTGCAGGGCTTTGTTGTTGGATTCACTGGCTCCAAGATCTTTTGTCTCCACATCTATGCTATGACTACAGTTGAAGTACCCCAGTCAGCAGCCATGTATCAGTACCTGGAACGAAAGCAGTTTAAGTGAGCTTATAGCATGATCAGATTCAATGCAGTTTAAACACCTGATTGTGAAATGACAATACATGATTTCCACCTACTTTTCAAAGTTACAACTATGAACATAATATGACTCAATATATGCATCCATGGTTAATCTCTGAAATTTGTGTTTATTTCAATTACCTTTCATACACTTGATCAAGTAATACAAGTGTAGAGATAAGTAGCATTTTGCTGCTCTTAACCCGTTGAGGACGAGTCCCGAGTATACTCGGGCAGGTGTCAATGGGAAATGCGTGTTGTAGCAAAATCAAACCGTCCTCAACGGGTTAAGATTCAATAGAAGAAAGCTTACAATTTTTACTCAGATGAATCTGTATTTTCTCTATTTTGTATGCTGTGATTGACATCTTTTTTATCGGTTGATGAGTAAAGGCAGTATTCATACCAGTGATATTTGTAGTATTTCAGTGAAAATATTGTTAAAGATGACAAGACTTTCTGAGATGAATCTTGTATTTTCTTTATTCTATATGCTGTGATTGGCATGACAGCTTGTATACAAATTACGAGCATATGCAGAAGCTCTATTATGCGGAGGTGATGAGACTGATATTTTGAATGATGTAAGAGAAGATTTACTGGCCTGGCATTGAATTTTTTTTTTTTTCTGATGGTGTGCCACATATTGCCGAGTTATTCATTTCTTCTGTTTCTTGTTTCTCTGCTATTGTTATGCCAGACAGTAATTATGTGGTGGTAATTGCATGTGAAATGCACAACATAAAAACAGGTATTCCTGTTTTGCACATAAAACTGTTACAAGTTCATCTGTTTTGTAGTAAGAAATGGCAAAACATAAACTTGTTATAGGTTCATCTATTTGCAGTAAGAAATGGCAGAACATGTTTTGTCTAGTTATACCCCCGCCAAACGAAGTTTGAAGGGGGTATATAGGAATCAGCGGACGGTCGGACGGTCGGGCGGTCGGGCGGTCGGTCCGTTGCAAATCTTGCGTCGCGAACTACTTCCTCAGTTTTCAACCGATTCCCATAAAACTTGGCACAGATGTGTGCCTTGGGTTGTAGATGTGCAAGACGTCTTGTTTGACAGTACCCAAAAGTGCGTTGCCATGGTAACGGCATATTATGGGCAAAAATGGGTACAAATCTTGCGTCGCGAACTCCTCCCACAGTTTTTGATCAATTTTTATGAAATTAGGTACAGATGTTCATCTGAATATGTTAATGTGCAAGACACATATTTCCGCAGTGGCAAAAAGTGCATTGCCATGGTAACGGCATGTTATTGGTAAAATATAGGGCAAAATGCTTCATGGCAAAACTGCTTCATCAGTGTTCTTCCAATTCTCATGGAATTCATATTGAATGTTTGTCTTAGGATATAGGTCAGCATGACACATTTCTTGACAGTGACAAAAAGTATGTTGCCATGGTAACAGCTCACATATTATGAGCCAAAATGATGGAAAATTTTGTGTTGCAAACTACTTCCTCAGTTTTTGCCCAATTTCCATGAAACTTGGTACAGATGTGTGCCTTTGGTTGTAGATGTGCAAGACGCATTTTTTGACAGTACCCGAAAGTACGTTGCCATGGTAACAGCATATTAATGGCAGAAGATCAAGGAAAGATCTTGCGGATTTAACTACTTCCTCAGTTTTTTGACCAAAGCTTATGAAATGTGGCACACACCTTGATCTTGGTGGGAAGATGTGCAAGACATATTTTTCGGACGTGTCGGAAGCTGCGTTGCCATGGTAACGGCATATAAATGGCAGAAGATCAAGGAAAGATCTTGCGGATTGAACTACTTCCTCTGTATTCGACTGAAGCTCATGAAATGTGGCACACACATTGGTCTTGGTGGGAAGATGTGCAAGACATATTTTTTGGACATGTCAGAAGCTGCGTTGCCATGGTAATGGCATATTAATGGTGGAAGATCAAG
Source organism: Diadema antillarum (assembly GCF_040938485.1). Taxonomy (NCBI): domain Eukaryota; kingdom Metazoa; phylum Echinodermata; class Echinoidea; order Diadematoida; family Diadematidae; genus Diadema; species Diadema antillarum. Next base: position 237,649 of record NW_027272058.1, read on the forward strand.
GAAAGATCTTGTGGATTGAACTACTTCCTCAGTTTTTGACAAAAGCTTATGAAATGTGGCACACACAATAGTCTTGGTGGGAAGATGTGCAAGACATATTTTTCGGACGTGTCGGAAGCTGCGTTGCCATGGTAACGGCATTTAAATGGCAGAAGATCAAGGAAAGATCATTCCTTGGGTAAGACTGTCGTCACGGGACGGGGGTATTAATCACCTTAAGTGATATTTCTAGTTGCTGTTGTAAACCAATAGGTCATATCTGTAACACTGATGCATACATTTTGCTATATTGTGTAGTTATATGACTTCATGATCTATACATCTCCTAAAAATTGATTGTAGCAGTTTGTTAGTGTAATTGTTATTTAAGCCACATTTTTTTTTTCCACTGGCAATTTTAGGGATGCATACAAAGTTTCATGTCTTGGGGTAACGGAGAAGGACTGGACAGCTCTAGCTCATGAGGCACTCCAGGGTCTTGACTTTGATACATCCAAGAAGGCCTTCACAAGAGTCAGAGATCTCAGATATCTAGAGCTCATTCACAGTATCGAGGTAAACCTTACTTGCATAAGTTTGTCTGTAAACAGTCATGACTCATATGCTATTGTTCTTCAGTGTTTGATGTTGAAGTGACAATTTGTTTTGTTTTGTTTTGTTTTGTCCCCCCCCCCCCCCCCATAAGAACTTGTGAAGTTAAGTTACTCTTTTCATGCAGTGAATAGTATGTCATTTGACAAATTCATCATGTGAATACATCGTGGCTTGAGAAGTGACTGAAGGCTATCTGTGATCAGAAATGAGGGATGGGCTATTGACTTTAACAAACATTGAAATTGGTTCCTTGTAGGCCACACTAAATTGATTTGTTGTAATGTGGGCATGCCTGCGCACACATTGCGTATTGGCTGAATGCCATACACTGTTCACATGCATGTTAGAGGTGTGCCATGTTGTGCTTTGATAATGCTGAAACATTTACAAGGTACATACTATCACAAGTGACACTTGTATGCTTACTCAAGAACAACTAAAATACCGTGCTGGAGTAGACTGAAGGATGTCTGGCAGGTACATTGAATTGTAGGCACTTGCTGCGTGCTCAGATCATGCTAATCTGAAGGAATTTGTTTTTGAGGGACAAAATTTGAAAGTGTTTTATTCTCCAAACTGGACAATATACTATGAATTCTAAATAAGAAATAAGTTTTCAGTATTGACTTTTGAAATGTTGTCAGTGATACTCCATTATCCCTGGGATCTCTTTATTGATTCAAGTGACACTTTCTATATCAGGTCAAGAAGAATTGGATTTTGGATGATTTATAATTGCCAGTAATCTATGTTTGTATGTCTTTGTCACAGGAGAGGAAGCGTCGAGGTGAGGTGGATGACCAACTGTTCCTGGCTGACATCTATGCTTACCAGGGCAAATTTGGAGAGGCAGCAAAGCTGTACAAGAGGGCTGGGCAAGAGCAGAGAGCCATGAATATGTATACAGACCTTCGAATGTTTGACCATGCTAAGGTAAGACACTTTCAGCTCACATGTATCCTCATGAGTGCTAAGGTAGTCCTATTGATGCTCATCTCAATGATATTTTGATATTTGTGGCACAGTACTGAAACATTTGTATGCATAGTGTCAGTAGAAAGAGTAAAATAGAAACAGTTTGCTTTCATGGCGTACTTCTTTCATCCTTCATCAGGAATTCATTGGTTCAGGTGATCCTCAAGACAAGAAACTTCTCATCACAAAGCAGGCAGACTGGGCCAAAAATATCAATGAGCCCAGGGCAGCAGCTGAAATGTACCTGTCAGCTGGTGAGCACCTCAAGGCCATTGAGATCATTGGTGACCATGGCTGGGCAGACATGTGAGTAATGTACTGTGATTGATGTGGCTTTGAGTGTTAGACAGTCTACCATTCTTCCTACACCAGGTTTGATATGAGACTAATCACCAAGAGGTAAAGTTTAAAAAGAAGAAAAAAATATGTGTGTTATTCAAAAGTGGCAATTGTTGGTCATGCAACAAACTAGCAACAAGGCAATTCCCTGCAAATTATGAATATATACATGCATAAAGATCACAAATATGTAAGGAATTTTAGTTGTGTTTTTGGAGACATCCTTCCAGGTTCTTGTATTGAAGAAACAGGGCAATGCAGATATGAGCTGTCAGGTTTTATTCAACTTACACAGTATGCACAGCTGAGACAGACAGTTACAAAGAAATGCAGCCTAGATCAAGAATTAGAACACACAAGGAATCTGTGATGTGTGTCAATAATTAAGTTATATACAGTTCTCAAAGAAAAATGCTTGACAGAAGTTATGGAATTCCGTTGGGCAGAAACACACCAACAGAATTTTGTTGAAAGTGTTCACAAACAACACATTTTCGTAAAATATGTCCAGCGTTAATCTGCAAATTCATTGAGATAATTGAAAGTGCTTTTCCATTGAGATCGTTAGATAGTTCTATCTTAGCCTTATATTTGAACACGTATGACAAAACAAGTCGAGCAGGAGAAAGCTAAATCTTAAGTGGGAGAAAATACATCTTAGGCAGGAGGCACACAGCTAGAGGAGGAGAAATGTAAAGGCAAGTGGTAGAGCGAGAGAAGTTGAGAAAATTTCCTCAAAGCAGGAGAGTTAGATTCTCTGCAGAAAGTACTCTCTTTTATTAACACTTTGTCAACGTCCTGGAACCAATTCATGGGGAAAGTCAAATACAGTGTGGGTCTCCATGGCACTAGATTATCATTCATTGATACTCATTGAAACTCACCATTAGTACATTGTTGCTACTGTTAGCTGTAACTTGAGCATCAGTATTGGAGTATTGAATATAAAAATGCACTTTTAGTGAGTGCACCATGGTATATCTCGTAGCTCAAGAATGTAAAAGATACTTCATGTTGTGACAAGTGCAGAAATGTAAGTGCAAATACACATCATGAAAGCTTTGGTATCAAACATTGTCTCTAAGATGCCTCTCTCTGAGTGATTATGATAATCACACTACTAGTAAGAGGGCATTCAATGTCAGGAATAGTGTTTACATTTAACAATTCTTTTCATATTGGTATCTCCCAGGTTGATTGATGTTGCACGAAAGTTGGACAAAGCAGAAAGGGAGCCTCTGGCAAAGTGTGCTCAGTACTTCAAGAAAATGGAACAGTTTGCCTATGCTGCTGAGACCTACACCAAGATGGGGGACACCAAGGCTCTTATCCTTCTTCATGTAGAATCCAGACATTGGGATGCTGCATTCACACTGGTGGAGAAACATCCAGATTTCAAGGTGAGATCATGTTTCATAGCATACATACACTTTGTTAAGCCCCAATGCAATCGCTGGGTATGTTTATGAATGCACCGTCACTCAGTCTTCATAGTGGTGAAAGAGCAAAGGTGATACGCAAGAAGTGAGACTGTTCTGACTGTGTGTGTGTGTGTATTGGTGTGACTGTTAGACAATAAGGCCTTCTCCCTTGCATACTATGTGAGCCACAGCTTGCACACGAGTTTGACTGGACTTGTAGGATAAGTTGTGACAGTGGTCTTTTCTAGTGTGGTCTAATGCATGTATGAATTTGTAATTGCAAAGAAATGCAAAGGAGGCAAACTTAGAATGTGTCACCATCATGCTCCAGACATTCTGATGTTCTGAATAACACTTTGGGTGAAACTTTATGCTTGTGCCCCTTCATGCCAAAGCATTGTTATGGTGATACACTGGGTAAGGTAAAAGAGTTGAGATATGTCCTTGCTTTGAAATAGGTAGTTTATGAGTGTATCATTTCCTGCTGGGGGAAATACCTATATGTAGCTCCTGTATGTAGTTTTACATGCACAGTCATATCTTTAGTATATCAGTGATGGATTGGATTACCATACCTCAAAGGGAGAAAAGTATTGTATAATCATATTGTGTATTGCTCCTCTTGGTCTCCAGCCATATTCACTCCTAATTCCAGTCTTAAATTACCAGATAACTATTTAAATTCAGATTGAATATAAAGTAGCAAAGACTTAAGTTGTAAATATTTCATGCAGAATGTTTGTCATCATAGACCCACTACCTTGGCATGTTGCTGCACACTAATGATGGGAAAGTAATACAACTGTACTCAAATTGTGCACCTACATACTGTATGCTACTGAATATGTAATTAAATTGATATGTTAATGTTTGTTTTGTTCATTTTACTGTTTATTCTTCAGGATGATGTCTATGTTCCTTATGCCCAGTGGTTGGCTGAGAATGACAGATTTGAGGAAGCTCAGAGAGGTAAACATGCTGCTACTATGAATGTAATGATAGCAAGTGGTTGCTGATTTCAAAACCTCTAGAACTACCTATAATTTATGTCTGCACACAGATCTGTTATTTTGCAATGTCTCATGCATTCTCACTGACACCTGCCCTCTAATATTGACACACTTGTTTGCTTGCTTTTTTTTTCTTTTTTTTATGCAGAGAAATGTATGGTGGTACACAACTACTAAAACAAGTATTATTTTGGATAGTTCTTGTTGAAATTATATTGATGTAGATACTTTGGATAATTCTTGTAAAAATTATATTGATGTAGATATTTTGGATAATTCTTTTAGAAATTGTTACATTCTCTGAGCTATGGGCATTATTTAGAACACCTGAATACCTCTCACAAGTATTGTCTGTCTGTACTATGATGACAGCCTTTGAGAGGGATGAATTGATATCAACAGCTAACACTGTCGATGCAAAAACTGAGAGTAAGTAAGGGGTGTTTGTATGACAGATATTGTTGGTAAGCATGCCCTTGAACACAGGAGTTTGGATTTTGACACAATTGTTTGAATTTTGTACAGACATTAGTAATTGTTTGCAAAAACTGGATTCCCTAAGTCAATAATTCTGCAAGAGTCAGAATGTCTTGACATTGACTATACAATCCATGTTATACTTAGTCATGTATTGTATACTGGCACACTCACACAAACACACAAACTATTATACTCTACCCAGCATTCCACAAGGCAGGAAGGCAAGATGAAGCTGTGAGGGTACTAGAGCAGCTCACCCACAATGCTGTGCTAGAGAGTCGCTTCAACGATGCTGGCTATTACTTCTGGATGCTGTCCATGCAGTGTCTTGAGATAGCGGGAGGTATGTTATCGTTGAAGGAGTGAATCGTCTGTTGTGTAGTCAATCAACCTGAACATTCTTGATTTTTTTATTATTTACTTGATAACAGATGATAAATGTATTACAAATATGGAAGAGGAAAATATAGAAAGTACACGAGACATTCTCACGCAGTTGTGAATCAAGTACTATGTATGTACAAAGAGGAATTTGATGACAGACTTACACACGAGTCAGGGATAATGTAACTGCTCTAAACTCCTTTTGTCCTGTTCTGTTGTTGTAATGCCTATTGCAAGAAAAATACAATAATTTTGCATCTTTCAAAGAAAGTCCAGTTCATTCTAACTTTGTGAGACACAGACAATCAGAAGGACAATGTTCACATCATATTTGCTTGCCAAGAGGTGAACATAAAGCCATGTTTCATAAGGAAGGGAATACAAGGGTAGAGAGAAAACAGTCTCGTCCAAAGGAGGGCAATATTTTTATGCCTCCGCCACGAGGTGGTGCCGGAGGCATTATGTTTTCGGGTTGTCTGTCCGTCTGTACGTACGGCTGTACGTATGTCCGTCCGCATTCGTTTACGCGATAACTTGAGTAATATTGACTGGAATTTTACCAAACTTGGTCCAAGTATAAAGTATGATAGGGCAATTACTTGATTAGATTTTGAGTGAAATCGGCCAAAGGCCAAAGGTCATAGGTCAAGGTCAATCATGAAATTGTATCCGTTTACGCTATAACTCAAGACTGGATCAAGCAAATTTCACCAAACTTTGTCCGAGGATGATGTATGATAGGACGATTACTTGATTAATTTTTGAGTGACATCGGACGGAGGTCAAAGGTCAAAGATCAAGGTCAAATCCTAAAATTTATCTGTTTACGTGATAACTCAAAACTGGGTGAAGCAGCTTTCACCAAACTTGGTCCAAGGATGATGTATGATGGGCAATTAGTTGAGTAGAGTTTAGTGACATTGGCAAGAGGTCAAAGGTCAAAAGGTCAAGGTCAAATGCTAAAAATGGTGCTATTTTCCCCATATCCATGCAATGCCCAAAGGTTTTTTCTTGAAACTTAGTGTAGACATGTACTACTGCGTAAAGATTCTCCAGAGAGAGTTTCATGTCATAAGGTCAAAGGTTAGGTGAAAATGTTACAATATCCTTTTCTCGCAAATGGTTCATTGTATCTTCGTGGAACTTGGTACATACGCATATACTGACTGGCAGGGATTATCTAGGGAATTTAGGGGTCATGGGTCAATAGTCAGGGGGGTCAAAGGTCAAGGTCAGCTCCTCGAAATTTTACTGTTTCCCTCATATACTAGTATACAGATGCAATGCTTGCATTATTATTTTTAAAACTTAATATATACATGTGTTACCTAATGGAGATTCTCGTGGAAATTTCCAGCCAGAAGGTCAAAGGTTAAGGGTCAAAGGCCAGGTTTAAATGCAAAAAAAAAATCTATTTTATACTGTAATTACACTTTTTCTTTATACCTTGAAAATTGCTCAATGCATAAACTTATAAAAGGGTCGGTCAGGAGTCAAGTAAAAATCCTCAATTCCCCTAATACTTGTACCTGCACTCTCAGACAATTATAGCAAACCTAGTTCAAGGAAAGTGAACATTCAAGATATTTCGGACAAACCTGTCATTTCGGTATTTTGCCAGTTATGTGAAACTGTCATCACACATTGTGAAGACATTGTACTATACACCTATTGGGGGAATCATGCATTATGGCGGAGGCATCAGTCGCCATAGCGACATTTCTAGTTTGAAGACAGATCATGGTAACTTATGAGAGGTAAGGCAGATGGTATCCATTATTAAATATGTAATATCAATGTTCATGTTTGGGATAGAGTAAAAGACAGAGGAGAATGATCATGTACATGGTCTACAGCCTTGTGTCAGTAGCAGTACAGAAGCTGTTACATAAAACTTCCAATCAGTGTTTAGGCTAACTAACCTGCTTTCATTCCTGCTTATCATGTCTCTTTTCTATGTTCTATTTTTCTGCTCAATATGGATTTCTCTCACATTCCTTGAAGATGACCGTGATAAAAGTGAAGAGATGTTGCGCAAGTTTCAGGAGTTCCAAGCCAAGGCTGAAATGTACTATGTCTACCACTCCATTCAGCGCTACACTGATGAGCCATTCACCTCACATCTTCCAGATGCCTTGTTTAACATGGCCCGGTACCTTTGGCATACCATCCTGAATGACATTCCTTATGGTATCAGCAAAGTGTATCCTTTACAACAAAAAGGAATTTCTTTATTGATTCTCAAGTTTTGAAAGTTTGGAGTAAAAGAAATTGCATGAATGAAACAGAAAATGCAGCAAGTACATTGTATCAGCTAGAAACTTTAAAGGATATTCCTGTTCTGTTGGCAGTACAGTCCACTTTTTTGACCAGCATTGTAAATTCATTTCAGATTATTAGGCTTTGCAAAGGTGAAATTGCAAATGCTGGTTACTAACATGACTGGTCAACATGTGATTAATATCTTGAATGATACTCGAGACTTGGTTGCTATTTCAAATCTATCTACAAGCTCAAGAAAATCTTGGAAATACAAGTGTAGCTTGTAGCATACATCTATGTAGAATAGAAATTATTGTTTAAGTGAAATAAATCATGCTAAATCTTGAACACTGGCAAATATTCTAAAAGCCATTATGATGGTTCAGTGATTACCTTTGAAGAACCCAATATGATTTAGTTCAGTAAGTTTCCTATAGAGGAAGCAATTATGTGTTGTCACTCATTTGCTTTCATGCATACACATGGTAGTTTTCATCACAATGTCTGTAGGAATGAAATGTATGTTCCCCTGTGTTGTCATTCTGTTCCTTAATGGAGTGAATTCTGGCCACACAGTAACACCCTGTATGCCCTGGCCAAACAGAGCCGCAATCTGGGAGCTTACAAGCTAGCTCGCTTTGCTTTTGAGAAGCTCCAGTCTCTGCGCATCCCACCCAGGTTCCAGGAGTCCATTGACCTGGGCAGCATCACCATCAGGTCCAAGCCCTTCCATGATGCTGAGGTCAGCCTCACACATTTCATTTCATTTCATTTCATTTCCACATTAAAATTGCATCAAATACATAGTAAAATTTACAGTGAGTACAGTGAGGGACCAATAGAAGCCAGGAGGCTTGTTTAACTCTTTATGTGCCACGTTCGCATGTCCGACTCAGTTGACGGCGTGCCAACTTCGCATATTCTGCTCAACACACAAAGCCGCTTAAACCGATCGATAAATTGCTAATCCCGCGGTACAATGAAAGCGTTTCTCGCGCTTTTGTTCCTCTCACACACGGCTTGCATTCTATGTGGTGATTGACTATCATGCGGTGTTTCCAGCTAGATTTGCGTGTACATTCTAAGTTTCTGTTACAGTTTTATGTGCAAAAGTCATGCCTTTACAGTAATGTAGCAACTGGTTATTCAAAAGAAAAATTGGAAATAGATTTGTCATACAATTCATATCGAAGAAAAGTATGGCATTCCTCTTTAACTTTGCTCACTATTATGTCCAGCTAACAGAAATTTGTAGAAGTTATACAAATTGGAAAAACTGAATTCTTTGTCAATTGAGCATGACTACCTTCGTGTCTCGGAATGACGTGGCACACGGGGTTTCCACCATGGCACATAAAGAGTTAAAAAGACTCCTATACAATGTACCCCAAAATGCTCTGATTTACAAAATGCACATGAGTAAGCATATAATAAAATGTACTATGCAAGTATGATGTAATAATGGTCATTTAGAGGAAGCATGGTTGATGAGAGAGAAAGAAAGATGAATTGAAAGAAGAAAACGAAGCAAAAATTGTGTACACAATTGAATGCTCAGACTAAGGCTTACTGCTACAAAAGATGAGACTTTAAATGAATTTTGAGTTGTTTCTTTGATTTCAGTTTTAAAATCAATGATAAATTGTTCCATTGTACCATTACCCTGGTAAAAAATTGATGCTTTAACAATTTCTGTTTTCAGAAGAGGTGGATGGAAAATGCAAGTACTGGTGCTCCTTGTATTATAAGAGTGGACATTTTAATTCAGTTCAAAATAAATTGCTGAAAAGGATCTTGAATGAAGCCATTGTAACAAGTATGCATAAAAATACCAGTTTGAAAAAAAAAAATGACAGTTGTATTTACAGGTAAAAATGCTCATTTATGGAAACATTTCGGCAATAGTTATAGTCCTTGTATGGTTACATCTTGCGTGTGTGAATTTTGTATTGCCCAGAGTCTCCGTATGAGTTTGTATTCAAAACTAGAATAAACATAATACTTCCAACTGCCAGTGGAGAACTTTAAGAGGTTTGATCATGAAGAGATTATGTCTTAGTAGACATAGCCCTTACTCAGCATTTTCGTCTTTATGACACCAGATGTAAGTATGATTTTATTGCACTTGTAGCACTGAATTTGACCTTGCCAGAAACAGAAGTCATTATCATGAAGCATGGTAAGAATGTCTCAGTATACTCCATGTGCTTTCAGGTGGCTTACAATACACATACAGTACCAATCTCTTGAATGGACTGTCTCCTATAACACTGCCCCTTTTAAAAACCATTTCTTTGTGTCTCATTCAGGATGTACTGCCAATGTGCTACCGTTGCTCCACAACAAACCCCTTACTCAACAACCAAGGCAATCAGTGTATCAACTGCAGTCAACCTTTTGTCCATTCTTTTGCCTCATTTGGTGAGTATTCAACTCTTTATATTTACCATGCATTACATGGCCCTTGTAAGTTTTATTGATAATAATGATGAAATTAAATGCACTCATATGGAACATGGATGTTCAAACAAATTGGATTAACCTTATGCATCACGCCTATAAGCCCTTTATTCCATCACTGGCAGTTGGTAATTAAGAAGCATTTAAGAAGTTTCAGTTTCTGTGCCTTCTATTTTTTAACGTGTGCTCCGTTATCATGTAGTTGTCTTAAGCTATGAGATAATGGTGTACTAATGATCATGACTTCAGTGCTGTGATACCTGTAGCACAGGAACTGTGGATTTACACATTTTCAGAATATTGTTTAAACAGATTTACAAGGCTGTCCAGTTTCTTTTGAACTGTTGCCAAAGATAGCCTTTGGCGTCAGTGCAGTAGTTGTTGGTATACAGAGTGCACTTCTCTTCAGTTTAGAAAGGAGACATGAAAACTGACTAGAAATTTCATTTGTACTTCTTTGATCCTCAGATTTTCTGTTAACACTCTATGACCAAAGAAGTTCAATTCTCATGTCACCAAATAGTGAACCTATGTAAATAGGATTAAGTGATACACTGCAATTATTGCACTATAGAACAAGAGTATCTGAATTTTAGCACAGCTGCAACTTTCATTGTTCTATGTTTTAACTACTTGACCTACTCCACCATTACACTGTGTCAATCCAGAGGTTCTGCCATTGGTAGAGTTCCACTTGGAAGAAGGCATCAGTGATGAGGAGGCAGTACAGCTCATTGAGATGGAGCCCCTGAAAAAGGGACGTAACCAGGGAGACAAGTGGCGAGAGTCCAACTCGGGCAACATCCAATCCATGAGACTTGATGACTATGGCACAGATGATAATGATGTGCAGGATGACCCTTTCATGGCTCGGCTTCTGAGTTTTGAGGTAAGTCAAATGGTTTCTCACTGTCAAGTCATTCATTCAGTGAGTCATGACATCAATCAGCTCAATTATTATTCACAAGAGTTTGCTCACGTGTTTGTTAGTAATTCATATCTCTCATTTACCCATTTCACTCTGCTCTCCTGAATGTAGGTCAAACAGTATTGCGTGGGAACTTCAACTTAATTTGAAGATGAATTCAAATATGTCACTCTTTTGAATAAATTTTGAATCAACCAGCAAGTGATTTAATGATGCATCTAGCAAAGATTGCAGATCAAGGTCCAATTGCATTATGAGGGAGCAAATCATGACATGGTATTCAGTGACTTGATTTATGCTACACCTTGCATTGATCAAAGACCATGGAAATTTAAAGTTTATCTCGAGAGAAATATTGAACTCCATTCAGTCCAGCTGTCACATGAATGAGTTATACAAAAATATTTACTCAATCAATGACATCCAATTCTAATATCTGCATTTTGTAGAATTTCAGTGAGGAGTAAGTAGATTATTAGATATTGGGTACATTGTCTTCAAGGGCTGTGAGCTACAGGTTTGAAGTCCCTGTATGAGAAATTATCATCAGATCAAGAAATTTACAACAGAAGTAAGCGGTAGACTGCACAAAGCCTTTTTATATAGCCTGCAGTTTGTTTCCTTTTCTTTGATCATGATGTTAGTGAAATCACTGAGATTCCTACTGCATAGTCCTTGTGTCCTTGAATTAAAGGAAACCAAAACCCAAAGAGCAATGTGGATTGAGTGAAAGCAGCAATAAATAATTTTCTGTATATTTTCTTTGTATTGCTGTCCAAACATGACGGCATGAACTGTAGTAGTCTCCTGATCCAGTGGTTCCAACACCAAAACTTCATAACTTCTGCATCGATTGTCCGATTTTCCTCAAACTTTCACTGATGTGTTCTACTAATGTTGTAGCCTTTTGTCAAGGCCCTCTCGCTCTCGCGGCCATGATGGCTTCACACATTATTATTCATGTCACATGAACCCTACTGAATATTCATATTAGCGGTTTCCGGTCAACAAATGGGATGGCATGCTCCCCGCATTCTCCGTCTTGGTGTTGTCCGACCTGTTCACATGCATTACTGACCACCAGTGGAGGTCTGTGGCGTAAATTCACCATATGCAAATCGGGCTCGGGCAGACAGACACAGTGATTGGTCGACTTTTTCTCCCGAAATTGAGGAGCAAAAGTCGGGCTAACAAAAGGATGCGAAGCAGATCTCAAAAGACTCTTGCGCTATCACACTCGGCTGGGCTCTCTTCACCATACAGCGAGAGGGCCTTGACAAAAGGCTACTAATGTTGCTGCTTGCACTCAATCCACATTGCTCTTTGGGTTTGGGTTTCCTTCAAAACCATTCATATGACTTAAAATTGTTTCTGATTAAGATGCACATTTTGAGATTATGACAAAGGACATTGCTGTAGAGGATGTGACAATAAAATATTTCTCTCTTTGTCAATACTACAGCAAGGAGGCAGTGAGTACATCCCTGTAGTGGTCAACAGGTCAGTCTTGAAATCACTGGACAGGAGTCATGTTGTGATCAAGAGATGGCCATCCCCTCTCCATTACCAATACTTCAAGTCCATCATGCCTGATGTATCAGTCACTGTGTGTCCTTCTTGCAACCAGGTAAGAATCCACTAAAACTCGTAATGGTTGCAATTTTTATGTATAAAAATTATTGCAATTGTTTGCCTTTTATTGTCTAAAATTGATTAACTTGAGTGTAAATTCACAGGTGATCTGGGGGGCGTTTCATCAACTAGTTCGTCGGAGATTTCACCGACAAATTTGCTATCAGCCAATCAGACGCAAGGATTTACACTGACAACTGTTAAAAGCTAATGAAATCCTTGGTCTGATTGGTTGATAGCAAATTTGTCGGTGAAATCTCCGACGAACTCGTTGATGAAACGCCCCCCAGGTCAGTGATTGTCCCCAGAACATGCAGCAATGATGTCAGTATTGAAACAGTGTATGCATGATGCTGTAGTATCACACTCAAATTTGTCAGTGTATTTCAATGTCTGTTCTTGTTTTCAGTTGTTTCACACTGATGAATACGAAATTCAAGTGCTTCAGAAGAATCACTGCCCTTTCTGCCGCAAAACATCCTCAGAAGCATGAACATCCATCAACATTCAATATGAAGATTGATGGCATGGCTCCCACAGTGTAACCTGCTTTTTGTGTAAGCTTGTGTACAGAGACAATCATGTTATTAACATGTACTCTGCTGCCGTATGTGTGTAGAAGACCCTTCGTCAGCCAGTACAAGAGTGTGTTCATCAATTAAGGATTGTTTAAAGTCTGAAGTTAAGTGAAATGAATATCATCAAAGCAAAATACGTATCTCCAATTAAATTACTTAGTACACAGATTTTTTTTTTTTGATATTCTATTGTTTTGTAGCTTTCTATTGGTGTAGTATTCACTCTGCCAGATGTATGCAGTTCTTTTTGTCAATTTGAAGAATCTTTTGATATCTTCAATTTCTGCACATTTTAAGAGGTACTACAACCTCACATAGTCTGGTAGTGAATGCAGAGACTATGTTGACTGTTTTCACCACTTATTCAAGTTTGTAGCATGTTTGTACCACCAAGGATTCCCATGACAAGAGCAGAGCTTGCATGAGATTTCCTTGATATACTTTTAGGATAGATCCCAGATGCAATTACTGCCACGCAATATTCTATCTTAAGGATATGTATTGGGCTTAAAAGGTGACTTTAGCTATACTTCACCTTGTTGTTAGAAGAAATGAATCTATGCTACCCATGACTATTGAATCACAATATACTTGGTCCAATCATTACACTACATGTATGACATGATTCATGTATCCAAGCAAATTTTGCAGTTGCTTTTATGCATAATGATGTGAGACCCTGTCAGAATGTCAAATGTAATAACATCAAATTATACCACGAAATTCTAATGATAAAATGAGTAAAAGGCTGTTCTACAAGTGCATGTTTTTACACTCTGTATCATGCCTTAACACTCACTCTCAACAGAGACATAAAAATGTATCATCATTTATGTAGTTCTGGATGGAATCTAAAACTTCGAGACATTATTTTGGTGAGATGCTGGAGCTACCCGCTATATGAGTTTGATAGGTCATAATCAATGTCATGTATCAAGGATTGATTTAACAAATGATATTCACTCCTTTCTATTTCATGTTTATATATCTATCAGTCATACATGTCACAACAGAAACTTGTAGACTATTCAAAAATATTTCTCTGCTGTAATGATCAGAAAAATGTGTGAAGGACTCTCGTAAATGATTATTCATTGCTCTAAACTTGCACTTTACAGAAGCACACTGCTGCTGTCGGGGAAAGAAACAAGTAATCATACTTGGGCAAAGAATGATTTCCCATGTTAATTGAGAAGTGGCACAGTCTCATGAATCAAGGCTTTATAACAAAGTAGAGCTGAGATACAGAAGTAAACAAGTATCTCTTTCTCTCTTTTTTTTTAAAATTTAGTTGGGCAGCACAATAGCATACTGTTGAGGCACTGTGGCTTCTGGAGTGGGCATTGAAAACAGTCTGATTTGTCCTTTTTCTCTTCTCTGAAGACCTCATTTTCATTATCAAGAAGAACAAGTCATCCAGTTGTTACAGACATTTTACTTGTAGTGGGGAACTTAGAGTGGCTTGGGCAAAAATCAAAGTTTGCAAATTTGATAGATATAATACTAAATGTTGTATCACATGAGTTCCTCAAAATGGCTGACTGCTAGTCGACTGTACAGCCATGTGACACTGCATGTTGATGCTGCTCCAGTGGATTTGGATTCTATATAATGAAAGATGTGTACAATTTCAATGTCGTCAAGGCATGCTTATACAAGGACTTTAAACTTGCTATTTTTTTTTCCAGTTTTGCTTTTTACTACATGAGTCTTATGTCGATTTGAGTTTGTAAAATGTGATTTACTATCACAATTGTCAATTTTATTGGTACCAGTATTGTGTTGCTAATTTGTCTTACAAATCTGAGCATTGCACAATAACCCAAGTAAAAGTCAAAAAAACTGTTTTTGGAAAAACACAGCTTCTTAAAATGTCTGTTATCACTCCAGCTCTGTACCTTTGCAAAAATCAAGTGCAGTGCCTTCAGTCTGCAAAGACAACTGCTCCTCTCTGAATTTCTAGAGAGGCATTGTTCCCAATCAGCAGATTTCACTATTCATTCTCTGTATTCACACTGCAACACTGGTCAATATTGGTAAGTGCATGTTGTCACTTGTAAAGTGGTACATAGGCATCAATTGTATTCATGTTGTGATCAGTTGTACAGACAGTCAATTTACCTGTGTGTACATTTGTATGGCCAAGATTGTACATTTGTATGGCCAAGATTGCCTAATTGTTTATTTACCTGTAAATAAAATCAGTGACACCTTGAATGTATTCTTTACATTATTTTTTACAGAGATCTTTATTAATCAGTTTGTAGAATGTTGATATAAAGTCAGTATATGGAGAGAAATTTTAGATTTGTCCTGAACATTTGCTATCAGAGTTTAAGGTAGGTGATGACAAAGTCTGAAAACCACTCCCATGACCATATGTACATAGCACTTAATTTTTGAGACACAGAATGTGACTAAGCTGATAGTTGAATATGTAATTCCAATACAGTCTTCAAGTCAGCTATTAAAATGACAACAACAACAACTTTCAAATCAGATGCCTCAACTCCTCTGATGTAAAAGGAATGAAAGATTTTGTTTTGCTTAAAGTCATGCATGATACCCCCATTAACCTTCTGGTCATGGTTGTTGCAAGAGCGAGTGTGTGTTTTCTTTTTCAGAGGCAAGGGGTTTTAGGAGGAATAACATGTTGTTCAATTGTCTCTGCAAACAAACAATCAGCAACACACTCATATTCCTGGTACAAGGGTATTGTTTTTGTGGGGAGTAGCAAATAAAAATGTGTCAAAAGCTTACTGCAAAAATTCACTGAGCAATAGGGATGTATTGTCATAAGGTGATGGGAACAGGGAGCTGGTATTCTGTGTAAGCTGTTACTTTCGCAAATGAGAAGGTCACAGACAGTTTTGGGCAGTGTTGTTTTCAGGAATTGACACCAAAGCTATCGTGAGTGCAGTAATACCCCAAGGCATGGGGACTTTTTTGTGTGTTATATTCGAGGTCCAACAGTGATTTGCAAAATTTGTGAAAGTTGAACCCATGCAAAAATAACAACTTATACAGTAGATGGGAAGCTCACTGTCTTGTGAGTGTGAGTGTGAGTGTGTGTGTGTGCGCGCGCTTGTGTGTGTGTGTATATTGTGTATCTGTTTGATGTGTTTGTCTCTTCTTTTTTTACATACAAAATTCTCTCTTTTCATTCGTAATATTGACAATGTGGAATTTATGTTGTTGTAATGTAATTTGTGTTATTTTGTCAGAAATGAATTTGTATATTGTTTATATGAAAAGGGAAAGAAAAAGAAAAGATTGACAAAAACAAAAAGTATATGAAGAAAAGTGTGAGGTGATACAAATTCAGTCACAGGACAGGACAGACACCAAAGCCAAGCACAGGCACGTCTTCAGCCATGAACAAGGCCAATTAAAAGGCCAAAAGCTTGGAAATAAATTGTGCCATTGGCAAGCTACAATGTACATCACTGGATGCAATCTACTTCATTCGTACACATTCGTACAATGACATCATTGCCCCAACTACTGTGCTAATTAAAGGATCAGAATCACTATGCAGTGAAAACATGAGTCCGTGTAAAATGTCATAACTTGATTTCAATGTTCCAATTTCATTGAAACAACTGGTCCTACTAATTTACGCAAACTGATGCAAACTGATGCAAACTAATGCAAATACTAGTTAATGCAAACTAATACAAACCATTAGGGGTGAAAATTAGGGAGAATTACAGCACATGGACCTGGCTCTTCCTATGCCACTTTGTCGTCTCGAAACAGATATCGATCAAGTAAATCCATCCTATCGAAGAATGACTAACGCCACGTTTACTTCAGTACTTCAAGCATCTCACCTCAACAGTCAACAAAAACTCGGAAACAAATTATTTTATTGAAACATTTTTTTGACCAAATAGATGTCGGTTAGATTTGTTTTGCTTTCAAAATGCAGAAAATGTAGAACAGAATGCAGCACAGAAATTCGGACTTCAATGATCGATCATTGAAATCCAAAATACTAATAAACTCAACGCAATCTCCAAGACACAAGGCTATCCTATGTGAAAACCATGTAATATCGATTACAAATATTGGAAAAGGACACCCTGAAATACTAATTAATGCAAACTCAACACAAACTCCAAGACACAACGCTATCCTATGTGAAAACCACGTAACATCGATCTTCGAGTTTGCATTACTGGAATATTTCGGGGTGTCATTTTCCGACATTTGTAATCGATATATGTGGTTTTCAATAGGATAGCGTCGTGTCTTGGAGTTTGTGTTGAGTTTGCATTAATTAGTATTTGGGCCTTTAATGATCAATCATTAAAATCCGTATTACTGTGCTTCATTGTATTCTACATTTTCTGAATTTTGAATGCAAAATAAAATCTACACGACATCTGTTCGGTCAAAAAATATGAATTTGATGATATTTCTATAAAATGATTTTTCCGAGTTTTTGTTGACTGTTGAGGTGAGATGCTTGAAGTACCGGTACTGAAGTAAACGTGACGTTAGTCATTCTTCGATATAGGATGGATTTATTCAAATTCATGGTTTTCTTCCGTCGAGATGTTTTCATTGCAACTGATTGACAAATTGCCCTACATCGACGTAAATAAGCACTGAATTGATCAGTGTTTTAGTAGTAGCCATGATAAAAAATCATGGGCGTACATACTCGAGCAGGATTCGAACCTACGACCTCCTGATCACCGGACAGGCGTCATCTCCACTAGACCACCGAGCTTTCGCCCGAAAGCAAGTGTTGGTTCTAATCCTTATAGCATGCAGCGGGTACTGCTTTGTTATTCAAATTCATGATTTTCTTCCATCGAGATGTTTTCATTGCAACTGATTGACAAATTGCCCTACATCAACGTAAGTAAGCACTGAATTGATCAGTGTTTTAGTAGTAGCCATGATAAAAAATCATGGGCATACCGTACATACTCCAGCAGGATTCGAACCTACGACCTCCTGATCACCGGACAGGCGTCATCTCCACTAGACCACCGAGCTTTCGCCCAAAAGCAAGTGTTGGTTCTAATCCTTATAGCATGCAGCGGGTACTGCTTTGTTATTCAAATTCATGATTTTCTTCCGTCGAGATGTTTTCATTGCAACTGATTGACAAATTGCCCTACATCGACGTAAATAAGCACTGAATTGATCTGTGTTTTAGTAGTAGCCACAATTTGTCAATCAGTTGCAATGAAAACATCTCGACGGAAGAAAATCATGAATTTGAATAACAAAGCAGTACCCGCTGCATGCTATAAGGATTAGAACCAACACTTGCTTTCGGGCAAAAGCTCGGTGGTCTAGTGGAGATGACGCCTGTCCGGTGATCAGGAGGTCGTAGGTTCGAGTCCTGCTCGAGTATGTACGCCCATGATTTTTTATCATGGCTACTACTAAAACACTGATCAATTCAGTGCTTATTTACGTCGATGTAGGGCAATTTGTCAATCAGTTGCAAAGGATGGATTTACTTGATCGATAACTGTTTCGAGACGACTACTAGAAACTGGCCTAGGAAGAGCCAGGTCCAGGTGCTGTAATTCACCCTAATTTTCACCGCAAACGGTTTGTATTAGTTTGCATTTCAGTTCCACCTCGATTACCCGGCCATGTCGGGACCGGCGCTCATCCGGATAAGCGAATTGGCCGGATATGGGAGACACAATGTTAATGTATGTAGCTGCCGTCCAAGCTGCCATCCCAGTACACTGGCAGCTAGGCAGGTAGCATACCCCGCAACGGTGGTGATGACTGCTTACTTTTACGATGATAATGTGGTGTGAATTTTGTTAGTTCTGTCGGGAATATTGTAGGTAAATCGTGTGAGTTTTGTAGAAATTTTAATTGAGTTTAAAGTCACTGTTTTTTCTCAATTTTTGGATGAAAAAAAAAGTCCTTTACTGCATGAATGCATCCGCATAATAGAGATTTCCGGATAAAAGGAGGCCGGATAATCGAGGTCGAACTGTAATTAGTATTTTGCATTAGTTTGCATTTATTAGTAGTTTGCATTGAGTTTGCATGGAGTTTGCATTCTAGTTTGCATTAGTTTGTATCAGTTTGCATTAGTTTGCGTCAATTAGTAGGACCCGAAACAACTAACCATTCTGTATCTTTGCTTTTTCTCTGTTTACTTAAAGTGTATCTTTTCCCAAAAAACAAAATTGATATGTGAAAGAGACACATTTCAGTAGTCCATTGCACCAACTTTCAGAGAAAAGGGGTCATTAATTAGTGAAATAATGCATCTGAAAGTTTCTAAACACAATGGGTCTGGGAGGCAAGACTACAGCAAACCCTATTGTTTGCAGTGGGTTACGGGAACCACAGCAGTTCCTGAATCTGTCAGACACAGTGTGTTTGGAAACTTTGAGATGCATTATTTCACTAATTAATGGCCCATTTTCTCTGAAAGATGGTGCAATGGATTACTGAAATGTGTCTCTGTCACATATTCAAAATAATTTTTTGGCCAAAGATACACTTTAAGTCACCCTGAACGTGGTGTGGCACTGTACTTATAATTATTCCTTGTCTGATTCTGATGCCTATCAGTTGGATTTTCTTCCCTTAATTGATGAGAATACTAGTAACCTTTTACATGGAGTTGAATTTCATACTACCTTCGCCCATCTGCTTTCCATTAAGTGCAAATGACGAGTACAGGTACTGTAAACATCAAAATTTTCGCGTGATTAATTCTTCGTGCTGAGCGGCTCAAATATATGTTCCTGTTTCTTCAATTCATGCTGCACAATTGCTTTATACTGGTATATTTTCATCCATTCACAGAAAAAGTTGTGCTGCCTGAACCATTCAAATGTACAGCCTGCACAGAAACTACAAATACTGGTGCATGGTAATTCACACGCACTTAACTGTTAACTTAGATAAATAAGTTGTGCTCATGCACACACACACAGACACTCGTACCAGGGAGGCAAAAGTGATGAAGCCCACGATTCAACCCGATCACAATAAGTGCAGAAAAAATTTTAAAGATATTTTTGTGGGTTCTATAATTTGTGCTACCCAAAAGTACTGCAAAATACGTGAAAATTAATGTACCACAAAAATGTTTGTGTTTACAGTAGAGCTATGACATCAACTACAATGCACGCACAGCAAATGATGAAGGCCCTGGTACGTATCAGAGCAAATGAGGTAACCTTACTGTCTTGTGTGATCTGCACTCTTGATTGATTAGGATGTTGCAAACTTCATCAACTCTCGATCACCTTGAGTCTTCTGAACCTGAGAAAATGCACATGGTTATTTATTTTTCAATCATGAACAACAGGGGGCAACACTTGCAGCAACTTTTTATCTCTCCTTGTCAGTTAATAAAGGGCTGAGCATTCAAATAAAACTCAGAAGTTTACAACAGTAATCTGAAAATACCGCCACGTCTTGCTGATAATACAAAGTTTATTTTATGGTTATTTCACGCGATCATGATGTTCTCTTATATTTCTTGAGACAAAGTCTGACCTTTCCCTTTACAAGACCACTTTTTGCACCCACTTCCTGTTGTTGAAAATTCTCCTCTCAAGCAAGGAGGTATCACACACAAGTAATATGAGACATGTAACCAAGGAGATTTACACAGTGCCATTGCATGGCACACACACATATTTCTGAGTGTTACAAGATGCTGGTTGCTGACTAAATTCTATGGGCTATAGGTAGGGAAGTCTGTGTGTTTGTACAGTATGTGTGTACTGTGTGATTGTGCAAAGCTTCCTGCCCATATGACAAAGTACATTGTATCTTCCTTTGTGGCAGCCATGGGTTGTGGAAGGGGCTATCTCAACCTGAGCAAGAAGAAAATAACACAAAATGTGCAGTGACTATCCTAATTTGGCTTCTTTATCACAGCTTGCTGATTGTGTCAAACATGACAGGTCGCCAACCTAACATGAACAGCCCTGTGCAACACAGATAAAGAACAGGCATGCATTTACTTTGGTTATCCCAATATGCTAGTTGAAACTGTAAATAACTTTTCACTTTCCTGTTATGTGACTGGGGCCTCTGAAGGACACACAAGTCTGAAAATAGAAGCTAGATAAATGATACAGAAGCACTAAAATGTTGCATGACAGACCTTACCCACATGATTATTACAAAGCTTGGGTTGTTCGAAAATTCTCTAGTATAACCCTCGAAATCAAGGGGGGGGGCGGGGGGTGTACAAAGGCACATTGTGTAAGACCAGTTGAATGACTGGGTCAGTTGTTAGTCTGTGGGCAACTGAAATTGTAGCATTGTTCATTGTACAGTGCCATCTGCAGAAAATCCCCCCTGCTTGCCTGTCATTTTGGCTGAAGCTGAATTTTCTTCATGAATACAGTTGTATGTGTGATAAATCATAATACAAAGGCCATTACTTCAAATTGATAAAAGAAAAAAAGTAGTTCAAGTCTGCATTTCACTTTGTTTTTGTCATGTAAAAAGGAGACATCATGCAGTCATGAAATCACAATACCCATTTGTCACACCACAGAAGAGCTCATCATGCTTTGATGAATGGTTGCCACTAAATGTTACAAGTCATATTTCACAGATATAGCTAAAGTTTTACTGCAAATGGTGGCTAACAAAAGCAGGACTAACTCTCCCACTATTTAAATCACCCCTCCCCCAACATTTTGAACACATGTACTTGGAGTGGTATTCTGACTATGAAAGGAGCACAGTCAACAGGACTGAAGAAAGTGTCAGAACTTGTAGGAGTTTTGACTTGCACGAGAGTCAGTGTCTTTCTGAGTCACAAGATATTCACTTTTTCTTCAGCTTGTATGCACTGTTATTGACAAGTACACATGCGTATGTAATAGCTGTTTAGGCATGTTTTCTGTATGGATTTTGTCCCTGAATTGTATAATTACACTTCCCATTGAGTTAGATTGATGGGATATTACATGGAAATACACTGCACTAATATTCCACGCAGCAACAGCTGACACAATTGAAGTCCTGCATTTTTCTGTGTGTGTGTACCATCGCTAATCATTGCTGTTTCGCAAGCAAATACTCGGTTTAGACAGCAGGGCTAAACATAACAAGCCAGTCCTCATCATCCACCAGCGATCACCACAACCATCCAAATTTTATTGTCTTCACAATTAAAATACAACATGTAAAAGAATTACATGTCAACACAAGGGAAAATACCAAATGCACTACAGTTGCTACACTGACTTTACTTATCTACACCACCCATTTACACCGTGGCAAATGAACACACACTACTAACACACATACACACTGTAAAAACATGATATATTTGCGGCACAAAATTTTTCGCGAATTGGAGCCGACGGCCTTTCTCATGGCATGAAATTTTTCGCGAATTGCCACTGGCGTTCTATGCATATAGTGTAGGACAAGAATTTTTGCATGCATTCTAATTTCACGAATCTTGGCGCTCGCGAAATTCGCAAAATTAAACTGCATGCGAACATTCCTCGTTTTACAGTATGTGTACTCCTTTGGCTTCTATCAGGACTGACTGGTCCACACTGGGTTTACTACTGACATGTGTTCATGCAGAAAACCAAGAACACATTGGAGCTGTATGTAGAGTGCTTGATGCTTTGTCATTAAGAATAATATAAACAGGATCAAGAAGTAAAATAGAATTAAAATGAAGGACAATATGTAGACTGTACAGAAAAGCATTTATTAAATGTTCAGGCTTCTATTTAAAAAAAAAAAAAAAGAGAGAGAGAGAGAAAAAAAAAGCCCTTGCGACTGACGTAATTCATATACACAGACAGCATCACATTACTTGACACTGAACAAAGAAATAACCCACAATCTACAGACTTACAAATGCATTCATTACACATTTTCCAATTATTCTGAAATTGGGACAGAAAAAAAAAAAAATGTTTTTTCCCTTATACCTTCATATTCCTCCAGTTACAACAAAGTGCATGTATTGTTTCTGGATTGTTTATTTACTATTCCTTCTCTGTTGGAGAGAACATATCACACTTTTTTTTTTTTTTTTTTTTTTTTTTTTGGTCAAAAAAAAAAAAAGAATCTTCATAGAAAGTAAAACCTGTGAGGTTTTAATAGTCCAGTTTTACAAATTATTTCAAAATGTTCATCCATGCCTTTTTGGACTATGGTTCTTCTCAACAACCTGAAAGCATGCCTAAGGTTTGCCTGATGTTAGCAACAACTTATGTATGCAAACTGGATTCCAAGTAATAATAGTGTATTTGAGGTGCAGGTTAATGCAATAGCTTGTTACTCCATCGGACGGAAGAAACATCCATAAATTTGAATATGGAAGTGACCTCGTGTATTGTGCAAAGAATGAATGACACTTCAAATTGAGTGTAAGTGCTGATGCTTCAAAAAAAAAGCCATATTATATACTTTTTCATTTTTGTATTTATGCATTGTTTTCTCATTATATGATTATTTGCACATATAGTTTTTGTGTTATACCATATGATTTTTTACTTCTTACAAATTGTTATACAATATAAATTGCCAAATGTATACTTTGTATAACCTGTATGTATTACTTTTAGTTAGATGGAAAAAGAAGTATACTTGAAGTGAATTGACAAAATTCTTCAGAAACATTTCTGTAGTCTGCACACAAAGTATAAAGCACATGTCTGAATATTTTCATTACATTTGCACATGTTTCTCAGGGTTGTTGCTCCTGAGATTGTAATCAGATAATCAGACAGGATAAAAGTAGCTGCTGTTTGCTAGATAAATGATTCGGGACATAACTGCAGCTAAAAGCCTACCCTTGTCCCTGCAAATCAACAATCAGCAATGCATTCTTATTCCTGTAACAAGGATATTGTTTCTGTGGGGAGCAGCAAGTTGAAACAAGTAAAAAGCTTCCTGCATAAATTCACTTGCCATATAGCACCAACTCATTCCAAGCATAAGCTGTTGTATATTGCAATGAGCCCACAAGAATTAGAGGGCATATATTTCTATATGTTCTGATAACTGAGGAGCAAATTTGAAATAACCCTAAATATTTCATTCCCTTTAGACAGCTCTACACAGTCATAAAATTCAGATCTTTACGAACTAAAACAAATGACCACAAATGTATTCTGGGAGGTATTTTTACCTGCACGGTGATAAAATGATGTGCAAATGTCTATGAAGGAACTGATCTCACGTTTACAAAAACTGTAAAGCAAAGCACTTTATCAAAGTAAGGCCCACTGTTTTAACAAATTTATTCAAACATAGTAAATGCCATTTTAAAATTGGTATCTCAACATTTGAAGTTACTTACATAAGAACATTTTATTGAGTATAAATGAGTCCATATTCAGCTCACAGAACTAGCCTAGCACATTGTCATCACAAGATTCCTGCTGCAGGTAAGGGAAAAAACAAAACTATTACTATCTAAGATTTCTTAAACTACAAAACCTTTCCGCAACTTCAGCTGCTAATAAGCAACAGCTCTGGTTTTGCAATGAACCCTTGAACCTCACCAATATTTTACAAAGAAAATAATTGATAAATTAAATTAAAAAACCAATGCAGGACAATCATTATAACAACAACACAAAAATAATCAAGATTGTAGTGATAATCATGATTCTAATAATAGACACAAAAAACAAAAAAAGCATGACAAAATAAATCACAGAAAAAAAAGAGAGTGAAATGTACATAAAGCCAGTCCTTGAATAATTCAACTGTACTAGTATTTGACTCATCCACAATTTTTTTTCTTTTTTTGACAAATCTTGGTGCCATATTTCACAGCACTAAAATATGTCTGGTTTCCTCCCTGCAAGTTAAATGAAACAAGACCAACTTTCACACATTGTACATGTACAAATACATTTTCCTGATTGCTAAAGTTTACATCTTACATGTGTAGGAAGCTGGCAAGCATGGTTCACTGCGTTTACTACAATAATGAAAGTCACATTTTACAACCATTCTCATTTTTCTTCCATACACATCTGATTAGCAACCATGGTAAAAACCTGTCGTTATACTAGATGATACAGGTTTACTGTTGCCTGCAGATTGGGGGGAGAAAAAATTGTGTCCATAAATGAAATTACATTTTCATTCCTTCCCCTCCCCCCACCCCCCCCACCAATTAAATGCCATGTCTTGTATTCACACATTGAAGCTTCACATGAGAAACAAGTATTACTGTAAAAGTGGAAATTTTCGCGTATTTTGCGCAACCAGAAAACTGCGTGAAAATAAAAGCACAAAAAATGTTTTTGCTTGTTACTGGTACATGTACATGTACCACTATGTAATGTCTTGATTCCGTGGAATTAAAAACATGCAAAATATATCTTACTCGGCAGAGCGTGAAAAAATTATTCAGACTACAATTTCCACTTTTACAGTATCTTGTCAGTGAAGGCAGCTTTACAGTGGTTTGCACATGAAAAAGTCATTTTGTGTGTGTGTTGTTTGGAGGAATTAAAAATCTATGTTAACATAATAAAAAATGACAAGCTATTGTTTTGATTCCTTCAAATTAAAATAGCACTATTACAAAAAACACACGAACACAATGATTAACAAGCAATGAGTATATATATTATATATATTTATATTCTTATCCATATAAATTAAGAAATAATCATAATGTAATAACATAACAGTAAGATAAGAGATTATACATGTGGAAGAGCATGCACACATACATAAGATCAAATAAAAGCCAACTATGCATGCTTATACTGATTACATGTCGTTACCTGTAATAAAACAAAAACAAAAATGCATGAGTTTACAGCTAAATTGTAAAAAATTATGTGGAGTGCAAACCTTTAAAAATAAAAACCAAAAATTTTCTCCTGACAGATCTTACAATCTGTAACTAGCAGTGAAGACTAGTACTCCAAGCTACAGATAAATATATACAAAGTGCTACTGTATATCAAAGAATTAAGGGTGGAAGGGCGGGGGGGGGGGGGGGGGGGGGGTTGTAGAGTGGATCCTGATTATCTAGAGCAATAATGTACAGAACACAACACTCAAATAGGAACATCAAGAAAGATAAATGTGACACTGACATGAAGGTTGTGAAAGCATAAATACCACACATAACCAAAGTTTGTTGCCACTTATTTGGTGAACTATTTCATTTTAACATTACGATGTATGAGATTGCCATTTTCTCTATTTGTCAAACATGCAAGAAATACCATGACATGATGTACACAAGTTTACAAAAACATTGCAGAGTTGAAGGCTTTTGTTGACTTTAATACACTATTTTTTTTTTTTCATTTCTAACAATACTGGTCCCAACATAAGACAAAGCATTGGCATGCACATACTGAGTAGGCATAACTGCCAGTCCCTATTGATTACAATGCCTGCCCCATATGTTCAACTCCATTCCAAGAATTCATGGTGCCTGATCAATTCAATTTTGTATCTTATGGCATGGCTTGGACAGTTCCTTGTAATTTTTTTAGATCACTTTGTAGAGTGAATGAATGACAGGATGGACATGGCATTCCTGGTTCATTCATATCATCTATTACAATTGATTTAACAAACTTGATGGTGCAGCCATCTACTTACTTTTCATTCCCAGAAATAGAAGAATGTTGCTTCAGCACGTCAACATTCCTAAATTCCAATTTCATCAAATCTGCACATGAAATCTATAACTCAGTCTGGAAAAGATTCACAAGGAATTTATACATTCTCTTCATAATGGCCAGGGTTTGTAAGTGAGCCGTGATATTAAAAAGTGAAACACAGTTATGATTCCCAGAATTCTGCACATCTAGTCTCTAGCACCAATCCAACTCTTGACTTCATTACTATTACCACTTGTCATGTCAATATAAGATGGACCCCCTTCATTATTCCTTTGGAAAAGTGATCACATTAAACAATTACACATTTACTCTTGCCATCCTTTTTGCCTTTGCCCTTGTTCTTCCGTTGTCTCTGGTGTCAGTCGGTTGATCTGTCGTACCAGGTCATAGAAGATTTCGTTGACATTTATTTTGGCCTTTGCCGATGTTTCCAAAAATGTGCTGCAAGACAAGTATAAAATAACAGTTAAAGGTAAACACAGTTTCCACACACTTACAGAAACTCTTGATTTTTTGCTCTAAAATGGACACATAATGCATAAGAAATATGTGAAATAATGCTTCAATACTAGTATCTAAACATGATGTTAGTTGGGTAATGACAAAAATGCAAAATATGAGCCAAAAAGGTATACCAACAGTATTGCAATCTGAGAACAAATATGATTTTGGTTGCTACGTAATGTTTATCCAGAGTATACTCGGGCAAGGTGTCTATGGGAAATGCATGTAGCAAAATCAAACCATCCTCAAGGGGTTAATAATCAATTATCAATAATCGGCACATTGGGCCATAGCAGTATTTATTGAATTTCTGTGTGAGGGTGAATCACATGCACTTTTGTCGGGCAAACATGACTGCTAGGGCATGATGGATCGTAACTCAACATTCTACCTACCTATTTCTGAATGGGGAGGGCTCCTCAGAAAAGAAAGTTGTATGCTACGATCCAAATCATTTTACACTTTTGATCACAAAATACTCCAAAATAACTCATATACTGGAAAATTATGTCAGCCAGAAGAAGCCTTTTGATACATCAAATCGAAATAATGGAAAATGAATGCTGAATTTTAAGAATTTAAGACTTTTAAATGGATTGTCCAATTTTCCTCTAACTTTGTGATGTGATCTACTAATATTGCTGCATTCACCCAATCCAAGGTAAGGTGAAATTTCATCATACTGTTCATATACTGTATGTATATATGAGATATATGTACAAAGAAACTGTCACATGGTTTTATTGTGTGCTAGGTCCTATGGAATATAACAATTTTCTTGAACTTTTTGCATTATTATATTTGTTTTGGTAGCACCAATAAGATTTGAATAACAAATTTATAGAGGAGTGTCTACAAATTCATATCCAAGGTTTAATATGTTCACTACTAAACACCTCAGATATGATATCTTTAAACTCACCAGCCACTGAACTGCCTAGCAAGGCTCCCTCCCTGGTCCTTGCCAACCACTCTCTCATCTTCCAAGTCACACTTGTTGCCTACAAGTACCATGGGAACCTTCAGAGCAAATGAATGAGTGGAGAAAAAAAAGTAGTTAACCACACAATAAAGAACAGAAAGCCATTAGTTTCTGCATCTGCTATACATAAACCTACAACTGTAGATACCACTACTATATAAATGCATGGCTGTTATTAAAAAAAAGAAGAAGAAAAAGACTATGACATCTTTAGATGCAACATTAAACACGCTAACAACCTCTCGAGTTTGAACTCATAAATTCACATTCTCTTTAGAGATCACTTTATGATAAACCATTAAGAATATCAAAACATGCTGTGTAAAACTGCTGTGAATTGGTGAATATACTCTGACATGAAGTTGATTTATTTCTTTTTTCATTTCTTTTCTGCTGGTATTCCAAAGTTGTTTGGGGTTTTTTGTTTTTGTTTTTTCTTTAAATCATTGATGGCAATTGATGGTATACATATAACATGTCTTGCCACAATGTCACAAATTGAATTTAACTTCGCTACCAGCAGAATGAGATTTACATTCATGAGCAATCTAAAACTTGCATAACTTAACAGTGCAAAACCATCCAGCCCGTGGCATTCAAACTGAACACACACTGTGCATTCTCCCGTCATCAACCAATGCATTTCCATTTGGGTAGGTTCTCAGTTTGTGGAATCAGCTTTCACAGTATAAAGTCTGAGCTCCACTAACACATATGTCCCATGACTTACATCTTCTGTGTCTTTGACTCTGAGAATCTGCTCTCGTAAATCGTGAAGGTCATTAAATGTGGATTGTGCTGTGATGGAGTAAACCAACACAAAGCCCTGGCCATTCTTCATGTACAGATCACGCATGGCTGTGAATTGTTCCTGTAGGCAAGAAGGGAAGATGAAAATGTACAGAAGATATGATTCATGACTGACATGGTGGCTGTCCATTTGCAATGAATCCTGTTAATCCCGTTAGCAAAATCATTACTTAATGTCAACACATTTATAGGCACTAACGAGAGTCTTTCAATAAACAGAACACAAATTCAGGTCTGTGACTTTCAACACTTCATAAGATACTCACCGCAATGCAATGTACTGTACACTAATAATACGTTGTCATGAAAACTGAAGTGATAAAAATGAAATAATATGCAAACTTCCAAAAATGGAGGGACCCGCTAGCAGTGTCAAGCAAATTAATGGAAAATATCAGAACATTGCAGTGAAAAGATCAGATTCAGACCACTACCATGAAACACACATTGTACATACATGTGCACCTCTAAATATTATTTACACATTCTATTGTTAAAATCACATTTATTACTAAGAAGAAATTATATTAGATTTCTACAAACAGATGTGAACAACCAGACCATATTATTGCAATGAGTTCCTTTTAATGTGTGTATCAGCATGTGTGATGGTGCATTAAGTTAGTTTCTCAAGGAAATGACGGTATATTAAAAAACCACAAAAATAAATCAATGCCATTGTACAAATTGTAGAAGACAAAAACGGAAAAAGAATAAATCTGTGGAATGAAGTCCAAGCTGATACTATAAATGATCATGAGCTTCCATACGATGTCTCTAGTTGACGCTTAACAGCGTGTATCATATGCATTATGCGTACATGTCACTAGCATCGATAAAGAATATCACATTTCCTCTACTTCCTGTTAGCACCAGTGTAACTTCCGCTCTAAACAACACTTTTAACAGTCCAGTTTTGGTTGTAATGCTTGCCAGGACAGTATTAAGCGGAGGTATAATTGCATTTGTACAGCAGTTTTAGAAATACGAGAAGGGATTTCTTTTTTTTTTTAAACATAACAATATGGACAACCCAGCCTTTAGGATGAGCTCATTGCTAATGTAGACCATACTTACTGTGCCTGCTGTATCAAGAATTTCCAGCATGCATTGCTGTCCATCAACTTCCACTTGCTGTCAAACAAAAGAAAACAAGAATATGAATACATTTTAGATTGTTTAGTTTCAATTGTCACATTATAACCTTCAATTCTTATACATGGAAGCAAACCTTAAAATCACATTAAAGGGATTAAAAAGAAAAATTGTTTCCTTTTTTTTTTACATGCAAAGTTGACTACTGTAATTGTAATACATGTTATCATACACGCTGAAAAGTAATCATTTTACATTTTGGGTTTAGTTGGAAAGGAGTACAAATACAAATGTACTTGCGATAGATTTTCATCACATACTCCTGGTGTAATACTGTATGCTGGCAAGTAACCATTTATTACTGTGGCTGCAGTCAGGAGGGAAATCCTGTTCAAGTCAATGTTAAAACTTGCCAAATGATAGACACATCATGGAATGTCCTTATTACCCACAATAAAACAGAATGGACATACCAGTAAAAACTACAAAAACATGTGGGCATGCATGTGCAAATCATGTGGTCTGCCCCCTTCTTTAAGGAAACTATCGATTTCAGACTGTTATGAATATGACCCCACTTCGAGTCTGTTTTAAAACAGTTATCTGTATAACATGTCAAATTGGAAAAATTGCAACAGACTCCCTTTTTAGATCAACATGATCAACAGCCATGAATAGGTAAGCCCCAACTTTTCTTTATATCATTTCAAAATTGCCTTCAAAGCCCAGGAAAGGCATCTGTATAACCTACACTGATACAACTGACCTACATTGTACATTGTATGCATCAAAAGTGATATCTTGAACATTTCTGAAATCACTGCACCCAAAGGTAAACAGGACCTTTAAATAGTCTTTGTAACAGGAAATTCATATGCCAGCAACTGAAACAATGTGAAAGGAATATTATGTTTTCTTTCTTGTATGTTCAAGGCAGTGAGTGTGGTAAAGGAAGTATGCCATCTATGCCTGCAAACATTTTCTCCATAGTTCCAATGCATTCAAAACTTTCCTTCAGGCACCCCATGACCAGATTTCTTTTCTTGTTGCTTCATAAGTTTCCAGTGAACGTGGCACTCCAATGCCCGAGAAACTTACATACACATACAAACTGGAATGCCCTAAGGAAAAAATTACGCTAACAATCATTTACACAGTTGAAGTACATGTAGCAACGTCCATAAAATTGGAGTTAAGTAAAGTACACCTGTTGTCTCAAAAGCACCTGGCAAAGTTCAATTCAAGTTAAATATTTCATAAATTTCCCCTTCTGTCTTCATCAAAGAGAGTCTCGTCATCTTGGGTAAGAATGATATAAGATATTCTTGTGTATAAGGTACCAAAACTTACTAATACTGTTCTCATTGCCTTCATTATTTTTTTTTAAACAATATTGAGGGAAATAACTCATTATTTTGGGAGATTTCCAAATCACAATCCAAATCACAATACTTTGTGGGATTTTTTGGAAATAACATGCAAAGTTGAACAGTGAGACTGGCGACTTCAGAAACGAAGAAAATTTATATTGTACAATGTACACTGCACTACATGTGTTGCTCCTTGCTATTTTTACCAGTTGTCGCATGCTGCAGTTATTGAATTGGCATTGTGACATAAAAAGCATGCCATTATTTATATTTATATGCAAGTCAGCTCTTCGCAAATAATTGTGACCCACGTTTCACAATTTTTTTCACAGAGAGAAAGATGAATAAACTAGAAATTTCGCTATGGCGACTGGTATGCCTCCGCCATAATGCATGATTCTCCTAATAGGTCTAAATAGTACATGCGGACAATGTGTGACTACATTTTCACAAAATTGGCAAAATGTTAAAATGACAAGTTTGTCACAAATGTGTTGAATGCTCACCTTCCTTGACCTAAGTTTAATTGGATGAATAGGAGAGCATGTATTTGGGATTTACAGACTTTAACTTGACTTTGACCCATTCATACATTTATGCATGGAGTAATTTTCAAGGTATGGAGAAAAAGTGCAATTTCTGTATTGAATAGTAAATCGTTACCATTTTCATCTGGCCTTTGACCCTGAAATTCATAAGATAATCACTGTCAGGCAGAAGATGCATAGATATGTATTACGTTTCAAGATAACTTGAGCCACTTCCGAGATATGGAGGAAAAACTTAGTTCAGCACTTTCACTTGATCTTTGACCTTTTGACCTTAGAGGCAAAAACAAAAGAAAAAAAAAACTTTCCAGAGAATCTCTATTAGGTTAAACATGCATACACCTAGTGTAAAAAAAAAAAATCCTGCTGGCATTGCATAAACATAAGGGAAATAGTAAAATTTTGAAGTGTTGCCCTTGACCTTTGACCCCTGACCTTTGACCCATGAACCCTAAATTCTCTAGAAAATCACTGCCAGTCAGTACATGTATATATACTATCTTCCATGCAGAGACCTTGAACAATTTCCAAGGTACAGAGGAAAAAAGGTAAAGTTTTAATATTTTTGCTTGACCTTTTGACCTTTGACCTTTGACCTCATGACCTAATCTTTCACCAGAGAATCTTAATTGGTTAATACATGTATACACTAAGTTTCAAGAAAATATCTTCAGGCATTGCAAAGATATGATGGAAATAGTGAAATTCTATGTATTTTGACCTTGACCTTTTGACCTTTGACCTTGAGCATATGCACTCAAAAGTTGATAGGCACAACTTCACCCCCTAATACACATACATGCCAAGTTTCATTAGGATACCTCAAAAGGTTTTGATAGTTACCTTGTCCACAAAATTCATTACGGACGGACGGAAGGACGGACGGACGGACGGACGGAAGGACGGACGGACGGACAACCCGAAAACATAATGCCTCCGGCACCACTTCGTGGCGGAGGCATAAAAAGACACAACCGATCCCGACCCAAATTTCAAAATGTTTGCAATGAGAATGGCACTGAAATACGTCCATAGTTCAAATCACTGAACATCATGAATTGAACACCTATTTCTGTTAAAAATCAACTGTTTTCCTTTAATAAAGACAGTAGCCCTCATAGGCAGGGACTGTAGGATGAGAAATGGGTTTACAGTGCAGAAACTGATATCTTGACAAGTTTTGTAAAATGTACAGGCCTACATTCAACACAGGTCACTAATACACTTACAAATATACCAGATAGCTTATACCTCTTTTATAGGCTTTCATTTGCTGAAGTAATTGACACAGTTGATTTACAGACATTCCTGGCATTACCTTGAACATTTGAAATGGACTTACGTACAGTAGTTATGTCATACTGTACCTATGCAATTCAGAGTCTAGAACACAGACTTCACATCATGTACAAAACACATGCTCACATCTGTAGGACACACACGCCAGCACTAAAGATCTGCTTGAACCATTCGAGTCACAATTTATTCCTTGGACAGAGTGAAGGCATTCATGGAATGCGCACTGACCCATCCAGGCTAACACACAGGCCTACTGACAATAAGATGACCAGCTAGAAGTACATGTACATGTACACTCTCAGTCAGAATGCTTCTGTAAGATTACATGTATGTTCAACTCACTAGCAGTATTCAAAGAAAAATGTCATTCCATGTTCAAGTTGACTTTAGATTCATGAGTAAAATCAAACAGACCAGGAAAGTAAGCAAGTCTTGATTAAATTTAAAAGTTGCAATTTATCCTCTTTTTTTTAATTTCAAACTATACAGTACTGCATTTGATTAAATTGCAGTTTAAAGAGAGAGAAAGAAATGCCATGTTCATTAGGCTACGACTCAATTTCTGTTCCACAGCATCCTTTCTTGTAAGGAACCAACACTGATGAATTTTCAACCCTGCATCCTTTGATGTGAATTAACAGTGAAATTCTGTATGTGCAGTAGACCTATATTTTGCAGTGTTTTTATTTTCACAAATCAAGTGATTAAATACCTATGGTACAATTGTACAAGTACACAAAATTAACAACTCACAAAAAATATTGCCTTGCGTAGCCAGAATGCTTTGTCCACCTTTTTCAAAGTGGGAAATTGCACACATGTACAATGTATAATGTACATGTCACAGAAGTGCTTTAATGACAAACTCAGTGTACACTGAAGTAACTTCAGCATTTTAGGACATTTAGAATGAGTATTATATACTTTTTCATGAAGAAATTCTGAAAGTTTTTATCAAAAGCTTTAATGTGCACTGTGAAATGCATTATCAATTGTGGGCCATCCTCAAAGTTAGATCTGGATCCGACTTCTCATGGCATCCAAAGCCGCCCATCCTATCATACTGTGCTTGCTGGATCATGTAAGCATCTTCATTAAAAGAAATGAAATAAAAAATAAAAAAATGATCTGGGTTATTGCTTCCTTCATGGCCCCTTTTTCCCATGCACATTTCTGAGACTTTCATCATAATGAAAGGCTACCAGCACTTTTTCCATGAGGTCATCTCGGAGAGCAACGATGTAGGCCTACATGTATCAGTCTTTGTAGGCTTGGTGAACAGGATATGCCTGCATTGAACCAGCCTGCATGGAATCAAAATAGCAGAGTGATATATTTGACCATATATCTCCATTTCCTCCATTATCCCCTTCTCAAAAAGATTAGAGAAAAAAAAAAGTGCTATCAAAACAAATAGTATGGAAGACGTGACAGACAGAATGACACATAATATCATGATCCATTTGTACAAGTCTGTCCTGAATAGATTTTGTCTGAATCTTACATGCACACATGTTATGCAATATTTTTGTTCGAGCATGTAAAATGTCGGGGGGGGGGGGGAAGTTTTCAGGTAATCTTTTCCTGTGATTGTCTCCAATAATACTATTCAGACATATACAACATAAATTAAAACCAGAGATACTCACAGCATGCAACTCTTCAAATTGGAGATAATGGCATTTTTTGCAGCATGAAACTTTCATATTGTACTATCATGGCGCTCAATGCATTGTGTAGACAAAAAAAAAAAAAAACCTACAACTTTCATGTGCATTGTACTTTCAGAAAGTGAAAGTTGCATCCACACACACACACACACACACACACACACAAATCTGGTTTTAAAGTACAGTGACATTGGGAACATTCACAGCCTCTTTTCCCTATTTCTTGTAAATCACTTTAGACGCACCAGGCAAGTATTGATATCGTATTATGATAGGAGTTTTATTTTGAAGTCTCAATATGTATTTACAAACACTTCTGGATGTGACACACTGAGAATGTCTATATAATTTGTCTGAATTGACTACGACAATAACAGAATATGATACTGCAGTAGTCTCTGCATAATCGGGCACTGTCGTGCAGGGCATTTCTTAACTGATTCAGTAACCGGTGTACCCGATTAACCTGACAGCATACAATGTACTTCATTCACATTACAGATACCACACATTAACTATGCATCCATCTGTATCACACACACAGCACAGTATGCTACTGTCTCACACTTAACAACTCAAGTCGCAAGGCAGTCTTCCCAGAAACCCCCATTTCCCACACAAGAGTTAGTGTCTGCAGGGTAATTCTATAAACAATCTGCATGTACATTGTACAATGTAGTCCCAACATTGTGTAAACCAACCCCCATCAAGCCCCATGCACGTGTTGCTAAACATGCGTCATGCGCAGCTAGACTCCAATGCTTGGCATGAAGCCACGTGCTGCCATAAATTCAACTGACCCCATAAGTTTATGGCAATTGTATGTTCAGTTTTGATGAACAGCCTGAAGAAAAGGCTAGAGTCTCAGCAGAGCTAGCCTATCCTTCATTCTTCTCAAGAGCTAGACGCTCATAGATATGTGTAGTGATTAACTTTAAAGTGTGTTACTGTGTGTGTACTGTGAAACAAGATATATTCGCGGCATGAAATTTTCGCAAATTGGAGCTGACGACCTTTTTCGCAGCATGAAATTTTTGCGGATTGCCACTGGCATTCAATGCATATACTGTAGACAAGAACTCTCACGTGCATTTTAATTTTGCGAATCTTGGCGCTCACAAAATTTGCAAAATTAAAATGCACGCGAATATTCCTTGTTTTATAATACTTAGTTTGGGTAGAGTGTGTGGTATTTATTGCTGAAAGGGTTGCACACAGCATGCTTGTTACATTGTGCGTCTACCTGTAGTGATATGGCGAGGTGATCGTACACTGCACATCAAACATATTAAAACTCAAACCTATGAAGCGCTCTAATGTCTGTAAGCACCTTACAGTTTCTTCAACATTTACTGTATGTTTAAACCCATTTTAATGGCTTTCTGTGGAAAACTACGAAAAGTAACCAGGTTTGTTTGGAAAATTTCTACCAACTTAACCAAATTGCCTACTTGATCATCAGGCAACTACAACATGCAATGGAACTGTTTGTTCTGCTTGTACGTCAATTAAGCTGAGAACCCAACAAAGTGGTACCTAATCATGCAGGCCCACACTTCTGTTCTTGTTGTTACCCCCTTCTTGGCTTCTGCCTTTAGTACAGCACAATTTCACTTCTTGTTAAAGTTGCTAAGTATAGTAAATTGCCTGAGGGAATTTGCATGAACCTGCTTACACACTAAATATTTTAAAAAGCTTGCAAATTGCTCCAAACTGATGAGACCATCCTTGGGCTTTTGTCAGACTTGCCTCATTAAGTTCAACCTCTGCTGACCAAATTCTGCTTAATTTGAGGATACTTTCTCTTGGCTCTAGAACACTTGCAGGTGAGCATTTAGCAGACAAGCCTTGAATGTTTTTCCATATGGTTGTAAATGTCAGAAAATGACAGAAACTCAATTCCAGGGTTACGAACATTACATTCAGTAAGATAATGTGGGCTTTACATACTTCACCAACTCAGCACGATCAGTCTAAAACCATTCATAGTTTATTCTAACCTGCTCATCCTGAAGTGTTAACAATCTGAGTTTTGATTAGTTAAACTATAAATCAGTTGCTAAGTATTACACAAAATGCTTGCTGTTAACAGACATTTTTTTTTTGACATGATTATTAAACCTCCATGTGGATGTGCTGAAAAATGTATGAATTGGAGCATTAAGTAAAAGAAATTTTCTTCTGAAATGAGTGCTCAGGTCCTGTTTAAGTTGCAGACTGACAATTGTGTATGTACAACAGATTTGGCATTTACTCAAAAGGTTCACAAATGTAGCGTTATGAACATTACATTTTTAGTGTTACAGACATTTAACTTTGTCCACTTTTCAAATTCTGAATATTCATACTTCGACACAGCTCTTATCTAAGACAAGGATAATAATAGTATTTTGGGTCCATAACTACTTTGAAATAAATTCTGAAGTGTTGATGAATATGGAATAATGAAAATCAAAGATTGTGTGTTTTCACACAAAAAAAAAATCAAAAATATTGCCCCAAAATGCAGTTTGTTTGTGTTTTTAAATGCCTAAATGTACTTCAATTGTATCAAAATATCACTCAAATGCTAAAACTTGATTTCTTGCACTTGATACTAAATTTGTCTCTGCACAAGTAGCTTGTTCAAATTATTGCAGATTTATGATTTCTAGGAAAAGCATCACTTTTCATGGAATTGCCACATACTAGTACTACATTAACAGTGCTGCCCTCTAGTAACAGTTATTAAAATGCAGAGTACACAGTCACAGACATCCAAAATGTTAATTTCACTTTTCAGCTTGTGTGCTTTAAGAAGCCTTTATCAATAGGATAATAAATAAGAAAGCATCAATGGTGAAATCGGAGCAAAATTATACCATTCATAGGAAAGCCATAACTATCAAATATTGTTAAATTGGGATAGAAGAATCTAATCAACATGGCAGAAGAGCTGTCTCTGTCATGAATCTGTATCTTTGGGTAATATTACTCGGGTAAATGAAGTGTTACCGCCAAAGTATACGTACATTCTCCTCAGTTTGAGGGGTGGGTCATTCATTTTCCTCCATGGCCTTCTCAAGACATGCAGTACTTTGTCTGTCATAACCACTTTGGTGTAATGTGATACTGTGGTCTTGAACCACAGCCTGTAGTAAGGTCTGTATTCCTCTGTTTCCCAGAGGCTTTTAATAAATAATTTCTTCTTGCCACAAGCCCATACCATCTCGCAACATCTGAAAAAATAATTTCTGTGTTCACATGAAAGATCTTTTACAGTGTATCACCAATGCCATATATTCCTTAATATGTATCTGTTTTGAATGAAATTTCCACTGTTATCTTTGATTCTTTTTTTCCCTCTTTCTTTCTCTCTCTCTCTCTCTCTCTTTGATAGCTAAATGAACTGATTGAAATACATGTTTGTATGTGCAGAAACATTTTTCCCATAAATTGTTTCCTCCAAATTCAGAATGGTAGGGAGGTTCGCATGGATGAATTTACAATTGCCTTGAATTGTTGCATGTTTGACTGACAGGCCATGATGTTGGCGACACAGCAATTCAATGGAATGTCATATATGTAGTTTGAGTTCAGTGAGGATTGAGGAGACTGTTTCAGCATCTGAGCAGCCTGTAATGCTTAACATGACCAGAAACATGTTGCACAAACATGAAATGATATTTTGCCATCTACCTTGAACAAACTGTGATTTCACTTGCTTCATCATGTCAACTACAGTAGATAGAATAGACATTTTTTTTTTTTAGTCATAAAGAACACTATTAAAACACTATTATCAGAAAAAAAAAGTATCATATCCCATGCAAGTTTAGTTTTCGCAAAGTTTGGAGCTGATGTATTAAAGCTTCATTCTAGTTTTAGATCACATCCACTGACTTACAAGGAAACATTACTGAAAACCAATCAGTAGAGTGAAATACTAACCTTTTATACTGGCGATACCACTGAGTGTCTAACTACACGTAGGTAATTGGGCTTTGTTGTTCCCATATCACCAAATAAATTGATCTGTAATACTTGTAGGTCTATAGATTTTTAATGTCCCATATTTTTGGTGTTATCATGTCTCAAAGCTGCAATAGACCAAAGTTGTATCCTTTGTAATGTATACTGTAATCAATGAGGGGCGATGGTTTGTTGTTTTCATCAAGAGTCTCCTTCTATTAAAACTAACCTTCCTGTAGCTGTCTTCAATTGTGGGGTCATACTTCTCAACGAAGATCCCTTGTACAAACTGTACCGTCTGCAATATGAAAAAGAAAAGAGAGAAATTCATAAGCAAAAGGTGATGGATACTACAATATCATAACATGTGATCATCATAATACAGCAAAATTAAATTTTGATTTTATGAATTATCATCATTCATTCGCAAATTGAACTGGGATTTGACACAGAATGCTAATACATTCCTTTTTCAGACATAAAATTTATTGTGTTAACACAGCTTCAAGCTGGCAGAAGTGTGGGGCAACCAAAACTACCATCTGATAGTTAATAACTCATTATGCAACATTTTGTGCACCTGACCAGAAATCAAAATTTCAAGTTAAAAGGGAGGGAGGCAGCCCGCCCGGGATCTGTAATGAACAAACTTGAAATTTAAGTCATCACTGTACAAACTCATGGAATTAACTTTGCTTATCACTTCTGGTTCTAGCTCAGATTTGGAAACATTCCCTAATGCTGGGAGGGGGATTGGGGCCCCTTGGGTGCCCCCACGGGGAGCATGGTGCCCAGTTGATCAAATTGAGATGTTAACCCCCTGGCATCCTACCCACTAAGTTTGGTGAAAATTCATCATTGGGTTTTCAAGAAGAAGATGGAAATGTACAATATAGGTCCCATAAGGACCCCTTCCCACCCCTCTATCACTTCTGGTTCTAGAAAAGAAGATTTTTTAAGATTCCTTAATTTTGTGGGGTTTGGGCCCCCCTGGGGCCCCCAGGTGGGGCATGGTGCCCATTTGAACAAATTGAGATCCTCTCCCCCTAGGGATGCTACCTGCCAAGTTTGGTGAAAATCGGTCATGGGGCTCTCAAGAAGAAGATGAAAATGTAAATTGTTTACACATGACGCACAATGCACGACGGACGATGCACAACGGATGACAGACGAAAGGTGATCGCAATAAATCTGTAGCTCACTTGAGCCTTCAGCTCAGGTGAGCTGATAAATAAATTAATCTATATACATGTATGCTCAAAGTGAGCACTGTAAAAGCGGTTGTCTATATTTCAACATTCAGGGGGTAATCAAGTAACACAAATTATGATTTAAGCTGCCTAACCAAGAGCCAAGAAAAACATATCATGAGCACTACATTTAAAAATTTTGATGTTTGTCAGTTGCTTATATGGAAAGAAGTACAGTACATACTGCTTCCACACAAATGCTCAGAAAGGCATCAGTCACATGTATCATTACTGTCACTACTTTTCACTGAGCACTGGGAATGTGATGAACAATCATGTCATAAAGTTTATAATGTACTGAACATATCTAATATCAAAGACAGCTATTGTTTTCTCCCTACGAAAGAGGAAGCATGATGAGCACTTTGCAAAGCACAAGTGCATTTCAAAACCAAAGTGAAGTACTTGTATAGCAAGTGGCATCAACATCAGTCCAGCAAAACTTCCTTTAGCATAATAACATGTACATGCTACTCCATTGTACGAAAGGGAAAGGCCAGAAAATAATGAAACTCAATAATCGAAAGTGACCCAAACATCAGTTCATGGTAAAATCTAGAAATGTACATTCCTAAACAATGCAAATTGTTTGTACCTGACCAACATCAATTCGATTAGTGTATGATATTGATTATTCTCTTCACATTATAACGAAATATCTGAGGCATGATACATCATCTGGGGACTACAGCAGGGTGCTACATAACTTTTTGTTACCACTTGCCCGATCGGGCAAGCAGATTTTCATATTGTTGTAGAACACTTGCCCGAACATGAATTTTACTTGCCCAAAAAGAAAGTCCCAAAATATAAGAAAATGATACAGAAAATCACTTGTAAAGCCAAGGGCTTGATAAAACCCAATCATTTGCATAAACAGCACATGTGGGGAGTTACATACTTGGTTCGATTGAGTGTTGGTGTCGGATTGTTGGGACTTTTTCACATAAGTATTGGGAAGTAAAGATGGGTTCAAAACTTTTTGCTTGCCCAATTCCGGCAAGCATTTTTTCTCATTGTTCCAAAACACTTGCCCGACTTTGATTTTTACTTGCCCCGGGTAATCGGGCAAGTGCTTATGTAGCACCCTGTACAGGTCAGATCACCACATCTAAGAGGGTACACCTTCACGTGGTACTGGTCCAACACCGACGGTAAGATTAATGAGGCAATACTGATCAAAATTATCGATCCCAACACTACATTGTAGGTGCTAGCATCACACTACCGCGAAGTCCGCAGGAATTGCATGACGAAAACTTGAAAATGATACTGTAATCCCTAGGGGCTAGTGTTAGCCAATGGGCAAAAAGTATGTAGATCGCTAGCATAAACCAATGCTGCACACTGGCGCCGGTCCAACGGCCCCAGACCGGTAAAAGTCACTGTTCAGGCCAGTAACTTTTCAGGAATTGCCAAAGTTACTGGTCCGACACGACCAGTAAAAAATAGCATTGGCGGAGTCAGTTGAAAGAAAAAAAGCAGCCCCGATCAGGGAGAAATAGAATGCAATCGCATCTTTTAACAAGTTTTATGCAAGTTTTCATTGATTTGCACCAGCGCATGTTGAGAATGAGCAGTCGACGACATGGTTACTCAAATTCGCGCTCGCTTCATCATTCATAACCCCATGTGCATTGGCATTGCTCACGCACTGCCATGCAATAGTACATGCAAAGTACAATGTATGCAAAGTACAATGTATACAAAGTACAATGTAACGGCTGAAATGCATGTAATTTCCTGACCCTTGTTCGTTCGTTCGTTTGCTTGCGATCGGCAGTCATGCCAGCCAAAGAGTATAGAAGCGCACGCATTTTGTACTCTGTGGTCATTCTTAAATGCAAGATCTGATCCTGGCTTCGCAGCAGCGTGGCAGTGGACAAGTTAATTTACTTGTACCGATGTTTAGAAAAAGTAAGAACATATTCAACAGTGTCAAATAGATCTGATTGCATTCATTTTCATTTTACACATTATTTTCACAAAGGAATATTTTCATTCTTTCAGAATGGTCTCATAGTGGAGATATGCACAAAAGGATCACGAATTCGGCCCCGCCATGCACGCATGCACAAAATGCGAAAAGACTATTGGGAGAAAAAATAATTCATGAAATCATTGCAATCGGGCACCGCTGATATTTGAGGTAGAAATTGGCCTAAGCAGGATCGTGAATTCGGCCACTTCATATACCTTTCAAGAACGCATACTGTACAAAATGCGAAGAGATTATCTGAGAAAAATAAAGAACACATTTTCAACCCCTTCTGGTGCGTCACAAAAGATTACAGCCAAAATAATTTATGAAGTCATCTTAATCCCGCTGATATTTGAGGAAAAAATAGGTGCAAAGAGGATCATGAATTCAGCTGCATCGTATACCTTTCAAGAGCGCATGTACGAAATGCGAAGAGATTATCATGAGAAAAATAAAGAACACATTTTCAACCCCTTTTGGCACATGCAACATAAAAGATTACAGCCAAGATAATTCATGAAATCATCGCAATCCCGCTGAAATTTGAGGAAAAAATAGATGCAAAAAGGATCACGAATTCCGCCCTGCCATGTACCTTTCAAGAGAGCATGCACAAAATGTGAAGAGATTATGGGGTGGGGGGGAATTCATGAAATCATCACAATCATGCACCACTGATATTTGAGGTAGAAATCGGCCCAACAAGGATTGTGAATTTGGCCACTTCGTACATGTATACCTTTCAAGAACGCATAATGTACAAAATGCGAAGAGATTATCTGAGAAAAATAAAGAACACATTTTCAACCCCTTCTGGCGAATGCATCACAACAGATTACAGCCAAATTAATTCATGAAATCATCACAATCCCGCTGATATTTGAGGTAGAAATCAGCCCAAAAAGGATCATGAATTCAGCCACGTCGTATACCTTTCAAGAACGCATGAGATACACAAAATGCGAAGAGATTATCGGGAAAAAAATAAAGATGCATTTTCAACCCCTTCTGATGAGTGCATCACAAGAAGATTACAGCCAAAATCATTCATGAAGTCATTGCAATCCCACTGATATTTGAGGAAAAAAAGGCGAAAGAGGATCATGAATTCAGTCATGTCGTCGAGTCGTGTACATTTCAAGAACGCATGAGATATACAAAAAAATGCAAAGAGATTATCGAGAGAAAAATAAAGAATGCATTTTCGATCCCTTCTGCCGCGTGCATCACAAAAGATTACATTCCAAATAATTCATGAAATCATCACAATCCCGCTGATATCTGAGGTAGAAATAGCCACAAAAAGAATCATGAACTTGGCCGTGTCGTATACCTTTCAAGAACGCATATGAAATGCGAAGAGACTATCAGGAGAACAAGAGACCCGCGGGTCTAGCGCTCACCTGAGTATCGCAAGTTCACCTTTCACGCAGTCACTAATCTAAATTATTCACAGCTCTACCAAAATTTGACCAGGCATTCTCAAGTAGAAGATGAAACTGTACAATAAGGGCCCAAATTTTTTAAGATTCCTTAATTTGGGGGGGGGGGATTGGGGCCCCCTGGGGCCCTCTGGGTGGGGCATGGTGCCCATTTTTATAAATTGAGATCCTGACCCCCTAGGGATGCTACCTGCCAAGTTTGATGAAAATACATCATGAGGTTTTCAGGAAGAAGATGAAAATGTACAATTCAGGTCCCCATTTGGACCTTCCCAACCAACCCCCCCCCCCTGCCCCCAAGAGGGGCACCCCTTGATCTCCTATGAACAAACTTGAAAATACAGTCATTAATGTACTCACTCATAGTATTATCTTACCTCTATAACTTCTGATTCTAGAGAAGATTTTTAAAGATTCCTTCATTTTGGGGGTTTGGGGCCCCCCTGGGGGCCCCCTGGGTGGGGAATGGTACCCATTTTAAGAAATTGAAATCCTAACTCCCTAGGGATGCTACCTGCCAAGTTTGGTGAAAATGGGTCATGGGGTTCTCAAGAAGAAGATAAAAGTGGGTCTGATCCAAAAATCAAGGGAGCGCGACGGGACGGAATTTGAATGGGTTTTTTATTTAAAACAAAAAAAAATTAAGTGTTAGCAGCCATTTATTACTACAAATGTGTTAAGCTTACATGAAGACATCACACTGCACTATGGACAAGATCGGCATCTGTTTTGTTTCCATGGCAACGGCAAATTTTATTAGCGCGACGGGACGGACTGAAAAAAT
The DNA here is from genome assembly GCF_040938485.1 of Diadema antillarum. Lineage (NCBI taxonomy): Eukaryota > Metazoa > Echinodermata > Echinoidea > Diadematoida > Diadematidae > Diadema > Diadema antillarum. The sequence continues at coordinate 282,002 of NW_027272058.1, forward strand.
CACTGGTTTTTGTGAAGAAAATTCAAAGGAGAATTAATTCAAAGTTAATGAGCAATACAGACCATGTCATGTGGTGTTTGTTTGTCAATGTTCCAAACATTACTTGCACAAATAGAGAAACATCTAGATCTAGTAGATTTTATTTTTTAGGTAATTTTCTCAAAAGCTGTTGAAGTCCGTCCCGTCGCGCGACGGGACGGACAAAAATGAACTATGTACAAAACGAATGGGAAATTCTAGAGAATTGGCTAATTTTCATCAAAATGTATTTAAACTTTGGAAAACACATTTTTATAACATCTTAGTGTAGATTAAGCACACCAAGATTCAAACTACTAATGAATGCTGAAAAATTTGATCAACAATTATTATCATACGGCCAAAAATTCTCATTTTACAAGAATTCTTACACTTTTGGTACGGTAATCCTTGATTTTCTTTCTCGAGGAAAATTACTTTTCATGAATAATAATGTTGCAATGGCATCTCATTTGCCCAAAGATTGAATCTTTCCACCAAGATTTGATCACCAATGCAAAGGCTGTCTTTAATGACGATCTTGGCAACTGTGGATACTCTTCATTTTCCCCTCCATTTTTTTTCCAATTTCCAGCGAGAAAAACAAAAATGTGCCTCTGAGTCTGATCCAAAAAATCAAGGGACAGCGATGAGACGGAATTTAAGAGAATTTTTTGCTCACAAAGAGAAATGTTAGCATTATAGCAGCCATATGTATCAAGTTTACATGAAAGCATGAAAGTGCACTATAAACAAGGCAGACATTTGTTTTGTTTCCATGGAACCAAAAATTTTACTTGCGTGACTGGACGGAATTAAAAAAAAATCACTGTTTTTTTAAACAAAATTCAAAGGAGAATTCTATCAACATTGATGAGCCAAACTTGCCATGCTATGTGGCATTGTTTGCTACTATTCCCTACATTATACTTCAACAAAAGAGCTAACATACAGGTCTAATATATTATAGTTTTTAAGTAATTTCCTCGAAAGGTGTTGAATTCCATCGCATAGCGCAACTAGACGAAACGATATGCACTATGTACAAAACGAATGGGAAATTTTCAACACTGACTAATTTTCATCAAAATGTGTTCAAACCTGTGGTTAACACAGTTTTATAACATTTTAGTGTAGAGTACCAAGATTTAAACTACTGAGAAATGATGGAAAATTTCAGTAACAGTTATCACTATTATAGTTAAAGATTTTCATCATACAAAAGTCCTTACACTTATGGTACAGTAATCCTTGATTATATTTTTCCCAAGAACAAATATTTTTTTTTTTTTATGAGTGAAAATGAGACTCATACATTGCACGTCATTTGCACAAGCTTTGAATTCTACCTCCACGATTTGACTGACTGCTATAAAGTCTATACAAGTTTTGAGCAGCAACAATGCCACTCAGAGTAGTGGCAAATCATTTTGGGGAAGTAATTTTGTGACAATCTTAGTATCCAGACGCTGTTTTTTTTTTTTCAATTTCCATCCACAAGGGGTCGAGCATCAAACAACAATTAGGATCACAGTTTTTGACAACCATGCTGAAGTTTTTCAGTTTTAAAACTTCACCTCTTCTTTGAGTTGAATTGAAACAGGTCTATGTAATTATTAGATGAAAATTTTGAATTGTCAATTCCCCATGTGCATTCCAACATGGGGATGCTCAAAATCAATGTTTCAGTATTGAAATGCAAACAACTGTCTAAGAATGCTTTTTTCCCATTTTTCTCATAAACTTTCTGTGGCAATTTTTCTTCCCCATTTCTCAGACATGGTAAGAATCTGCATGTTGATAGATATTAATCTCAATAAAAAAAAATACAGTTAGAACACATGAACACGAGACTCAGGTTTATCTAATGCAGTATTGACTACCAGAGTAGACTGTGCATTTGTAATTTACAATTAATTTTTTTTCTATAATGGGAATTGCCTTGCTAAAAATAAGTTGGTGAATTACATCTTGGACAAATATGAAACAAAAAGAACTGTATAAAGCATAGATCTTAGTGCATTACTCCAAACAGTAAAAAGCTTTTCATGTACATGTAAAATGAATGCAATGTTCTACAAATCAGCAGAACATCAAACTTTAAGGGAAAGTACAGTATCGGTTGAGATGAAGATTGAGCTTTCACACTGATACCTTCCTTTGACCACATACAATGGTTACTCTTTTCACAAGTTTGCCAATTACATTGTAGTCTTTTCATTTTGTTCCAAGTTAGGGACACTCTTTTTCTAGCCCATTATGGTAATTCCGTCCCGTCGCGCCTACTATTGTTTACATGTGCAGTCCGTCCCGTCGCGCCTACCATTATGTTAAGTCCGTCCCGTCGCGCGACGGGACGGACATTATGTTGGACAATTATAATTTTCTTATGAATAGAGAATTATTTAATTTAGTGTCATGGATATAGAGCCCCACTAATTCATTGATACATTATGGAATATGAGTGACCAAACTCAAGTCTATCATACAGAAAAAATAATAATTTTGTGTCAAAGTACTGAAAAACATGTTTTTTCAAGAAAAAATGAAGATTTTGGCCCGAAATTTAACTATAATGAGAAAAATGAATACCAGATATGACTTGCTCCTAGGAAGGGTACTCTATGATGAGAATTGATGTTTCCCCTACTTTTGTAGTTTTTGTGCAAATTACTTGAAAAAGTAAAGTCCGTCCCGTCGCACAAAGAGGGCGCTTTTCCTGTTTTACCGCTAATTTACGGAAAAGTCTGACGTCAAATATATTAGACACATACTTTTCTGAAAACTGCAGATTCTCAGCTTTTATATGATATATAACATGAAATACAAGTGTCAATATGAAAATTTAGTCCAAGTGAACACTATTTTTGGATCAGACCCAAATGTACAATTTAGGCCCCATTAGGACCCCTCCTCACCCCCCTCCCCTGGGTCCCAAGGGGGGCACCCCTGATTCTGCCATGAACAAACTTGAAACTACAGTTATCAATGTACAAACTCATAGTATTAACTTAGCTCTATCACTTCTGGTTCTGGAGAAGAAGATTTTTACAGATTCCTTAAGTTTGGGGCGTTTGGGCCCCCTGGGGGCCCCCTGGGTGGGGCATGGTGCCCATTTTAACAAATTGAGTTCCTAACCCCCTAGGGATGCTACCTGCCAAGTTTGGTGAAAATGGGTAATGGGGTTCTCAAGAAGAAGATGAAAATGTACAATTTAGGCCCCATTAGAACCCCTCCCCACCCCCCTCCCCTGGGTCCCAAGGGGGGCACCCCTAATTTTGCCATGAACAAACTTGAAACTACAGTTATCAATGTACTAACTCATAGTATTAACTTAGCTCTATCACTTCTGGTTCTAGAGAAGAAGATTTTTACAGATTCCTTAATTTTGGGGGGTTTGGGCCCCCCTGGGGGCCCCCTGGGTGGGGCATGGTGCCCATTTTAACAAATTGAGTTCCTAACCCCCTAGGGATGCTACCTGCCAAGTTTGATGAAAATCGGTCTTGGGGTTTTCAAGAAGAAGATGAAAATGTAAAAAGTTTACACACGACGAACGACGGACGATGGACGACGGACGACGGACGACGGACGACGGACGACGGACGACGGACGACGCACGACGGACGCCGGACGAAGGGCGATCGCAATAGCTCACTTGAGCCTTTGGCTCAGGTGAGCTAAAAATGAAGAATGCATTTTCAACCCCTTCTGGCGCATGCATCATAAAAAATTACAGCCGAAACAATTAATGAAATCATCGCAATCCAGCTGAGCACTAAGAGCGAGAAATATGCAGCAAGTTAAGTAATGCATATTACTCTACTTGCGCTAATGTTTAGACAAAGTAACCAACTCATTTGATACAATCTGATTTTATTCATTATCATTTTACGCTTTAATTCACAAACAAAAATTCATTTCTTTTAGAATGGTTCTATACACGAGGAAGAGATAGAGCCTGTGTAAAAAGCATCACAAACTCGACCCTGCTGTGTACCTTCAAGAATGCATACAAGATATGCGAAGAGATTTTCAGAAGAAAATTAAAGACTGCATTTCAACCCCTTTTTTTTTCTTCTTCCTTTTCGTATCAATTCGCAAATGATTGACTTTTTATTCTTTCTGAATCTTAATGAAATGATCCACAAGGCTTTCTTGTTGAATAAACAAGGCATGATAACAAAATATTTATCTGTAAAATGTGCATTTTTTTGGGGGGGGGTTAACAGTAGTCGACAAAAAACATGAAAATAAGTTTGCAAGTCTTTTTAGTGATTTTTGCTGTTGCTGTTGTTGACTAGTAAACTTTTTGATTGGATCAGTAAAAAAATAGTAAATCTAGGTATTTACTGGTCTGACAGAGACAGGTTGGACCGGTAGAAAAAATAAGTTTAGTGTGAAGCCCTGCATAAACAGTGGAGCCCGGTTCAACAGACAACATTCAACACCAAGCCCAGCACCAGCAACCGGAAATATGTCATGATTTTGAGGTCAACCTCCCAACACCGACTGATTTTAAGTTCGGTTTTATCGCTGGTGCTAGTGCTAAGATAGCATTAGCACTAGCACTAGCACCGAACTTGAAATCACCCATTGTATCTTCTATACTTTTTCATTCAAAATTGAAGAGGACTCACAGAGCAAGCATTTGATTTAGTAATTTGAAGCAGACACAAAAGTTTATCTTAGTCTTACAAAACTCACCCTTTTGTACAAACGTAAAGTACTACATTTTGTACCATGTATTTCCATGATACTCCACAGCAAATATGAATGAAATTTGCTGAAGAATGTAGTAAGTAGTGCACACACAAGAAATGTTTACATGAAACACATGTACAAGCTGCTGTGTGCACATCCAAAGTATCCTCCACTACAGCAATAGCACTGAAGCAAAGGCAGTCTATCCAGTGAAGGCAATGTTCCTTGCCTTCATTTGCAAAAATATTACTCCTGGCAACTAGCCAAGATTGACCATGGTTCTGATGCCTCTGAAAACAGAATCAAAACAGAAGTGTTCACAACAGCATAACTTTCCTATGAACTTTGTATTGTGTTTGACACCAATATGTGCCAGTTCTCCTGGGAAATTGTAACACCTTCCTTGAGGCAATTAATGAAAGCTCTATTGATCAGCATGATAACCCACACACTGTTTACAAGCAAAATGGGCGACAATTAAAGGACAAGTTCACCTTCATAGACATGTGGGTTGAGTAAATGCAGCAATATTAGTAGAACACATCATTGAGAGTTTAAGGAAAATCGGACAATCCGTTCAAAAGTTATGAATTTTTGAAGTTTCTGCTCACTCAAGACTGGATGAGAAGACTACTATACATGTAGCTTGTGATGTCACATGAGTACAACGATATAAAGAAAGAATAAAGACAATTCAACATATTTTCACTTTTCTCGCCTAACAAAAGAACACTTGACTTCTCTCTTTCAGAAGGCAGGGGGAATAATATTACCCTTAACATATGTCAGTAACAAGTCGAAGAAATGTGCACTTTATTCAAAAAGTAAAGTTTTGTGAAATTCTCTTTTTATTTTCTTTATATGGTTGTACGCATATGACATCATACAATGTAGTAGTCTTCTCATCCAGCAGTGACTACGCAGATACTTTACAAATTCATAACTTTTGAACGGATTGTCTGAATTTCCCCAAACTTTCACTGATGTGTTCTACTAATATTGCTGCATTCACTCAATCCACATGTATATGAAGGTGAACTTGTCCTTTAATGCCCGTTCTGATGATATATTCATACTTCACAAATGTGACTGATTCATCTGACTGATTGGTAATTGAATTTTTAATGTTAGCATTTTTCAATATTTATTGCTAATTTCCAGTATATTCACAATTTTCAACCAGGTAGTTGCGTTAAATGTAACATGCCTACCTCACAAAAAGGGTTATTTCGTGGATCAAATGAATAAAGGTTTGTTTTTATCATGCATTTGCCAAAATTATGAGACTGTTGCCTCCTTTTCTTGTCGCTGTTTTGTGTCTGCGTGTCGTAGCACGCATGTACAGTGCTTGTTGCTGTGGTTATCGGCAGGTTTGATAACTGTGCATGGTTTTAGTGTAATGCCCATATACTGGGCTTCATGTTGTGTGGTTTGCATGGGCCAATATCAGCCACCGCTTAAGCGGGAGCACCGCTTAAACAGGAGAAAAACTTGTCTCCCAACCCCTCCTGATTAAGCTTTGAGCACTGTAATAGAATTGCTACAAAATCATCCAAACCAATCCTTTATAAGTTAATGCTGATGCTACAATGTACTGCATGCTGCTCAAGTGTTCATCACGATTAACATTCTTGCAGTTACCATCTTCATCCATAATGATCAGTAGTTATGAAGAATTTTTGTTTTGAGCATTGGTGACTATCCATGCTGAGATCCTAGCATAAACTGTGCCCAACAATTTTGTCTAAAAAATAACCACACTGTGTACCGTAATGATTGGCATGCACAAAATGTTACAAACGAAGTTTTATGACTGGCTCTGCCACTTAAATTACTTACAAATGTGTGTATGTACAGGTATCATCATGTATTACCATGTGTGCCAGTTAATGCCTTATTATTCAGATGGAAGGTCCCTCCTACTCATAAGGTCTGCTACTACAGTCTGAGTGTATTACTGTATGTACACAATCTGCATCAGCCACCTACATATATACATGCACATGAGTAATCGCACTTGCAAACAGAGATGACGCAGTGCTCTATTGTGACATAACAATGAGGCCACTCCTGACAGCAAAGGCTAAACACTGAGCTGGATTTTGATTTCTGTGCAAAATTGGCAAAGCAATGTCAGAAAACTTACAGTGTTGGCATTCAGATAGTGTTCTTTACAGTGAGACATCAAATAAATATGTGCCCTGTGGATGCCACTCTATTCTAAGTCTAAAAACTTGTGAGATTTAGCATAAACTAGATTGTAACCACACCCCCTCTGTGCATGAATGAGTAGGTTGCTACGAAACTTACCCAGAGAGGGTTTTCAGTGTGTGTCTGTTAAAAGACACACACCAAAGTTTGTGTCTTTTAACAAACTTCGGTGTTTGTTAAAAGTTTCGTAGCAACCTACCCAGAGAGGGTTTTCGGTGTGTGTCTGTTAAAAACGCTACCCCTTGCTCTCTCCTGCAGTTTTTATCGCCCAAAGCGGGGAATTTTTTCTTCAACGTTGTCCAGACATTGTCTGGATAAGGTCTGTTAAAACAGGGTTTTTTGAGCTAAATTTCAGTATTATTTGTATAGGTTCACCTCTATTGAAACCAAAATTACTCATACTGCAAATGAGAGAATTTCCCCTTCCAATTTGATGTTCAAGTTCTATCTTTCAGTGGTTCTGTAATTGTCGTGCAACACTTCTACGCAGTGGTTTGGCATAAACAACATGTTCCTTTATGCAAATTACGCAGCACTGGCAAAGCTTTCCAAGAGTTAACAATACCATATCGCCACACCTGGATCAGTGTTGGCTAACTTGTAACTCTCAAACACCATTTATGTGTCTAACAAAGAAATACCATGCAGTTGACTCTGGAAAGCAAGAATATTGGACTCCAGTACTTTGTGCTGGTGGATACATGGCAAAAGCATTGGGTTGGCAAAACAGGAAGGAGCACGGCAAGACTTTAAGAGGCTCCTAAATAGGAAAGCCTCTTCATAGCATATTATGTAAAACCACTCCCTCTATTGGGACAGGGGGGGGGGGGAAAGTTGCTGGCAACATGTCGCAAGAGTATGCAAAGACCTAACTCTTTTCAAGGCACAGTCCAAACAGCTGGTATGGGAGGCAGAGTTTCATTGACAGGAAGTTGACAAGTCACAATGCTATCAATAGACAGAGATTAGCACAATGCTGCCAAAGAGACTGCCTGTTGCTCTTCATGACTAATTGTTTAAACTTATGTTCAATCCAATATACTGTAGATTTCCTTCTCCTCCCAATAGCAGAAATACCCAGCAGGAATGCCCTAGTGAAAAGGACAAATATCTTGCTGACTAACCAGACAATGCTGTCTAATAATCAATTAATTGATCATGCAGTTATAGTCAATTTTTACTCACCAAAGCACTCTTGCCTACACCACCTGATCCAAGAACCACAAGCTTGTATTCTCGCATTTTGTGAAGCGTTGGTCAACAGCCACGTCCAAAGATAGATCTGTAGAGAAAAAAAAAAATGATATGACAATATTAAGGTATTTATATATCATTCCATCAGAGTTTCACATGGGAAGTAAAACTAATACTGCAAAATAACTGAAATATTTACTCGTCTGAGATGGTTTGAAGATGGCACTACTTACTAGCAATATTTTTACTAGCAGCTGTAGGCAAATTTTATCTACAATGTCTCATTCCTTTAAAATGGGACAGCACTGCAAACATGAAATACAACAAATCAAATGATCATCTCCATTACTTTGTTGAGGATATAATTCCTTAGTTTATATCTTCTAATGCAATTCAGTAGGCTCATGAAATCATTTTACAAATAAGAAAAGTATTATAACTGAGAATCTATGATTATACAATACCATGTTTGTGGGCCTTTGAAGCACAAAAAAATACTGTGGAAAATTAAAGATAATATAAAGTTTTGGTACCTCAAAAGTTTCCCTGAGTTTCCTTGCCTTAGTTTGTGTTTCAGGTTAAAGTACCTTTCATATAACTAACACTGTGAGACTTACTCGCCCCAAAGTTCACTCATGTCTTAGTAATCATGCAGTAATGGTTTCGTACCAGAGCAGAGCGGGCTCCAAAAAATTCGAACGAGCAGTTAGTTTGACTCGACGCGGTACCGCGACAATCAGTATACACGTATTGTACGAAACCATTATTGCATGATTACTAAGTCTCGAGAGCACTTTGGGGCGAGTGAGTCTCACAGTGTTAGTTATGAAAGGTACTTTAACCTGAAATACAAACTAAGACAAGGAAACTCAGGGAAACTTTTGAGGCACCAAAACTTTATATTATTTTGAATGCAAATGACAATGCACTTCACCCTCATGTTCCACAGTAAGGTCACAACAGGCTCCTAGAGCTACTGTTATTCCTGGGCTCTGTTTTATGAAGAGTTATATGATTATATCATTAATTTCTATGGTAAGTTTATGGCAGTCTGTGTGGCAAGGAAATTTATAATCTGATCTCTTCAATAATATACTCTCCCATTGTCAATGCTTGCATGTTATGAATCAACAGTATTACCATTGCTGGTATTGATAGAGACAAAGAAAAAAAAAAAGAGTTCCAGTTTCCAGTTTACCCATGATTGCAGTTGATACATTTATGGAACATGAGACACACACAGGCACACATCATGGGTTTGTTACAAGATCACACACAATTATAACTACCTTCAGTATCTGCAACTAATACGTCTACGTGTTTGTAAGTGGGCACAAGGCAACCACATTACCAATCACCGAGCATTGTTGGTGTCTTTCTTTGTTTATCAAGGCATAGTTTATACAAGCGTACTACCAGTAGTTGATTTCCTAGAGGCAATCAACACAGGATTTCCCCAATTGGAACCAAGAAATTATGTTCATGTAAGCAAATTGTTGATTTGTAAATGTTCAATTGCCAGAAAATTCCATGAGTAGCAACAACAACAAAAAACAACTACAACACTGTGTTGACTCAAGCGAAGTTGACTTCAGCAATGTCTACTGTATATCTTTCCTTTGGAGCAAGAACAAACAAGAACTAGAAATGTCGCTATGGTGACTGGTATGCCTCCGCCATTTGCATGATTCTCCTAATAGGTCTAGATAGTACATGTGGACAATGTGTGATTACATTTTCACAATATTGGCAAAATATTAAAATGACAAGTTTGTAACAAATGTGTTGAATGTCCACCTTTCTTGACCTAGGTTTCATTGGATGAATAGGAGAGCATGTATTTGGGGATTTAAGGACTTTAACTTGACTTTGACCCATTCATATGTATATATGCATTGAGGTATGGAGAAAAAGTGCAATTTCTGTATTGAATAGCAAATTGTTACCATTTTCATCTGGCCTGTGACCCTAAAATTCATAAGATAATCACTGTCAGGCAGAACATCCTATATTATAATCGCGTAAGGATGGCCCCCATGCCTTCCCGTGGTTTATTTTGTGCGGCTATCTCCTCCGAAGCCGCCGGCTCCGGGCCCCCGAGACCGGTGCCGTCGGCAGCGGGAGGGTCTCTTCTATTTCCCGTTCGGGTTTCGTCCGCGCTCCTCCTCCGTGTCGACGTCGAGAGCGGTACAAAAAACAAGGAAAAACAAAAGACAAACACCGACATGCAGCGTTTGCGCGCTGGTATCCCGCGTCAGTGCGTGGCGAAAGCTCTATCATCGTTCTTGGACGCACACACACGCACACGATATATAAAAAACGGGTTATATGCAGCTCGCGCCAGCTCGCAGGCTCAGGTCGCACACACAGAACTCTATACAATCTGTGGCGGTAGCACAGTGAGCATTCTCGCTCGCCCAGCTGATCGTTCGCGGAGACATGACACACACACTATGGGTACCGGGTACGGGCAATATATCGCAGAGAGATATGTGTATGCATTGAGCCTGTCGCTGTGTTGCATTTATTGCATATCATGATGCGTACTCGGTACACGGGAAGCTACGAATGCCGTATTTTATTTCCAAAACTGCAGGATCCTCTGCAGCTCAGCTACGTCATTCAGTTTGCTCTCAAGTCGGGTATCATTGTACTCAGACCGTTTAGCAGTGATGTCGACGGCTAAATATCCACTTAAATTTTGTTCTTGCCGATCGTTCCTTTCCATATCAGATTACAGGCCTGCGCCTGTGTGTGTATGTGTATTGACGATGGTTTATATACACGAAACACACTATCTGCGTGCACGTTGATATGGGCTCTCATATGGTAATACAGTATACGGCTCGGTCATACTTGGGCATTTACGTACAGTTCGCCATTGGCGTGCCCAAATGAAAACAGTGAATGCTGCTATTTTATTGTATTTTGCACAACTACAGGATACTGTGCAGCTCAGGTACGTCATTTAGTTTGCTCTCACTTCGGGTATCATTGTCAGACTGTTTAGGACGGCTAAATATCCACTTAAATTTTCATCCTTGCCGATCGTGCCCTTCCATTTCAGATTACACGCGCCGCTGTCCATTCGTCATAGCCGCTTTAACATGAATATTCATAAGATATGTGCGGACGTAGAGGAAAACCTCGCTTTGCCGACCACCTATTTTTGAAATTACCGTACAAGTGGAAATAAAATGGGTGGTTCTTTATGGTCCATCAAACCAAGTTTTGGTGATGAAAATAAAACAGAGGGAGCAAATGAAGACAAAAACATTTTTCTTTCCCCCCATAACGTGGGAAAAGAAATATTAAAGAAAAATACGAGGCCCTGAGACCCATGGATTCCAACGGGTGCCTACTTATTAACATAATGACTTCGGACATGTGTCATGGACAAATGAACTATTTCCTTCCCTTCCCTAGAATAAAATAATCATTCGTCCCTATAGTATACTTTTGTTCTCTTTTTGTGTGTGTGTGTTGTTGTTGTTTTTTATGCACATCCAGACCCTCTCGATCCTATTCCTCCAAATAAAGGGGGTAAAACAAAAAAAAATGACAATACAAACAAAACACGAAAATTAGTAAAATAAGGAAATAGAAAAAAAATTATTTGAAGTCAAAAACAAAAAACATCAAAAATCCGAGTCAGATTGTCAGGTCATTTTCTAAAAGGCCTTATTTCGTTGATGCAGACACGTGTTCTCACACTCTTATATCCTGTACAACTGAGCAGTGGAATACTTAGCGTACTTCCAGTGAAAATTCTATAAACACAAAACACCACAATTTTTTTGATGAAAACAAACAAACATGAAATATATAAAACATGAAGTAAGAAAATACCACAAAAGTCCGAGTCACATGAATGGGTGGTTTAATGAAAAGTCTGACTTTGTCTATATAGACACATGTTCTCGAGAGGAAATTAAAGAACATCAGAATGAGAGAGAGAGAGAGAGAAGGGGGGAACAATGAATGATCCATCAAGTGCATTTCGTTCAGAAACAAGTCATAACCGTCAGATGAGATTGTCATCGGGTGGAAGGAGCACAGACGGGTTTTTCAAATAAAAACGTCGGAAAAGGGATATAAATGATGATATATAACCCATTTGCATCTTTTTATTGAACCGAAAAGGTGTTTGTGTGTGTGTGTGTGTGTGTTATTATGTGTGTGTAATGATCGATCAAACAGGTGTATTAACATTAGGAACGGACGACAACTTATTAGATGGGATTGCGTTGGGAGGGAAAATGATTTTATAATGAAAATGTGGTAAAAGAAGTATGAATCATGATATACAATGTAAGCTTCTTTCAAGCTTACAAATGAAGAGAAAAGATGTGTGTCTGTGGGGGCCAGAGAGGATCGACTCATGTATATTAAAAAAAAACACATAAACAAACACGAAGTTCTTTCGCTTCAACTAATAAAACGGGGCGAAAGAAATATATATAAATCTAAAAATATGGGGCCCTCAGACCCGTGGATTTCCACGGGTGCTGCTAGTGCATAAATATGTACGTTTCAAGATAACTTGAGCAACTTCCGAGATATGGAGGAAAAAGTTAGTTCAGCACTTTTCACTTGATCTTTGACCTTTTGACCTTTGAGGCAAAAAAAAAAAGAAAAAAAAAACTTTCCAGAGAATCTCTATTAGGTTATTATGCATACACCAAGTGTTAAAAAAAAAATCCTGCTGGCATTGTATAAACATGAGGGTAATAGTAAAATTTTGAAGTGTTGCCCTTGACCTTTGACCCCTGACCTTTGACCCCATGAACCCTAAATTGTCTAGATAATCACTGCCAGTCAGTACGTATGTATATATACTATGTTCCATGAAGATAACTTGAACAATTTCCAAGGTATGGAGAAAAAAGTGAAGTTTTTACATTTTTACTTGACCTTTTGACCTTTGACCTCATGACCCCAAACTTTCACCAGAGAATCTTAATTGGGCAATACATGTATACACTAAGTTTCAAGAAAATATCTTTAGGCATTGCATAGATATGGTGGAAATAGTGAAATTTTATGTATTTGACCTTGACCTTTTGACCTTTGACCTTGAGCATGTGCACCGAAAAGTTGATAGGCACAACTTCACCCCCTAATACACATACATGCCAAGTTTCATTCGGATACCTCAAAAGGCTTTTTGGTTACGCTGTCCACAAAATTCATTACGGATGGACGGAAGGACAGACAGATGGACGGACGGAAGGACAGATGGACGGACAACCCGAAAACATAATGCCTCCGGCACCACTTCGTGGCGAAGGCATAAAAACGGTAAGTGAAATTCCTGCATTAATGAATCATTCAAGATTTATATAGGCCAACATTCACGTCACCGCAAGTCACCACACACGCTAATTTTACGAGAACATACACATTTGTACACATGAAGTAGTGACTGAGCAGTGTACAATTTTTTTCGGCCGTAGGCAAATTCAATTTCATAATTTATGGCCAAAGTAAGATCACATTTGAATCGTAAGGAAGCTGAAACCGGACGCAACGTGTCCCAAGCATCATATAGTGGTGACAGTCATGCCCCATGGATTTTTCTCACACTATAAACACATCTGACAAGCTTTTCTTCATAACTCAAAGAAAACCCTTTCTTGACCAGAAGCCATTTTATAGACTTTGTACAAGACCATGTTCAATACACTGTAGGGAAGCACACAAAAGGTGGCACACCCGCAGAATTACTGTACATCTACCAGACTGTACATATCCAGATGTCTCTAAATTAAGTATGCACTAGATTGCACAATTTATAGCTTTATAGTGTTGCAAAATCTCACTCCTTGATGCTCTCTGACCTTACATTACAGAAAAAAGGATGTGAATCCACACTTCACTTGTAATAGCTTGCTGTGCAACAACTGAGGTGATTGTGCGGTAAGCCGTGCGTGAAAAAAAAAACATATATGAAGACCATTTTACAATCTCAAAATATCAATAACTATCAAAAATGTCAAAAGGATCCTAGACCCTGAGATTACCATCAGTATTGAATTCTCTGAGCTTTCTAGTACATGTACTACTGTCCTGAGAAGTATACAGTGTAGGCTACATTTCAACCTTTCGTGTTTGCCTTTTGTTCAAACTTGTGGATATGCTGCATAATATTACACATTAGTTTATTCAGTGTTTGAGTCACATGAAAAACATGTGTAGCATCCCACCAAAAGCCTGAGAATTACAATATTATTAATGTACCAATCAACATCTCACTACCCACCTCTTTGCTCCTCTAGTGCTATTTATTCTTGTAAAGCAGGTCTATGCATTCAAGTTTTGTAAATGCCACAAAGATTCTTGCAAACCAACACTGGGCTACACATGTCATCAATTACTTCTGATTCACTTTTAATTTCTGAATTCTGCTCTCTTTTGAAAAGTGGAGCTTGGTCTAAGAAAGGCCCAACTTTTCAAGCAAAGACAATATACAGTGTAGGTAAATACAGGTAGTCATGGCCAGCGTAGCACTAGCATACAGTATGCACATGTCCATTATTTTTCACGCACGGCTTACCACACAATCACCTCAGTCGTTGCACAGCAAGCTATTACAAGTGAAGTGTGGATTCACATGCAATCCTTTTTTCTGTAATGTAATTTGGTTTCACCACTCCAGCAGTGGTTTTTCCAAAACAGAGATGTGCCTGAACTTACTATTGCTGGCAGTGATTCTGTAAGCAGGGAAAAGTCGTAAAATTTGATCAGTTTTCATAGTCGCTGCCATACCCGAGCTAGTGTGAGAGCTTTTTTTTCATCCCCCCCCCCCCAAACCCCAGTTGCGCCACCCGCACATATAGCTTGCATCAGGGCCCCGTTTCATAAAAAGTTGATATGATAGCAACTCTTGCTGGGATGGCAATTGTCATGGTAACAGCAAGAATCCAGCTTCCTGATTGGCTGTTGCTATTGGAAGTTGCCATTCCAGCAAGAATTGCTATCCTAATATCTGTTATGAAATGGGGCCCAGCAGATCACCTCTACTCTGGTCCTGCTCAGCTGGAATCAAGGACAAAGGGGAAATTTGGGTTAATTTGGATTCGACCCTTGGGAGTGCTTTATTACAAAAGTAGTAAATTTTTTTGTTTATTTATGAAAGAATGAAAGAATCCTTTACTTTCATGTTTGACTGATGTATGGGGAAAAGAGGTCTTGATAGAATTAAAGATTGCAATGAAGTTCTCTCCATACACATTAGAACCTTGTGTAAGCTGAGACAACACTGCCTGCACAATTACTTGCCTGCTGTCTGCACAGTAAACATCCGAGTCTGCTATGGTGCACTGGATGCACTATCTATAAGTCCGGCAAAGACTAGTGGCAGTGCAAGTGGCCAGTGGCAGTGCACTGCAGCAGTGGGAAGGATAAGGGTTGCATTGCACTTCCACTAGTAGTAGTAGTAGAGTGTCTGATCGCACACTGCCAACCTTCAGACAAAACATGCCCCTATCTTATAACACGCAAGTTTCACAGAACACAATGGAGCCACGAGCCTATGCTGTTTTGACCCAGCATTTTTGTGCCAAATTCGCCTTTATTGCCAAATCCCCAGACCATGCCATTAACAAATCCTGACAAATTTGGTACCATATGAAAGAGGAAGTTTTTCTCCAAATTTTATCAGAACGGCGGTACATGAATCCGACAATAAATTGATGTAAACATCGATAGAAGCCCATCTATCCCCATACAGCGTCTGCTTCGGTACTTATATCGCCGTGAGACATGCTAGTAGTTGAGGATATGCTGAATCCGATGGTGCGGTTAGTTTTTCGCTAGCTCCACGTCTTGGTGTGGGGATATCGCCTTGAAGATACCCCTTGCAATAATTTTTTGGTCACAGCGAACGTTTTAGGCGTGGCTTCATATGCTAGAATCCAAAGTAACTTAGCGCGAAGGTACTCATGCATATATATGTAAATTCAACACGCATTGCCGTCTACATGGCCTCTGCGGTGTGTGGATCGCGTGTGCATGCAGCGCAAGCAATGCAGCGAGCTATCTGTGTGTGTGTGTGTGTGTGTGTGTGTCCGATCAGTGAGCAGCTGCAGGAAACTGAGCTGTCGCTTGCGATAGCTCTACAACACGTATCACACGTACAGTATGTAGCACTCTGTAAATTGGATACAGCCACACTCACAAGTCACGTACGTCGTGGTTTGAAAACGGAGAACATCTAGCTCTAGACTCCACTAAAGTTCTATCTACTAGTATTAGTTTACATGTGGATTGGTAATGATCTTATCGTTGTTTATTTATATTTCGAAAGTGCACTCGCGATGCTCGAGTCACTGGCACTGAGAAGTCGATTGTGAATGTCCGCTTGCCAAGTAAGAAGTAGGCGTACTGTGTGGTTGTGGTACTTCTGCAAATTTGTATTACGAATACCCGATCGACAAAAAGGGCGTGCAGAAAATTTCAGAAGACTCTTACTTGGTCATTTATGCACGTACGAATAGTAGTAATGTGGCATTAATTCCAAGCCTGTAGAGGATGTACTACTGTAAAAGAGGATATTTTCGTGCGACCAATTTTTCGCACTCGGCGGGGTTAGAAGAGTTTAGCGTGTTTTTAATCGCGGAATCAAAACGTCAACTACTGGCACATATGACAAGCAAAAATATATGCGTGCTTTTATTTTCGCGTAGTTTCTGGTTGCGCGAAATGCACGAAAATTTCTACACCGCGAAAATTTCCACTTTCACAGTAGTACTACTAGTAGCTTACATATTTCACGCGAGCTACTTGCACCTGCTCTCAACAATCAACTGCATTTTCTTTGAACCATGCTCGCCACACCGGCTGCCCTGGCTGACAATCGCGATGCTCTCTCCGCTGCTCCCATTTTACCGGCGGGGCTACGCCTGCGATATGCGAGGTTACGTAGGGCGCTCAAACTACTGCGAATCGAATGTCTAGTAGCGAGCACGTACGTACGCACGCAGCGCACACGGGTATGACAACACAATTAGGGGGAGTGGCTTCTGTGCTGGTTACGCATTTTAGCTAACCGCTGTGCGCTCATCAACTGGTTGCTGGAGATCCGCACGCTCATGCAGCTTCTCAGCACTAATTCCGAACATGATTTGGACTGTGTTTTGCTCGTTCTCGGCGAGAAAAAGTTGTAATATTGGCGTGATTTCAAAGCTTAATTTTTTGAGATAGGAACATCATTTCGTCAATGAAATTTGAAATATGTCTCTTAGTACTGACAGAATTCTCTTTCATATGAAATTGTTCATAATCGGCTTTTGAAAGAATTTGAAAAGTTAGAAAAATACTCCAGACACCCTACTAGTACTACTAGGTTCTAACAAATTTATGGGGTCTACAGTTAGGCCTAACTGTTTAGTTAGTCTATCTAGCTAGACCGAGACACAGAAAAGTTCGCCTGTTTGGATGAGTTTTACAACACTTTTGAATACTTTGACGGTGATCCTTATTCCTTGAAGGCAGACGTCACCTAGTTGGTAATCATGTAGAAATGCACACCACGCACATCTACCATTTCCTTCCTTAATTTGTTAATGAAAACTTCTTGTAGCTATCAGAAATGTCAAGATGGATCATATCTGACGGTTTTATGAAATTTCATAGTCAATTACAGAAGAAAAGTAGCTGATTTTGACTCAAAAGTACGCCGATCGATGGCTGTGTCAGCGTAGCATGATGGATGATCGATTATGTGGAAGAGCGATATAACGATGATAATCGATCGTAGTAGTCTGTGATACAGCCACTTGTTTGGTGTTTAACCACAATAGTTACGTCGGCTCGACAGTAAAATGTGGAAGAAAGAAAGTGATCTTGATGCGTCTGTTTTTTTATCGTTTTAGTTAATTTTCTCCTGCGTGTGACTGTATATCTGTCAACATTTTTGCTGACTAAATGATGGACAGATATTATGTGTACAAAATGTCAGTAAAAGATACATGAAAAAATGGGAATTATCCATCATGAATATTGCATTTTATAATAAAATAGATTTTTACTACAAAACAAAAGCAAATACTGGGGTTGCAGTTTTTGTATACATAATTTTAAAAAAATGAAATGGGAAAAGTAAATGCTATCATAAAAACAATTACTTTCTACTAAATTTACTGTATAAGTTGAACCTATCAATTAAAAACAAATTACTATTTCAATTTCAATATTCTGTTTCAAGGTAAAATTGGCACTTTATGAGAAGTCCACAATATTAACGTTAATACATGATTGTATAACATAACATCAGTTCGGGAAACCCACTCACAAGGGGGGCCCCTCCTTATAAGTAACCCGTCCCCCTTATAAGTAACCCCGTCCCCCTTATAAGTAACCCCCGGGGCACCCCTTATAAGGAGTCTCCACGCTTTTTTGCAATGCAACGCGAAAATGAAAGGACTGCGGCAATTCGCTTGATTATGTCCATAAAGCTTCACAAGTTTCCTAGTTACTCACGAAATTTGAGCAAAATCGGATTGAGGCATCATATCTAAAATCATGGATTTAAATGCGATGTCAAACGACCCTTGCGAATGCTGAAATGCGAGCGATTACTGGCGCGAGTGTCGCCAGGCGCGGCGGCGCGGCAATGCTTGAGTGCAGACGTGGCGACTGAGTACGAGAGAGTCTCCGTACTCAGTCGCCACGTCTGCACTCAAGCATTGCCGCGCCGCCGCGCCTGGCGACACTCACGCCAGTAATCGCTCGCATTTCAGCATTCGCATGGGTCGTTGGACATCGCATTTAAATCCATGATTTTAGATATGATGCCTCAAACCGATTTTGCTCAAATTTCGTGAGTAACTAGGAAACTTGTGAAGCTTTATGGACATAATCAAGCGGATTGCCGCAGTCCTTTCATTTTCGCGTTGCATTGCAAAAAAGCGTGGAGACTCCTTATAAGGGGTGCCCCGGGGGTTACTTATAAGGGGGACGGGTTACTTATAAGGAGGGGCCCCCCTTGTGAGTGGGTTTCCCGAACTGACATGCACTTTTGTAATACTATTCTCATTAATTTATTATTTAAATTAGGCCTATAAATTTTGTAGATAACTAGAAACAAATCCCCTTTGAATTCAACTTCCTTCTCATCTTCTTTTCTCTTTCTCTCTCCCTCCTATTACCATAATAAATAGCCTAACCTTTTTCTTCCACTTTTCCTTCAACCTCATTCTATTCCCTTCAACAACTTTTGTCTTGATAAAATTAATACTTGCCACAATATTTAGAGAAAGGATCAATGTCTAAATCCTGGTATGAATAATCTGTATCAATAATTTGAAAAGTGATAATTATGATAGTGGCAATGAAAACAAAGAACTATCACAATACTATAGCTCACTTGGACCTTCGACTCCGGTGAGCTAACTAAAAAAATACGAAAAAGAAAATAGGGGCTACCATACCGCTACATGTATTGCACGAGTCAAGTTCGATATTGTTAGTACTTAAGACATCTAAGCGGCTAATTAGAGACTACCAGAATCGATTATAATCGTTGACATCGTTCTCAGCGAAATCGGTGCACTGCTAACATCGGAGACTATGTTCGCGACCGACATACTTTTCAACTCCAATTTCTCATTTTTCTTACCTTTTCGGCTTTCTAGAAATTCTAATTCCATGAAAACTCTCTGATATGGTTCAATTTAGCATCTCCAATAGCTGCACAAAATTTTATTGACAAACGGCGAAGCGAACGGTAGGTGTGCATTTCTACATGATTACCACGTAGTTTCCGCGGAACATATCCCTGACGATACAGACTGGTTTTTCGGTCTAGCAAGATCAACAGCTAGCAAGCTCCACTTCGACTGCTTGCCCATCATTCATCAATGCAATGAGAAAGATCGGATCTGACAGGAGGACGCCATAGGCATAGCACAGGTCTAGTACAGTAAGGAGCGGCCAAAAATCGGCATACATTGCATTGTAGGGCCTACGACGTTACATCTAGTATTACAACTTACATTACGAGGACAATAGGAGACGTCCTACAGTGCAATCAACAGTGACAAAATACCCACACCATGGTGTCAATTCAAATCATGCAGAAGCGTGTAGGTAAACTGGGGAAATTCATCTTTTTTCATACTTACTCGTCACCAAAACGACGTTCCGAAGTGAAAGACTCGGCCAATTATTCAGGTGATCTCCACTCCAGCCTGTGACACTCTGCGCGGCACCAACATACAGCTACTTTTGTCGCACGCGCACGTACTATACGTTGGGTGTACATGGTCCTTCCATATCCATCTGCGTAGCACGTACGCGTGCGTGTGCGTACACCCAACCGGCAGCGATATCCGTAGATCCCATACACACGCTGCATGTACCAGTACGGATTTTGGACAACACGCCATCCCATTTGGGACAACATACTCAAGTACTCTTCCGCCGCCCGCGCCCGCGACGCCCACAAGCGCAAACGTACATCACAAGCCCCGTGAAGGTCTGGGCGAGGTCTGGTACATTGGTGGCCGGTGAAACAGGGATGACGTCATCACTCAGTCAAATTGTCGGCGATTTAAATCTGATAGATAAATAAAAAGAAAGAAACTACTAACTTTGATAGCATGTAGAGTCCCTTTGACGGGACTCTAATAATCATTAGAATGTCTGGAGAGCATTCGTCCATGTGTATTACATAAAATGTTGGACCTTCAGTTTTGCCACTGCAAGTGGAAAAGTTCTTCATCTGAATGTCACACAACCATGACAGTATTTGTCGTGACCTCAAGTTCATCATGGCACTGCTCTTTGATTATCATCACCTGCGTGCGGTATAATAACAAGAGAGAAAGTGGACCGAAAACGAATTCTGGAATATTCAATTACATGTATATTAAGGGCTTTTTACACTTGTAAATTTTTGCTTAGCCCCGGACCAACGGTGGGGCTAAGGGGGGGCCTTAGCCCCACCGTTAGTACGGGACGCGTGTTTTTTTTTTTAGACGGCGCAGATTGGGGAAACTAAAAATCTATCGGGGACCCTATCCCTAAACCTAACCCTAATCCTAATCCTAACCCTAACCATCAAACCCTAACCCTAACCCTAACCCTAACCCCAACCCTAACCCTAACCATAACCATAACCATAACCAAAAACCCTAACCCAACGTTTTTCCCATAGGTTTAACACGCACCATGCCCCAATCTGTGCCGTCTTAAAAAAAAACGCCGTACGGGACTATCCTTAGCCCACTTTCTGTTTACACTCGTTTTTGCCAAAGTGGGCTAGCCCCACCGATAGTACGGTACTATCTGGCCCTGCAAAATAGCAGGGGTTAGCACCGCAATTGCGGTGCCAAGCAAGTGAGTGTAAACAGAACGAAAAAATAATCCTGGGCTAAGCGACGGAGACGAAGTCCGACCCTCACTGACCAATCAGAAACGAGGTGCTGCCGGTGCGTGCGTGTACGTGTACAGTACACAGCGTATAATTATGAATATTCGTGTGGTTTGGAAAGTCCGGGGCTAAGAAATACGAGTGTAAAAAGGTCAGTTTTCTCCTTAGCCCCGGACAAGAGATAGTACGGGACTAATTGGCGAGTGTAAAAAGCTGAAAAAATTGGTACGGGACTAACGATAGTCCGGGGTTAAGAAACACAAGTGTAAAAAGCCCTTTAGATTTTAAAGAATCGGTGATATTGATCGCAACCACTGTCATTTTTATCATCGGGCAATTCTCCGATTGACTCAATACTAGTATACTCGGGACAGTCATGAATTCTCGCTATCGCCAATGACGTAAAAAGTACCCGGATGTTGATTTAAGCGTCATTTACGGTGCATTATGGGATAGTCCGGTAGCAAAATCACTTCCGTTCGTACGCGCGTGATACGTGACTAATGCGATTTACACACACAACCGACTGTATTCTACGTGTACTTCCGGTTTTCTCGACTTGAATTACAGCTTTAATATGATTTGAAATTTCTCCATTCTTAAGAAATTGCTGTTACTACAACTATTGGTTGTTGCTGCGAAGCTGCCATGTGTTGTTCGCACGACAATAAATGAAAAAAATCTGCAGAAATAGGACCCTTACTGGCATGCGAGACGTGACGTGGCCGCGTGGGTGAAGTTTGCGGGTGACTCCACAGCGCAGTACGTGCACGCGCGACCTACTAGTAGTGGTAGTATAGTAGCACTAGGTAGTAGGCCCAGTGCTTACATACATTGTACGTACTTACTTGGAAGAAATTGCTTCGGAGACAGGATAAGTTCGAGATCACTGTTCGTTCCCGATTGTGTTCGCGACATTTCGACAGAGAACAATAAAAGAAAAAAAAAGATGGGCATTCCATGACGATATACTGTATATCCAGGCGGGTTAATATTTTCCAGCATATTTTCAGCGTATGCAGAGATGACTGATTTGTGATGTACGCCGTACCGGTATGTGTTAGCTTATGCGTTGCGTGCAGTGTGGTGCATGCTATTAATGCAAGGACGGCCGCCGGCGGCGGGGACTACAGTGTACGAGTACGGTATCGACAGGCCTGGCCACTCGCTGGCTCGGGCGGTATACAGCGGCCTACTGTATTAGTATCCGTGGTCGGCGCTGCGCTATAGGTAAGGTACACGTACGCGCACGCTAGCGTTGTGCAAATTATGCCCCGCGCCGGAAGTGCCCTTGCTACCAAGTGAACTAAATCTTGACGAGAAAGCCACATCCGGGTACTTTTTACGTCATTGGCGATAGCGAGAATTTTGCGGTATAGTATAGGTTGCCTACCTATACTTTGGTCGACGATTTCCAATAGCAGATTATACCCTCGGCCCCTTGAATGTCATCATTGCTTTTTAACAAAGAATATTCAGAGAATATTAAATCCTAGATTATGCGAATAACATGAAGTATGATTGGAATTCTATTCATAATGAAGTATTACAAGTCGATAAGGTTTTGCATGTCCCAGGGGGTTCAAGCAGGGAGGTGTTAGAAAAGGAGAGACATGCAACTCTTCGTAATTCATGCAAACACATGTTTTGGTTCAAAGCGTTACAATGGGATGTCTAGCATTCCACTATACGCTTTGAAGTCATGCTCTGCACCGCTCTAGTTGCAAGGCGAAGTTCGGAGACGAAGAACGCATTTCACCTTTCGTTGAATTACAAGCTTTCGTATTTCCCCGTGAAATTTTAAATGAAATACTCGAATTGATTAAGAGTAGTTTAGGAAAGAATTCAATATTATGAACATGTATTTCTAGTTTCTTCGTAATGCGCAAATTGAAATGAAATGAAAATTAGGCCATCTTAAAAACCTAATGTTTTTCTATAATGCGCACATTTCCGCATGTTATAGTTTTCCATCCTTTAATCTAATCTAATTTATAGGCCGATATCCTTTGATCCCATATAGAGTCCGATGCCATCGCTCAAAAATTTAGTACGGGTGTACCGACTGTATACGGCCTATGTAGGCCTATACCAGATTGGATCTGCCCCACAGATAGGAAGACAATGGATTCATGTATCATTGCATAACCATCGATCCAACACAATGACCACAGCCACTCTCAAAGAAAATAATGTATATATGTTTTTGTGATGGTATTACTTTTCGCTATCCTTCATGAGCAATAGGGTCTATAATGGTAAAGAAAGTGGATGTGGGAGTAGAAATTGCGCATTAAAAAAAAAAATCTTAACAGGGCGGGCGTCCGGGCACTAATGACACATTGATCTGTAAATAACTATTTTTGAAGATTGTACCATTTCGAGTTTTATTCGTCGGAATTGCGCGGAAAAGTGATAAGATCGTGATGTCATCGACTTTCTAGGACGACAGCATTTCAAACACTTTATATTATTATTGTGGGTTTTGCAGGTATAACGCTTTAAGTTTAACGTTATCATTTTACTGTTAAAAATGTACATTTGCATTATGTCAAGCATTATATATAAAATATTTTTCAACATTCGAATGATTAATATGGGTAATTCTAATTTGATACATGCAGATATGGGGATGAAAAAAATAGCATGATTGAATTGTACACAATTTGGTAAGAGAGAGGGAGGAGGGAGAGAGAGGGAGGAACTGGAGGTGAGACTTATTAGGTTTTCCCGGCCAATTTCGCACTTTTGTCAGTCCATTTGATAAAAGGTTCATTCAATTTGGCGAAAATCCTCCTCACTGCACATTCTGTCATTCAAAATTGCAAGTTGGTCGTTCAATTTAGCATTTCGATCAATGAAATTTGCACTTGTGCCTTTCGAATTCGTAAAACGGGCATTCAAATTGGCACGTGCTCTTCAGTCATTCAAATTCGCCAGCACTGGCCGAAAGGGGTATTTCAGTCATTCAATTTCGCGTATGGGCAGTCAAATTCTAAACATGTTCATTCAAATTAACGTCATGTTATTTCTATTTTGAAAAGGTGATAACATTAAACGCGTATTTCTATGTGACTTTTTGTTTCATCCACGCACTGTTAAGCAGCAAAAGTATCATATTTTTGACCCTATAAACTCGAATTTGTTGTGCTGTAACGCCCCTTTTCTTTCACGCATGTCATTTTTATTTTTAGGCCTACATGTACCAATACTACAGATTAACTTCATCTTCTTTACAGTCATGACAGCACAAGACATAGTTAGATACAGACGTATTTCTCAAGAAGACAGAAAAAGAACTATAGGAACATTTGATGATCATAACCTTGACTTTCTAGAACTGGCCGACACACTCGGAATAAAGCACTCAACGGCCAGATAAGTTGTGGTACAATAATCATGATGTACTATCTTCGGATTGGAAGACTCACTAAGCACATTGAAGAAAAAAAAACTGTTGCCAAAATCTCTAAAATGAGTACGAAAATATGAAATGTAATGACGCTTGCAAAACAATAACTATGTTGAAGAGAAAAAAAAATTAAGAAAGAACCAAAGCATAAATATGCGTGCTAAATTGACTGCAAAAGATGTTAAATTGGATGCCCAAAAATGAATTTGAATGAACGAGTGCAGCATGTCCGTGATCACGAGACTATATCATTCTAAATTGAATGAACGAATAACGAAATGGTGCTTGTTTTACGAATTTCAATTGAAAAAGTGTTAACTAGAATGAGGCTAAAGGTAATTTGAATGCTCCAAAATGAATTTGAATGAAGAGATCATAAAATTGAACTACCGAACATGATGATTGTCATCTATGCTAAATTTTGCTAAATTTAATGCAGCAATATTAGGAATTGGACTGACAAAAGTGCGAAATTGGCCGGGAAATCCTATATTATCCTTGTTAGTTCGTGTAAAATAATTATGTATGTACCATGTGCAGTTCTTCTCGGTAGGCCTATTCCCCTCCCAGTATTCAAAATTCTCATATTTACCGAGCAATTTACTCACTAAAAAAAAATCGAGTGAAAATATTCACTCTTAAAGGAGTGAATACAAAAAGAGAGCGAATTTAGAGTGAAATTGGAGTGAATTTTGAGTGAAAATGTTCATTTTCACTCGTTTTAGAGTGACCTCATGGTATAATAGGACTACGACACAGATCCTGCGTATTAAGAGATATTTCTATATCTATAGGCATCATGTCCAATTTAGTATTTTTGGGAGCGAAACCGGAACTTGAAAGGGCCCTTTATCCACTTATGTAATCCACATTGTAATAGAATTCTATATGCATAATTTCGGAATTCTAATTTTGTTAACCTTCTTCCAAGTCTCAACTTGGGTTTGCCCGTTCAAAATATTACTATTATTATCATTATCATTGTTATTATTATTATTATTGTTATTACTATTGTTATTATTATTATTATTTATGATAATTATTATTATAACTATTATCATCATCATCATCATTATCATTATAAAATGACCCGACTTGGTAAGTGAAATTCAACGGAAGGAATAAGTCAGAGAGAACTTTCATCTCCAGTTAGTGTCATACCAAACCACTTGAAACACAAGGTTCATAATTTTATCTTTAACCAACATCGGTTATCCAAAAACGTGTAGCAAGTTATTAGGAAATAATACGGTGGAAGCTATATTAGCGAAGTTATTACCACGCATCATATCCGGGTCTATATACGTGTCATGATTGTATATTGGCCAATTGCATGCGAATCAATGTTGCCTCCTTGGATAATGGCCGCTGTACGTCGTTTATAACGAGACAAAAATTAATGGCTATAAAAGATGGCATTAATACATTTTTTTTGGGGGGGGGGTCATCATGCAATCGGTTCAGACAAGCCTATTGCCGTCAGGTGTCTGCAAAATTAAAGACATGATCGTAATGTATAATTAGGTATACTATCGTCATAATTATCATTTCATATCTCACTATGTTATCATGCAGGTGATACGCTTTCCCCAAGAACACTGAAATTGAGTTTCCAGTTTCATCGGGCTGTATAATAGCCGCGTCGATATTAATCGAATGAATCTAACGAATTAAGCTGAGAACGTGACTAGAGGCAGGTTACTGTTTGCCACTGGCTAATTCTAATTCTTTATGAATTCAACATTCACGTATTAGCCCAGTTTCCAGTTTTTATTGTCATTGATTGTATACTCTCTAAAAAAATCGAGTGAAAATATTCACTCTTAAAGGAGTGAATACAAAAAAAGAGTGAATTTAGAGTGAAATTGGAGTGAATTTCAAGTGAAAATGTTCTAATATATTCACTCATTTTGGAGTGACCTCAGGGATCACTCGAAGATTTTGGAGTGATCCCTGATGTCACTCTAAAACGAGTGAAAATGAACATTTTCACTCAAAATTCACTCCAATTTCACTCTAAATTCACTCTTTTTTGTATTCACTCCATTAAGAGTGAAAATTTTCACTCGATTTTTTTTAGAGAGAGCCCTGTTGATCGAGAGCAAAATGTCATACAATATTATAGAGGCACCAGATAAGAATACGGCTATATTCCTAAAAGCTATATGAGTTGTATAAAGACTGAAGTATCGATACCAGATGCTGCTGAAACTTCTTTTAGCCAGCGGACCAAAGTGCATGTGGTTGTATCCTACATACAGTGGATATGAAAATCCTGGTTTCGCCTTTTTCACTGCATGGATAACTGCCGTTTGAGACTATAACGTACTCGTTAACGACAATAAATAATACACAGGCCACTATACTTGCCGAGTGAATAGCGTTCAGTGTATAAGAATTCCTTATAGGGGATGCTGTTTGAGGGGGTTCTGGAAGTGAATGAAAGGTGACAGTATTTTCCGAGAAATTACAATCGGACAGGTCTAAAAACTGCTCTAAGAGACTGCTCAGTCGTGATAACAATCAAAGACATGCACTGCTAAGCTTCTGACTTCAACGAATTAAGGCCATATTATTCTTGATTTCCCCAAGGGAAGAAAAGATGTATATAGTTCAAAACTTGCGTATGGAATGTCCTATGTATGTTTCAGTATATTTTGATGTAATAGGCGGATGTCAATTCACCCTTGAAGAGGAAATCCACCCCAAAAAATAAATGAACTTCAAAAGAAAGAGAAAATATTCCCTACAGAAAGATACAAGTGACAAAATCGGATGGGAAATAAGGAAGATATGACATTTTTGAATTTCACATTTTTTCGGAAAAACATTCTTGACCAGTCCTTATGAATATTCAAATGAGCAAGTTGACGATTTCATTCTCTCACAATTTCTTATTCATTTCATAATACAGAAATAACGACAAAAATATCATATTTCAGCTGTATAAAAACTTGCCTTAAAAAACAACAACAACCTAATATAAAAAAGAACAGACTCTGATATATCTTGATATGAGAACATTGCATGCTTTTGCTTTAGCTGAAAATAAAATTTCTTCAGAATTTCGATACGGCAATTATATTTAATAACATACATGAAAAATTGTGAGGGTATGACATCATCAATTCGCTCATTTGAATATTCATAAGGACTGGTCAAGACATGTTTTCCGCCAAAAAAGAAATTTCAAAATGTCATGTCTTCCTTATTTCTTGCCCGATTTTTGTCATTTTTGTATTGTTCTGTAAGGAATGTATTTCTCTTTCTCTTAAGGTTTATTCGTTTTTAGGGTGGATTTCCTCTTTAAGGCATATCATGCACAGAAAGGATGTTTTCGCACAAGTAAGTGTGGAACAAAATAGTTTATCTTTGAATGAGATTAAGCGACAGAAGATTCATGAACTAGAAAATTTAAGACGGTGCATAATGGATTAACCGATTGTTTTGCAGCAAACAAGCCAGTGTTACCACGCTGATTCATATTGTTTACTGGTCAGATCTCTCTGACCTCGAGAGGTCTACTTGGAGTTCGGCATAGCGCTCACAAAAAAAAAAAAAACCGGGTAAATATTTCCCCATAGAGACGTGTGTTAAAATTCAAAATTCAACAAATTCTGTAAAATAGCTTGGAAAAATATGAGGTGTTTCATCTTCAGTAACTTAAAAAAGTGAGATATATCCTTTCATCCATCAAATTTCCAAGGGGGGTTCTTCAGCTTAACCTCTGTCCAAGGGTTCGCAAAGCCAGACTACGAGTTCTCTTTCTGTACATGCACCCAATCAAATACTAAGTATAGTCCCTTCAAATTCCATTACAAAAGCTTTCACCTTCCAACCGAAATGCAGTTTGTAGAGAAATTCATACTTAATATCTGCAGCTATTTAGTGTTTTTTTTTTTTTTTGCCAAACTGCATTTCTGATTTTTAATTAATTTTTTCTCCATTTATTTTTGTTATGCGGTCAGGGACATTCTATTACATTTACAGGTGTGAGCCCTGGAGTTTCCTCCGAAATACCTTCTGAGCGCCATCTTTCGACGAAATGACACAGGCGACGAGGAGGAGCTTGAAATTAGTCGATGCTTGTTGGGGATCGAGTTTTGGTGGTACGTGAGAATACGAAGTACGCAATAGTGGCACTAACCAGAAATAGATAGAGATCTTGAAGTGTGAACGCGGTAAGGTTATGTTTGTGTGTGTGTTTTTTTCCAGTGAAGACCTTTTTTTTTTTTTTTTTTTTTGCTAGTCAGCTGAAGAAACCCTATATGGTAGGGGAGAGATAGTTTGCAGGCACAAACCCTTGTTGGTCGTAAAGGAGTCTGCGCCAAGACTACTACATGCACCACTTTGGCACTGTCCCATAGGCCCTGTGTTGAAGCTTCTCCTGCAGTGTAGTGGTGCGTGTATTAGTCTTGGCGCATGCAGACTCCTATACGACCAACAAGGGTTTGTGCCTGCAAACTAGGGGAGAGATGAGCTGAGGACTTTTTTTTTTTTTTGCTTGTTAGCTCATGAAACTCGGAAGTGCCCCCCCCCCCCCCCCCCCCACACACACACACACTTTTGAAAACGCTCCACCGGCCCTGTCATCGATGGGAGAAGACAGTGTTTGTACGAGGGCGTGGCTGTGAGGAGCTGCATAGATAGATATTAAAGCACGCCCGAAACTAACCCCGTCGCGGGGCGCTGTAACACAGTAACAGTCCGTATGGGGTCGCTGCTGCGGTTAGCCCGAAACCAAGGTTGGGTGTATTATTATTTTGATACGCCATAATAATGGGACAATGATAACCGTATACGGCTCTATGTATAGTTTGTTGAGGAATCTATAAATGAGACAAAATAGGGGAATAATGCATGTGTGGGATACAATTTGACCTGCAATAGCAAAGACATCAACAGCTGTCCCTGTCAGGGGTATACAGAAGGCAAAGGAAGCCGTGCAGTTGGGCACTATAATTAGATGCAAATAAGTCCATGGATAACAACTGGACATGATTAATTGCAACGAATATTCTAGGCTGAGATTGAATTTCCTATTCATTAATTTCTATAATATACGAGACAAACCATTGGCCATAGTATGCACACCTGCAATGTGGGAGGCAGAGATCCAAATTCCACATGAAAGTGTCCATTCCCATCAGATATTGACGGCGCACAATTTCATGTAGATGTAAAATGTTCAGTTATACACACAGGGTACTGTACACACACATACGCATTTATACCTACACATGATATCATACAAACACAGTCCTGATACATCGGTACATCAACTAAAACAACATTACAAGAAGCCCGTGAAAAATCACGTTACCCTTCCCATCCCGATTGCCAATATTCTCTCCCCACCCACAACCCTCCCCATATAACAATAACATTGTAGGCCTACATAAGGATACCCGATCACATAATCATAACATCCAGTGCAA
The DNA here is from genome assembly GCF_040938485.1 of Diadema antillarum. Taxonomy (NCBI): domain Eukaryota; kingdom Metazoa; phylum Echinodermata; class Echinoidea; order Diadematoida; family Diadematidae; genus Diadema; species Diadema antillarum. Next base: position 312,351 of record NW_027272058.1, read on the forward strand.
AACATAGTTATTTATTGCCTTATAGACTATAGTAAATGAATTACACGATGGTGAGGATATTTTATCCAAGGGAACATTATTGAACACGGATGCCCCACGCTTGTATAGGCGAACTGTTCTTGGCTTTTACAGCGATGGATTATAACGGTGGTGTAATCTTAATAACATTCCACAGTTTTGAGCTATATGACCATGACCAAATTCATGCCACAGACATGGTCCTGCATGCATCACTGCTATATGCCGGTCAAGTTCGAATGTCTGTGAATTCCAAAAAGGTCAAAGGTCAAATGGTCTTTGAACTTTACCCGATTTAGACTTTAGGCCGCATGTTAGTTGTGGTGTAGGCCTTTAAACTTCTTAGAGCTATAATGACCACCAAACACTCGCACCCGCCGGTAGGCCTATAAACATCATCTACAGATTCCAGTCAAGGTCGAATATCGGGTAATTCCGACAAGGTCAAAGGTCAAATGTTAATGAACTATCCCTGATTTAAGCGTATTGTGTACCTTCAATAACTTTGCATAGCTTAGAACTATACAAAATACTTAAATACGTCTGTCAAGTTCGAATTTTGGTCAAGTCGGACTAGGTCAAAGGTCAAAAGGTTAATGAACTATTGATTTACACTTTATTGTGCAACCACTTTCTTAATTCATGCAACATGTACACAGGATATTCTTCCACCTATCACCCTCTTCCCCCCCCCCCTCTCTCTCTCTCTCTCTAATAAGGCTCCTCTTCCTTGCTCTTCTATTTTCTCTCTGCTTTTCTTTCATCTCCCTCCCTTCCCTCCTCTCTCTCTCTCTCTCTTTGCATATGGATTTAGCGTTTTTTCCGTAGGCCTACTCACAGGAATCTTGAAAGCAATCTTATCACAATTCTTATAGTGCTCTTATTTCTTTTGTTGCACCAACTTTCTTTCCCCTCCCTTCTCTCTCTCTGATCTCTCCCTCTCCCTCTTTATGTTCATTTTTCCTTTGCTATTTTTTTTCATCGTAAAACGTCTCCTTTCTATCATTATAGGCTCTATAGGTGCTACTTTTTAATGTATAGGCCACATTTTTAATGTGTTTTGATGTGATTTCTAATTGTATAGATTTGTACATATGTTATATATGTTTTATAACTTTGCAATTCTGTTGTGAATTTCACTCTTTGAATTCATTTCTATGTCAGTTTTATGTAAACTCACACTATTGGACTTTTTTGATGAGTGATATAAGAAACCGAATTGAATGATTTCAGAATGAATGTTGAAAATGTATGTTACGCGGACTGCACTGGCGAGACATCGCTTAGGGCGCGAGCGCACCCCCATCCTCTCCGGTCCATCCACAGTTAGCATTCTGTATCTTATGTACACTGCACTGTATAGTCCGGGAGCCAGCGGGGGTCAGCCTAGCTGAAAAGGTTACCAATTTTTATGTGTATAGCAATTTAGTACATACGCCCCTGAGTATGGAAATGCACGTCTGGCTGGTCATCGGTGGTGGGTGTGGCCAGGAGGGCCAAAAAAAGGACCCCCCAAAATTAGGCTAGCCTAGCTGGAAAAGTAACCCTTTGAAAACAACTGGAACTTGTTCGTTACACTTACAGGATAAATGAATGACCATTGCCAGACGTTTTAAGTGGTGGGGGGTAGCCGCCAGACGCTCTTAAAGGCCCAACTCCAGCTAGGCTAGCCTAGCTGAAAAAGTAACCTCATGAAACCCACTGGAACCTGTTCGTTACACTTACAGGATAAATGAATGACCATTGCCAGACGTTTTAAGTGGTGGGGGGTAGCCGCCAGACGCCCTTAAAGAACCAAATTTTTCCAGCTAGGCTAGCCTAGCTGAAAAAGTAACCTCATGAAACCCACTGGAACTTGTTCGTTACACTTACAGGATAAATGAATGACCATTGCCAGACGTTTTAAGTGGTGGAGGGTAGCCGCCAGACGCCCTTAAAGACCCAACTTTTTCCAGCTAGGCTAGCCTATTTAGCTGAAAAAGTAACCTAATGAAACCCACTGGAACTTGTTCGTTACACTCGGGATAAATGAATGACCATTGCCTGACGTTTTAAGTGGTGGGGGGGGGGGGGGTAGCCGCCAGACGCCCTTAAAGACCAAACTTTTTCCAGCTAGACTAGCCTGTATATAGCTGGAAAAATAACCTCCTGAAACCCACTGGAACTTGTTCTTGTGATACACTCAAAGGATAATTGAATGATTGTTGGCAGACAATAGGCGCCAGACGCCCCAAAGACCAAACTCTTACCAGCTAGGCTAGCCTAGCTGAAAATTAGGAAAGTAACCCCATGAAACCCACTGGAACTTGTTCTTTTGATACACTTACAGAATAAATGCATGACCGTTGCCAGACGCTTTAAGTGGTGGGGCGTAGCCCCCAGACGCTCTCAAAGATCCAATTTTACCAGCTATAAGGTTCACATATTTCAGAAATGATAGCAGTGTAATTCCATAACAATATGTCCTACAGTATCTATTCTTATATGAAGGCTTTTTTTTTAATAATTAAGTTTCTTTCCTCTATGACCATGATAAAACAAACCCCTGATGATTAAAACAAAAGACAATCAAAACTTGGCAAATGAACTCTTTGGACATTAGCAAAAGGGAATACATCAACAGTTTTTGCAAACACTTTATACAATTGTCTAATACTCCATCAAGCTCATAAAAAATACAATCATTAAGACTCATCCTCGGTGTACATAGCTTAAACTGCCAAATTTACTTTAAAAAGGGGAAGTAAAGCTCAACACCTTTGGCCTATGACTTTTTAGGTACCGTATCACCTTACACGGTTGAGGAGATGGGTAAAGAAAAATTACTAACGAAATAAAACTTATAGGAACATGCTTCACATGACCTCACCGTTTTCTTCTCTTAAGAAAGAAACGAAATATGAAAATTGTTCAAGAGTGTTTTTGAACATAGTACATTACAAAAGCAGACAAATTCAGGGTTTTTAAGAAACATACAACTCACAATTACAAGGAATTCCTGTCGTGTCTAGTATTGCACGTTTTTGGTTTGGAGGGTTTTTGATGCTAATATTTCAAGACAAGTTTATGCTCCTGCACTTCAATGAACTTAAATGTAAAGTAATGATCAACCTCTCTTGCCAATAAACTCAACATTTGCTGTTCTTCAGTAAAGCATATGACAGAAACATATGAGAAACATGTCTAAAATTCATATGAATAAGCTCACAGCAACAACAAAAATATTATGTTATCTATAAACTAATACTGCATGTACTTAGTTTCGAGGGATTAAGATGCAAAATGTTATGACAAAAGCCCCTACGTGGCTACCAGCAATTAAACATCCTTCAACTCCTTTAGCAAATGAGCTCATGTGTATCATCTTCTTGTTGAGAAGACGAAGATGAGTAACGATAAAATAACCAAACTATCAACTTTCCTTAACATGTTTTACGTGAAATCATTATTGCTTTCTCGTAACGAAATTGAAAAAAAAACAGAACATCTGAAATTGTTCAAAATCGCTTCTTGATAACGATGAAAGCAAAGGAAACTTAGTGTTTGTAACCACTATGACACGTGTCTACAGATCTGCCATGCTCATAAGAAACGTAACTCACAGGAATATAATTTTATACAGTAAGTACTTGGTTTGGAGGACATTTAGATGCCAACTTTTCAAGAAAAATACTCCAGCACTGACATTAACTGATAAAAAAAGGAATGCTCAGCTTCTTTATCCAATTAGCTCATAGGTAAAGTTGTAGTTGAAAAAAAAAAACCGAGTACACATAAAAATATAGACTTCCCGTAACATGTATCACAGGTCATGATCTCCACATTTGCTCCTCTTAACTTAATCAAATATATATTTAAATTTGTTTTAAATTACCTTTAAACAATATGAAGAAAACAATTCTGTGTCTGCAAAGGCTTGACACGTGTCTAATACTGGGTCACGCTCATATTTAACGTAGCTCACAGGAACAAGGAATTCACGTGTGTATAAAATAATACTGCAGAGAGGGTGCAAAGTTGAACCCTTTATTGAGGGTGAGAAAATGTTCCCTTGGGTACATCTTTCCACCCACACTAAGTGGTGCTAGATTGCACCTTGAGGGTGCATCTTTCCACCCACACTAAGTGGTGTTAAGTTGCACCATTCTTGAGGGTGCGATCTTGCACCCTTTACCTTTCGGCGTACCTTTGTACCCCGTGTAGCCTTTACATCTTGGTGCAACTTTACGTCCTTTCGTGAGGGTGCAAAGAAACACCCAAAGTTCCAAGAATGTGCCTTGTTTTGAGGGTGCAATCTTGGAACTTTGGGTGCTGCTTTGTACCCGCAAGAAATGGTGAAAGTTACACCCTCGGGAGCAACTTTGCCCCCTTGAAAAAGGCGCAACCTCGTACCTTTAGGTGCAACTTTATGCCCGAAGGATGCAAGAATGTACCCTCTCTTGAGGGTGCAATCTTGTGCCTTATTGGTATGATGTTGCACCTATGTGGTGCCTATTTGCTCCATGACTGCTGCATAATTGCTCCTTTAAAGGAGCAAGTCAGTGTCACTGCCTGCTCCTTTATAGGGGCAATATTGCCCATCATCTCAGGGTGCAACTTAGCATCACAAAATCGGGTACGATTTAGTTCCTTAACTACTCTAAACCTTGAATAGTGCGAACTGATGTAAGCCTATTTGCTCAGTATATAACTTATGTTGTTGTTGCACTCTGCAAAGTAAATAGGATTAGTGTAACTTGGATCTTGTGAATCATGAAATGTGTGTGCGTGTGGAATTTGTGAGTTGTGAAAATGTTAATGTAAAAGTTAACTTAGTTGTGTTTGAATAATATACTGAAACCAAAAATGTACCCAATTACCTTTTCAATAAGGTGAGCACTATATCTATCAAACAGTTAACCTTCTCGGCAAGAGTATACATCTGCACGAACAGAGATGTGAAAATATGATATGCAGTTGTCTGGATACGTTTTATTCAAAACGTTCTTGAATGCGTACTTATTCACATAATCTATAAGAATAACATATGCTTCTTACAAGTACTCAAAGCCTCTAAAACAAGAGCATGCTTCTTACACTTCTAAAATATACACCATATCTTAAAAACAAAGAGGATTTAAGAAGCTGTTTGTATGCATTCAAACGAATCCATATTTCTATCTAAAATCTAAAACGTGTCTTGTAAAAGGGGAATTCGTTTTATGATGACGATGCCAATTGTCTTAAAGTCCTTATCACGACATGTCTTGGAGTTCACGCTTATTGAAAACATGAGATTCTTGTACGTAGATTACAACTAGGGTTTAAAGAGTTCACTGAGATACGCATACCGTATACGGGCATTTCGATGAAAACATTTAAATACAAGGTACTGTAAATAATATGAAAATCAAATTCGATACCAGCCCGTATCGGCAACCAATAGAGACTATGGAGAACTGCAGTTATATTGTATTCAGATATTGTTTTGGGTGATACACGCATGCCGACTGATCTGGGATCAATTCGAGTCCCTCGAGCTGAGATTCCGGAACTGCAATGAGCAAACCATCATTATGCATAACAAAGTGACTGAGAATAATGCATGCACCAGTTTCTGTTTCGTTGTTCTATACACAGAAAGTTGTTTCGTTTTCCAATCCTGTGCAGGCACACAGAGATTTACAGAATTCAATCATCTTTGGCTATAACGCCATGGTCGCGTGCAAAGTGAATGCAGCTTATCTAACTTAACCTGTAGTTACTGAATAGGGGACTACTGTATATTCAATTTATACATTATTAATCGGATGATAGAACCTGTCAAAGAGTAAATTGCGGATATTATATACCATTGTCAAATTCACTTTCTGTTCTATACATAATATCAATGGAATGTTATGAACCACTTCAGCATTACCGAATCATTATCATAATTATTTCCCTGAAACGGCTGCATTTATGAGCGGGAAGAGTTTGGCATCATACATAGCAAGAGTCGTGACTACAAAACTAAATACATGTATTATACAAGGTGTTAGGACACTTTGAATCACCCCCCCCCCCCAAAAAAAAAAAAAAAACAACAACAACAACAACAACTTAGTTAAATGTTGTACAATGTATGCCCTACTTCCATTAACCAATGATCTTTGACCTTTGAATACATGGCCCGCATTTTTTCAACGAATAGGCATTTGGATGCAACGTAGGTATTATATAAAAGAAAAAAATGTTTAAATAGGAAAATACATTTAACCACTTCAGAAATGATTATGGAACAAATAGCAAAATATTGACACGTTCACTTCTTCCGTAATGACATGACAGAAAACTTTCCTCACCGAATCGTTCTGCCGTAATTCAGGAGCAAGTCATGGATATATACTTAGTTCGATTAAAAGAGTCATTGCAAAAGTATCTAATGAAAAGTATGCTTCAGAACTACATCATTGTCATTTATTCTATAACACTACTAATATAGAGCTATTGGTCCGCCATATTGCCTAACAGGTCGTTGTCCTCCTACCACGTTTGTTTAGCAAAATAAGGCACAGAATTTAATTTTGCGCTTGTTGCCAGAGACTCTGATCTTCTTTACCGCTATTCTCAGACATGTATATGCTGGTGCTGTATGAATTAGAAACGGAAGCTTACAAATATTCACCATCTAACAAGGCAAAAGCGAAGTGATGTCTCGTCCACGTATCGACTTTGTGATTACAGAGATTTTCAAATGGTATAGTTCATTGACTTTTTGACTGTTGGCGTACAGTCGGACTTCACCAATATAAACACTTGACAGCAATCATTAGATGATCTGAGGAGTGAATTTGGTGGTCATATAGCTCAAAAGTGTGGAAAGTTATTTAAAGAACACCAGAATACTATGTCGACAGTGTTTATCAGGTGAGATACAAACATAGAACAAGTTCCAGTGGGTTTCAGGAGGTTACTATTCCAGCCAGGGCTATAGTGTAGCTGGTAAAATTGGGTCTTTGAGGGCATCTGGCGGCTACCCCCCCCCCCCCCCTCACTTCTTAAAACGTCTGGCAACGGCCATGCATATATCCTGTAAGTGTAAATAACAAGTTCCATACAGTGGGTTTCACTAGCAGGGGCGGATCCAGGAATTCCGTAAAGAGGGGGCGCGTTTACAAAATTAAAGGACAAGTTCACCTTTATAGACATGTGGGTTGAGTGAATGCAGCAATATTAGTAGAGCACATCAATGACAGTTTTAGGAGAATCGGACAATCCGTTCAAAAGTTATGAATTTTTGAAGTTTCTGCCTAGTCAGGGCTAGATGAGAAGACTACTATAGCTTGTGATGTCATATGAGTACAACTATATAAAGAAAGTATAAAGAAAATTCAAGATATTCTCACTTTTCCCACATAATAAAAGAACACTCGACTTCTCTCTTTCAGAAGTCAGGGGGAATAATATTACCCCTAACATAAGTCAGTAACAAGTCGAAGAAATGTGCACTTTATTCAAAAAGTCAAGTTTTGTGAAATTCTCTTTTTATTTCCCTTATATCGTTGTACGCATGTGACATCATACACTGCAGTAGTCTTCTCCTCCAGCAGTAATTGCACAGATGTTATAAAAATTCATAGCTTTTGAACGGATTATCGGATTTTCCCCAAACTTTCACTGATGTGTCCTGCTAATATTGTATATAGCCTTCACTCAATCCACATGACGAAGGTGAACTTGTCCTTTAAATGGGGGGCGCACGCACCCCTCCCCCATTTTTTTCTTTTTATTTCTTTTGTTTCAACAAAAAATGAAGGGGGGGGGGCGTGCGCCAGTTGCGGTCCTCCCTGGATCCGCCCCTGATTAGGTTATATTTTCAGCTAGGCTAGCCTAGCTGGAAAAGGTTGGGTCTTTGAGGGCGTCTGGCGGCTACCCCCCCCCCCCCCCCCCCCCCCCACCACCACTTAAAACGTCTGGCAATGGTCATTCATTTATCCTGTAAGTGTAACGAACAAGTTCCAGTGGGTTTCATTAGGTTACTTTTTCAGCTAGGCTATATAGCCTAGCTGGAAAACGTTGGGTCTTTGAGGGCGTCTGGCGGGTACCCCCCACCACTTAAAACGTCTGGCAATGGTCATTCATTTATCCTGTAAGTGTAAGTGTAACGAACAAGTTCCAGTGGGTTTCATGAGGTTACTTTTTCAGCTAGGCTAGCCTAGCTGGAAAAATTTGGGTCTTTAAGGGCGTCTGGCGGCTACCCCCCACCACTTAAAACGTCTGGCAATGGTCATTCATTTATCCTGTAAGTGTAACGAACAAGTTCCAAGTGGGTTTCATGAGGTTACTTTTTCAGCTAGGCTAGCCTAGCTGGAAAAATTTGGGTCTTTAAGGGCGTCTGGCGGCTACCCCCCCCACCACTTAAAACGTCTGGCAATGGTCATTCATTTATCCTGTAAGTGTAACGAACAAGTTCCAGTGGGTTTCATGAGGTTACTTTTTCAGCTAGGCTAGCCTAGCTGGAAAAATTTGGGTCTTTAAGGGCGTCTGGCGGCTACCCCCCACCACTTAAAACGTCTGGCAATGGTCATTCATTTATCCTGTAAGTGTAACGAACAGGTTCCAGTGGGTTTCATGAGGTTACTTTTTCAGCTAGGCTAGCCTAGCTGGAGTTGGGCCTTTAAGAGCGTCTGGCGGCTACCCCCCACCACTTAAAACGTCTGGCAATGGTCATTCATTTATCCTGTAAGTGTAACGAACAAGTTCCAGTTGTTTTCATGGGGTTACTTTTTCAGCTAGGCTAGCCTAATTTTGAGGGGTCCTTTTTTTGGCCCTCCTGGCCACACCCACCACCGATGACCAGCCAGACGTGCATTTCCATACTTAGGGGCATATGTACTAAATTGCTATATACATAAAAATTGGTAACCTTTTCAGCTAGGCTGACCCCCGCTGGCTCCCGGACTACTATGGAGTGACCTTCACGCCCCATAGACTCAGTGTGGGGCAGCGGAGCGGTTGAAAAAAAGTGTCACGTGACTGAAAGGCCTAAAGCAAAGATAGTGTAGTGTCTCTTCCTTTTACCTTATAAGAGGATTTTATCAACTACACATAAACTCAGGAAATTTTCCATAGTCCCATCTATACAAATTCCATGAGCTTGACATCATGAAGTCATATAGGCCTTATCTTTGATAAATGCACAATGAATATATTTGAAATTTACTTTCTCTTCACTGGCATCAATGCCTTCTTGCCACAAACATCAAAATTCTTGATTCTGCTCTCACACCACAAGTAGAGCAAACTAACTGGACTGAACAATTAAGAGGTCCTGGAGGTGAATAGAGGGCATATTTTGAACCCCACGGGGAGCTTCACCTTTGACCTTCTGGTGCACCACTGGGCTCTAATTGCTCCACTGCAACACAGTTACATTTTTTTTTTCATAAATAATTTAAAAATTCCAAACGATATTCCTTGGCTATTTTATACCTACTGCATGCAACTCCCAAGATTGTTGTAGGCTTTTGGAAGACTGTGGCCACTTTATATGAAGAGATATTTCAACTTACAATGGACAAGAATTTAAAGCATCAATTATAATGTTAAAGTCCTTACTTTTAGAACAAGTCAGCCATAGATATAGATATCATTGTAATGAGGGGAGGAGTTAAGTTGAAATAATGACTTGGATAAGAACATTCCATTTTGTAATTTGCTAAAATTTCAACTTATAAAAAAAGAAAAAAAGTTGTTGAATGGCTTCTGCTTGCAACAGCAGTAGATGTTTTCCTTTATGTTTCGATTGTGCACAACTCAAACAAAGAACTTTTAAAAAGATCCTCAGGTATCAATGTTGCAGTACATTATCACTATGATGCCTTGATGATAATATCGTGATGTCATCTTGGTCAAGAGCCTCTTCAGTGTTAGCACGGCTCTTTGACAGGACCGAGAGGGAGGGGGGGAGGGGGGGGGGGTAAAACATCTTATCCAAGGATATAAGCAGCAGGACAGATATGAACTATGGGAACTCCTAATTAAAACTCTAGAGCTTTACAATGTAGGCCTATTCACTATACCAAAGTGCTCCCTTATGACCTTGTCCAATTACTTCATCAATCATACTCACATCACATTAGTGGTGAATAAACACACACATCTGAGGTGAGAAATCATCATTCCATACATCACTAGCATTCTCATTCAATCTCAATGGGGAAAAAATGTTTAACAACAACAACAACAACAACAAAAACCACTTTCAATATATTAATACACATTCAGACATCTGTTCCACACAAAAAAAAAAAATGGACGAAAATAATGTCAAGGATTGCGGGCTATCATTAACCCATCGAGGATGGGCTGATTTTGTTCGTCCTCAAATGAGTTAATGGAGCCGGGCCTACATGATATGGAACATCTGGACAAGAAAAGTATAGGGTGCCATATTGTTTGATGGAGATGAACCACAATAGTGCTTAAGAAAAGTTTTCAACTATTCAGTTGAAGGGGTGGGAGTGAAAAATTGATGATTTTACACCAAATGATAAGGAGGCCATTCAATGTAGCCTTCAAATCAAATTATAAAACAAACACATCACTGCACAACGCGATATCCAATTACAATTTTTGACCACCACATTTCTTAAAGAGAGAAATATCATCATTTTTCTGGATTTCCAATGCCGATGCTTATGAATATCCACATTTAAAAAAGTCTGCGGCACAAAAAAGAAAGACTTACTTCTTATTGCGTTGCAATGGGGGTAGCAAGCTTACCTTTAACCAATGACTCTATACCAGACAGGAAATCAGCCCAGCATCAATCTTGGGGAATAAAAGAAATATCCGACTTCCAAACAGCGAGCCTCAATAATCCACAGTGGGGGGAACCTAAATAAAGCACAGCAGCACTCCAGATGAACAGGTAGGTTTCTATTCCACAATCTCCAGTCCACACCTTGGAGTACTGAGCTTCAGTCTGTGCAGACTTCACATCCAAGCCATGCCAACGCATTACTCACAATGCCAAGATACTGAGTACATACACGTTCATCCACACATGGACGCACACACATAGTTGTGAACCTACTGTATACACACGCTCAGCGCCGCGCACAATACAGGTGCATTCTGCTACAACCAATCAAAGAGCTGTATTTGCTCCTGCAGAACTTAACTCATGAATATGCATTTTGGTTGTCCAATCAAGTAACTCATTCACAGCAGTCACTACTGGATTGCTCCATTTGATGGGGGGGGGGGGAGGAGGAAGAGGGATCGAGGTACACAAGAACTTACAGGTTGAAGAAGAGCTGAAAAAATAATTGTAATTCAATCCAGGAACTATAAAAACGGAAAATAAAGCATGTGCAGATAATGCCTGATATTCAGATGGGCCAGACAGACATTTTTGATATAGTGATTTGTATCAAAACAACATGTGGAACCATGGAAATAAATACTGACATTATTAAATGTGTATGTTCCAAGGCAATTCTTGAGCAGAGATGAATGAAAATGCTTCCTTGAGCTACTTCAAACAATGCTTATGGAAATCAAATGGGCTACTAGTATGCAATAAATGATAAACTAGAAAAGCACTCAGAGAGTGCAGACCTCTACCATTTAGCTCATTTCCATCTATATCATTGTCTATATGTGGACAATAATATAACAAAATTTAAAGAAAATTCAACATATTTTCACTTATCTAGCATAATAAAAGAACACTTGACTTACCTCTATCAGAAAGCAAGGGGAACAATATCACCTTTATCATACATCAGTAACAGGCTGGGCAAATGTGCATTTTTTAATGACAAATAGAATTTTGTGAAATTCTCCTTATATTTTGTTTATATTATTGATTATACATGACGTCATGAACTATGTGTAGTAGTCTTCTTCTCCAGTGATGATGGCAATGAAAATGTAAAAATTCATATATTTGATTCCACTGTCCAATTTTCATCAAACTTTCACCAATTTATTCTACTAATATTGCTGCTCTCTCTCAATCAACATTTATACTTGGGTTTTGGTTCCCTTCAAATCCTGCCTTGTTTGATAGGAAACACAAGCACGTGCAATTACAATGATATTTGAGATGGCGGCTCTTACGTAGCAAAAGACGAGGAGCTTACATCACTTCTACGAAGGAATGACTTCTCGCCTCAGGGAAACATGCCCAAACAATACATCCGCTGCAGAAAGCTCAATTTTTTTTTTCACACAGTCGCCCACGGTTCTGCCTCGTTAAGTCCTAGCAAAATCCAGTAATGAATCACTAACAGTCTTGCGGTCGACTAACTCCCTCTGTACAATGCTATATAATGTCTGGATTATACTAGCACCAAACAATTTCAGTCTGCCACTGATGTTTTCTATTTTGTTTTCTTATTTTCATCAGAGTGCATATAGAGACCCCTGTCAATTCTATTTCTCCACGCGCACGTCAAATTAAGGCTGACATTCGCACAAAAGTCCCCCGCCTGTTTCGCGTCAATTTTCAGCCGAGCTGAGGTGCATTACAAGAAGGCAGGACATTTCCAGGAAAATTATTACCTGGCGTCTGACAACATGGGTAAGGAAATAAACTATGGATTTTTGGACCTGGCCATTGGGTTTGTTGATTTATGTACTCATGCATGCATCTATGAATTCAAGTTGTCAAAGCTGCTGATTTGAATGATTGTTTTTATGCGAGAGCAGAACCTGCCTTGATGACAAGAAAGCATAGTGAGATGTTACCATGGCAACAAGAGTGGAGATTGTTACAAATCGACTCAATGTCAGTATGAATTGGCGTCAAATCTGGAAATTTGCGATCATAGTCATGACTTGTCTTACCTCCATGGTTTGCATCTTTTCTCATATCTTTCAATTTTCACTACTTGTACCTTTTTCCCCTAAATGATTATTTCAACAGAAAACAGAAATAAAATGAGAAAACTGGCAAACAAACAAACATAAAAATTATCTCTAAATAAAAAATGCATGCCCCTGGTTGTTGTTCCCTGCATCTCCTTCACATTGAGTTTTCTCATTGCAAGTGAGAAATTTCATATGACTTTGCCCCCCTCTTCCTCCCCTCCCCCCCCCCATGACCCATCATTATTATTATCATTTTTTTTTAGTTACAATTATTCTATCTTTGAATCACGATCTGCAAACATGTTGATACTCCAGTTGTTCTGAAGTGATCATAGTTACTCGCTAAACATACTTGTAACAAAAGACCATTTTTTTTTTAATTCAATGCATACGTTTATTACAAACACTCTTAATCTGATAATCGGACAGCTTGCAAGAGACATGCTAATACAGCAACCAATGCATGCAAAGTGCTTTCAAGTATTGAAATGCATAGAGTATGTACAGATCGATGAAAACGCTTGTTACTAAAAGTCCTTTGATAAAAAGTAGTCATAAATTTCTATATATCTATATAGATTAATTGATAAAATGGATTATTGGATGAAAAAAAAAGGGCAGATTTCTACTACCATAGGAACAGGGCTGCACACTAATCCATTTTTTCTACTGGTCTGACCTGCCTGTCTGACCAGTAGGTATCCAGTTTTTACGTATTTTACTGGTCCATTCCTGAAAAAGTTACTGGTCCGACAGTGATTTTTTACTGGTCAGGGACCGTTGGACCAGTGCCATTGTGCAGCGTTGCATAGGAAGATTGGTGATATAGAGACTACGTAAATTCATTGCAAATATGCCTCCCCAACCCCACCAAGCACACTTCCTTAAGTCTGATACCACTTGAATTAAAACCTTGACGGGTACAACATATGATTTACACCACATTTAATTTCTTTGACTCAATGAGTGAGGAAACCTATGGCTCTGGTCCTAAGTCTGTAGAAATGGGAGAATCTTGTAGAGGAAGGGTTAATTTTTCCTTGATGCAAGCTTGAATGTTTCATTCCTGGTCTAACATGCAGTTGGAAAATGGGACGTATGAATCTTTTAGTTGCCCAACATCAGTGGCAATCGCCTCTAGTTGCACCTCCGAGAGTTCGTCATTCCTGATACCATTCCCTCATCACCAAGGTGATTAAAGATTAATACGTTCAGTTCAACTTCCTATTAATCGTGTGCATAATATGCCAAAGGTATTCGGTATCAGCTGGCTGGATCTCTCGTAATCCAGTAGGGTGGGGGGTTGAATGAATAACCGCTTGGAAGACGTCAAACTCTGAGGGCAGGCTGCGGCTAGTGACCTGGGAGATTTGTGAGTGACAGACTAGTTTCACAACCATCTACCACCCCCCCCCCCCCACCCCCAAGTCTCCACATCATCCCTATAATACCTTTTCACAAGCTGTCATGCTGCATTTATACCATGTTCTCGGCAGCCAAGACAGCCAGGTACGTTTCAGGCCACCGTGGACAAAACGGGATGAACGTGAAACAACCTGGTGCGACGGGATTTATAGGCAAATGTGACAAGACATGATTGCCTTGAATGCCGTGTCAGATTGTCCAAAAAAAAAAAAAATTGCTACGACAATCCCGGTGCTAATGAGGAATCTTGTATGCCGTGATAAAACGGGCTGAATGCAACAAAACATGCTGCCATGTGATAGGCCGTAACAAAACTTGGAGGCGGTCCGCAGAGGGACGTGATGGAAAATATTGGTAGTCTAGCCTGACCAGATGCCGTGAGAACATCGTCTGATAGCAATATGCTCACCGGGGCAAGGACTGGAACGAACAAGACTAGAATGCGAAGGGCAAAAACAGGAGAGTGTCTCATCTGCACAAAACCAGAAATCAAGGTTTTATATGCATTTTAATTTCACAAATTTCACAAGAGCCACGATTCTCAGAATCGAAATGCATGCAAAACTTCTCATCTACACTGCAATGCATGGGATGCCAGCGACAATTTGCAAAAGTGTCATGATGCGAAAAAGGCCATACGCTCCAATTCGCCACATTTTCATACCGTGAATATTTCAACAACAGACCTGTGCATTCTTGTTTTTATGGTGAAAACATTCCATGGCCCTTGCATGGTCGTTTCACAAAGAAGAACAGTACCGGTACCAACAAATTACTATCGTATTTGATACCATAGTAGTTCCAATGTGAATGCGACAACTCCTACAGTAATATTGTCTGACATTGAACACAATACCAGCTTCATTATACTGTCTATACTACTGTCATATACAGCATGGGTCTTCCACTAATGTGTAAGAGTGTAATAATTGCCCTAGTGCTCAACTCCTCCACTGCTTTCTTCGCAAGATGTCTGTAAACTTCAACTTTTGTTTCACTCGAATGAAGATGATGCCTCCTTATACCTTTTTAACAAAACTTTTTAAACCAGATTTTTAAAAAAAATTTTGAAAAAATTATATGTTTCTGGGTTTAGTAAATGTGGTAACATCATCAGAAGGCATCATCAAAATTTGAGGAAAATCGGACAAGCTGTTCAAAAGGTCATGAAGTTTTACAGTTTTGGTGCAGCCATCGGTGGATGAGAACACTACAACAGTTGTGACTTTATGCACAGACGACAATAAAGAAAATCTACAGAGAACTCCACAAAATTTCAAGATTTCTTCAGAAGAAAGTGTTGCATTCAACACACTTCAAACGTCTAAATGGTATTCGCAAATGACATTACAAATGTGATAATTTTGTGGAGTTTGTTCATTTTGCTTTGATTTCAATTGATCCCTCAGTTTGAGTACATACAATTTCACTTAAAGTCACTTCCTTTCTAGGACAAGTCATATTTAAGACGATTTTAGAGGAGACAAATATGACTGATGACATATTCCCTGGGTAACAAGTTCTCTGCATGCCTTTTTTTTCTCTTTTTACATTTTTTCTCCTACATACAAATTTTCTTTCGAGGGACTGTCCTATATCTTTACTACAACCCTCCAAATGATCTAAAACCAAAACAAGACAAAACATGGGGAGACATCCGGATGGATAGGACATTACGGAGGCAATCATCGAGCCGAAGAAACTGGTCAATATCCTCCCAAGAATTATCTGAAGAATAATACAAATAAATGGCTGGATAACGAGGGAAAAGAAGAGAAAAAGCACACGAGAGGACAGGAACTTTAGTGACGCGGGGGAGAAAAGTATCCACTAAATGCATATCTGATATTCATCAATAATTCAAGAGGCCGTCCCGAGGGGCGTGTAGCATCCTGAAGAGATGGAGTCTGCCCCCTGGCTGCGTTCACACGAGAGCCATGCGTAGCGAAGAGCCTATCTCTTCCAATGTATCACTGTACGAGAGACTAAGTGTAGCCTTCGGAATAAAACCATCACTACAAAAGTGGCTGTCTAACACATAGTCGTGGTTCACTGAGTGTGTGATTACACATACCAAAATGTAGAACAGAACTTGGTGGCCTAGATGGAGGAAAACTATTCCATGCAAAGAAAAAGAAAAATGGTGGATATCTGGGATGACAATGTGACTTTTCTTGTAGAGAAGTAATGCCAATTTCTGGCAAACTTTGATCGAAATGATGACAGGGCATGAAAGAAAGAACAGTTGCAACTGAAATTATTCTACCTATGAATTTAGCTGCAAGAATTTACATAAATTATTCTGACCACGTCACATACTCCTGTTACTGCTCTTTTTTAGTTAAGTAGGGCAAATAGTAGTGCTTTAAACATCATTTTTTTTCTCAATTTCTTACTGTCTTGATTACAATCTGCAGCCTGTGGTGAAGTTAGCAGAATTGTGAACGCATTCCCCAAAGTTGTTTTATGGAGAGAAGAGGCGTGAAAAGCTACAAACAAGATATTCGTTATCTGGACCTGTGCGAAAGGCGTCAGAGTTGTTTTTTCCCCCCTCCCATTCCCTAAAGACTCTCTATGACCACTCATTTCACACCTATCATTATGGATGGGGAAGGGGGGGGGGGGGGGGGGAGGTAGAAATAAATGTTTATTTATGAATCCCAAGAAATGGCAGGAACAGAGAAAAGATATTCCGAAAGGTTTCACATCTACAGAAAAATCTGTTTGCCAACACGTTCAGAAACAAGTTTCATGCTTATTAATTTACATCATATCCAACACCACACTTGCTTCATGTTGATCCTAAAAACATATTAAAAATAATGTTTGGTTGCTCATGGTCTGGTGCGAAAGCATTTTCCAATCACATTTTGATTTCGCCAAAATATGATTGAGGAGATATAGTTAGGCCTTGTTCTGTAGTCACTTGTCCGATGGTGCATGTGCATTCGCATATTGACACCTAATTTACAGGATGTTGTAGAGTTACTCATGCACATTCAGTCCCACACATGATTATTTGTATTGGTTATAAAACAGACAATTTGAAGGCTACTGGTGGCATCAACATGTTTTGGTTGTGGCAGCGTATACGTCCACGCCCAAGATTTACCAATTTATCAAAGTTGGGTGTTTGGACAAGTCAAGGAGTTGGTAACACAGGAGATGAATGCATGGGTTCTTATTTTTAGTGTGTAGTTGGGATATTAGGGAATTTCGACTGTTTGGACGAGGGCGCTGTTCTCATTCTCAAGCAGTGACAAGTGGTTGCAGTTCAGTTATTATGTCTGCCTAGTTAGTACCCATTTCTGTCCACAACGTGAACACCATAAACTCATGCCCCCCCCCCCCCCCCCCAAGCCAGCCTAATTCACCCAATGGCGTCATTCCTCCAAGAATCAAGGACACTGTAAAATCCATAATGGATGCATTCTCGATTCTGATATGGAACATGTGAGAATGAGGAGCATGCACAGTTTCGTCAATGATGTCATCATGTCATAGCTAGTCCACTGTGAGGATATAAAAAATTGAGAAGTCCTTAAAAACTCAATCAAGTGTGTGAACACCCAAGCCTAACGACACACTAACTTTAAACATTTGGTCTGGAGGTGGCTTAGCTCTACTTTCTCACACTAATTGAAAAGTTTCACTCAGCAATCATAACAGAAAAGCATTTTAGAAACATGGTTACAGTCCAGTTTATAGGTAAGTCTAAATCTCCCCTCTTCCATCACTGATGAGATGGCCGCCTTAAACCCCTCCACTCTTCCTTATTGCCCATGTCCTGATGGGGGACTACACAACTTGGTCATTACCCACATGGATTTATTGATTTTCATGCATTTTTCAAGGGGTAGTCATCGGTCCCCCGCCGCCTCTTTAAAATGCAATCAAACAGACTGAAATCTCGACCTACTAGCGTAAAGTCAGGAAACATTCACAGCCAACCAAGTGTCTCCAAACAAGTGTTGCCAAACAAGTGTCTCTTGGCTCACTGAAAAAAAAATACAAACCTATAAAACATCAAGGTAAAGATGAAAAAAGCCATAATAGCACAGATGATACAGTTTACACAAAATGCACCCCCCCCCCCCTCCTCCCAATAAAAGAAAAATGATCAGAAGTTTGGTATTACAGAAAGTTCAACCTGCTAAGGGGAAGATATTCTTTGGCAAAACAGGGGGGGGGGGGGACAAGGAGGGGGAAGGGGAGGGGGGGGATGGGAAGGCCGAGGGAGACTGGTAGAAACAACAAGAAAAATAAGAGAGAAAATGAATAAACAAACAGTCAAGATATTACAGATGTTATGAGACATAGTAATACATGAAAGAGCAAACAAGAAGAATATGGAGAATGTTGAAACTGCTATGTAATGACAGAAATGTTAAGGTTAAGACACGGAATAGGATTATACTTAATGAACTTCGCGCTAAATCCGGACAGAAGAAAAGAAATGCAGGATATCACAGTCTTAGTGTGACAGCAACCATTCTATGCAGTTATTCCAGTCATGGAAAGGTCAAGTCCAGAAGTGCTTCTAGGGCTTGTTTTCCTTCCAACATTTGCTGTGAGCACTTCAAAAGAAACAAGAAGCAATAGAATAAAACCTCTTGCACAATCACAAGGCACTCATACTTTTCCATTTCTTAGTGTGTGTGTCTGTAAATATGCATTTTTACATTTCCCTGTTCAGACACAAAGTGTTCGTACTGAAACTCGATAATCAAATGTCTTCAAGATTTCAATGTATAGCCTACGGACCGTTCAGACGCATATCATGACCAATTTGACAAAAACATTGTGAAGATATATGCAGATTTCTGTGCAGTTTTCCACTGCGTATGTTGTTATAGTTGCCGCTAGCCCTTGCAGCAGTGAAAGGGATGGTTACATTTACCCAAGTGCTCATATTATCAAGCCCTGCCCAGTTTTACTGTTCTATGATCCCAATATGTTTAGACACACATGAAAAGATGATTAATTTCATTCAAGTTCTACTTTTAAACTATGCTCTGCCCATTGTGTCATTAAAAAAAAATCATATGACATTTTGTTATACAACATATTGTTAGTCAGCATTCAGACATATAAATTCACCATACAGCTTTACAATTTTTGGTATGACATTTTATGAATTTGAATAATTACGCAGTACCCACTGCATGCTATAAGGATTAGAACCAACACTTGCTGTCGGGCGAAAGCTCGGTGGTCAAGTGGAGATGACGCCTGTCCGGTGATCAGGAGGTCATAGGTTCGAATCCTGCTCGAGTATGTATGCCCATGATTTTTTTTATCATGGCTACTACTAAAACACTGATCAATTCAGTGCTTATTTACGTCGATGTAGGGCAATTTGTCAATCAGTTGCAATGAATTTTGGTATGGCTATACCATTCTGGTATACTGCAAAAATGAGGAATGTTCATGTGTATTTCAAGTTTGCAAATTTTGCGAGGCCAAGTTTTGTAAAATTAAACTTCACACAAAAGTTCCTGTCTACAATATGCCATGATATGCATTGAATGCCAGTGGCTATTTGCAAAAATTTCATGCCACTAATATATCTTGCTTTACAGTAAATTATTTTGTGTCTGAATGCTCTGTCCATGAACCTGCAGGTACCATGGTAGTTCTGTGAATACAAGGCTAGGCTAGTTCCACCTAAATCTTAGTTTGGAGGTAAAACTTTTCAGATTTACAGGCATGCACCCAGAATTGTACAAAACTCACTTGACAACCATTGTGGGACAACTAGCAGGCATGTGATAAGGGCAACATGTTTGTGAGAACTATGATTCTAGTTTGCTTTCAAAATTATTGATATAAATCGTTTAGCAAGAAAAATGCCTCTACACACAAGATCTTTGTTAGATGTGAAAACCCTTCAAATCGCGGGATTCCTTTGCTCATTTTGCCAGGGATTTGGCTTCCGCTAATCTGCGTCGAGTTTGTGTCCGTGCATCCTTGTCAAATCCGCGGTCCCTACCCCACAGTCGTAACGCGATCCAGGCCGTAATCTGGCCAAGCTCCAAAGCAGCTGGTGCCAGCGATTGGGGACTCGTCTTGAGCCAACAATTCCGCTCCGGAGCTCCCGTTGTCGTGGTGGTGTACGCTTACAATTCTGCCGCAATTCGGCATTTCAGCCGAGTCCCCAAGTGATCCCCCTCGTATCGTGTTCCAGTCCACTGATCTGACAGTGTATCTGTCGACTTCTGAAAGGAAAGCACTCGTGTGTATTAAGGGTCCTGTATCGTCATGAATGGTTGCAGCATTCATTTTCACAACGATTTTTCTTCCATGTCCTTTCTGAAAAAGGTATCGGATAATCATAATCTTCTCCCCCCCACCCCCCGACCACCAAAAAAAAAAAAAAAAAGAGAGAAGAGAAGACACGAGCGTACATTATTTCTGAGTGACAGAAGCAAATATAACCTTGGAAGAATCATCGGAGGTGGACTGAACTGATACATACGAAAACAAGAACCTTGACGCCAGAATTCATCTCACTGCGGAATTGATCATGACACATCGGCAATTTTCATGTGAAATAAAAAAAAGAAAGAAAAGAAATGACAAATTCTCCTGACAGGTACTCTTCTTCTTGACATTATCAACACCAATTGGCGCTAGCTCTTCTGTACATAAAAACTTCAATGTCTCATGACACAATAGATATGTTCGTCACGCAACCTGTATCTGTAGATCTGTATACTATTATCTGTTCTATCCACAGATTTCAAAGTACTGTATTAAAGCTGTTATTTTCGGGAGGGTTTAATTTTCGCAAATTTCGCGAATCACAGATGGACTACGAATTTAACAGCACGCGAAAATGTCACCATGCGCTAAAAGGTAATATTGCGCTTAAGATATGAAGGCCTCTGTGTCAATTCGCGAAAAACAACATCTCGCGAAAATGTCCGTGACCTCCTCATT
The DNA here is from genome assembly GCF_040938485.1 of Diadema antillarum. NCBI lineage: Eukaryota > Metazoa > Echinodermata > Echinoidea > Diadematoida > Diadematidae > Diadema > Diadema antillarum. The sequence goes on from NW_027272058.1 coordinate 333,579, forward strand.
TGCGAAAATATCTGTACGCGAAAATAACAGTGTATACATTAATGTGACTCAAACTCAAGTATTCCAGATACGGCTGACTCTACCTCTTCGACTGACTGTGATTATTATGTGAAAATGAATAATCTGTCTTTTACGGGAGAAAATAAAAAAGGCCCTTGGTTGTTGTTTTTTTCCTTTAATATCCTGTCTCCATACTTGAGGTGTACCTAACTACCAGACTAGGAGTACAGTTGTCACAGATCAAACATACTACTGTAAATGTGGAAATTGAGGTGGTAAATTAATATTCATGTATTTTGTTCTTTTTTGTGCAGGAGCGAATTCTAAAACCCGCAAAAACATCTTAGCAACCTTCTCCACACATTTTGAATGGGTTGACAATTGCCACAGTGCAAATTGAAAAACCTGTGAATATGCTTTTGAGCCACTTAGCACAAAAAATTAATATTTTTTAATATTTTGTTTGATTAAGAAAACATAAACATTTCAATTAATTCAAGATAGTTCAAGGAGAAACACCTATAACAACAATTTGCAGTGGCGTATCCAAGAATTCGAAAGGGGGGGAAATATTGCTGGTGTAACTTCTGGGTTTCACTGGCTGACAAGCTTGGCTGACAAGCAAAAAGAAAAAACGCTTCAGCGCACATTTTTTTTTGTTTCTCGTGCCACTTCCAGGTTTCATCGGCTGACAAGCAAAAACAAACAAACAAACAAAAAAAGACTTCAGCGTCAAAAATTAAAGGGGGGGCTCTTTTCATTTTCTTCTTTTTAGTTCTTCTGTTTTAACAAAACAAAAATTAATAGGGGGTGTGCACCCAGGGCGCCCCCCTCTGGATCCACTGTGTGATCGCAGCATAGTCTGAGAAGCTGGAAACAGAAGATGGAGTATCGGTGCAGCTGATTTTTAACTGTGACCCGCCATGTTGTATCACATGACCGATAGGTAGCATTGCCAGTATCATTAGTCACATCGATTGGGATACTATTTCCGCCAACAGGTGACTGCAATACACTCTCTGTGTATTTCATGTGACAATAAGCAGGTACTGCTGTGGCCAATGGCAAGATATCCATGAAACTTTACGAGGCTGCTGAGTACAATTGAAATAACATGCATAATGTGCATGAAAGTTGCATTTTCCCATCATATCTTGTTGTCATATTTCCATTGAAAAAACTTGGTGCAGAAACATTTTATTCTGATGAAGACATTTAAAGGCACATAGACCTGGTGGTTTAGTTGAATATGTGTAGACAGCGCAAGTTTCCTACAGAGACTGATATACATGCTATCGACTTCTCTTTAATAGCGCTTACACTTTAACCCATTGCCATGAGTCCGAAGAAGTCTGATCCACTGTAATCAGTGGTCCGATCACAGTTCAGTTCATGATTTGGCTGATGATGACAGCTTTAGCAAACTTCTTATGTGACGTCATACTGAGAAGCACCCTGGCATCACTACAGACTGTGTGACGCGCAGAAGACAACGAAAGCAACGTTACCTAGTATCACCTACGAGCTTTACTCTTGATGACAGCTCAATTTCGGCAATCTTCATACCAATGCTCACGTGATCGGCACTATCATCCAACAGCGCCCCCGCAATTGCCGGGTCTACATGTCTTTAATATCTCATATGGACTGACTACCAAATTGATGCTAATGTAAACACACTCTGAAACACAGAGGCTGAATAAATACAAAGAAAATCTGTATTAACTAGGTTGCTGGGAATGCCAATTTTACCCGTGTTATAAGTAATACCGTGTTGTAAATACAGTAATGGAAAACTGGTACAGTGTACCACCATATTCTCCTCGTTAAGAGCCGTACCTAGTTGTAGGCAAGCATAAGTATGTTTTAAACCCCAAATAATCACAATATGGGAAAGGTTCTACAATCATCATAAATGTACATGTATTACCATGCAGAAATACACAAAAATATCACATAATTGCCCTTTTTATTAACAGAAACACATAAATTTTGTCTCACTTCTGTCTTAGTGGTTCCCCCCCCCCCCCTTTTACTTCTCTCTCACAATGTTTGATTTTTCTACCAATTCTTTCTACTAATTTCCGAGACCCTTATATCTCTCTTCTTTCTTTTAAACTCTCCTTATACGTTCTGAACAAAATGAAATGGTAAATCTACATTTCAAATGTTGAATTCAACACTCAAAATGTCGGATTTACTACTGATTTTCTGAAATTGTAGTTCAACATTTTGAATGTTGAATTTAATATTTTGAGTATTAAATTGAACATTTACAAGGAGATTGGAGGAGTGAAAACATTTTAACTGTTGATTAAGCATTTTATTTTTTAGAGTGTATGTGTCCTTTTTATCTCTCCTGTTCTCATTGCTCCTTTCTTCTCTCTTCCCAATGACTTTTCACCTTCTCTTCCCTCAGTGTTCTAACCTCTCACACAGAAATCTGTTAGTTGCTGTTGTTTCTCCCTCGATTTTGACAAAGGTGTAAATGTGTATGCATGCCTAATCGTCTCCCCCTCTCCCTCCTTCTTCTCAATTATTTCTCTATGACCTTTTCCTCTTCCTTTTTTCGTTCCTCTTTTCTTTTCTTTTCTTTTCTTTTCTATTTCTCATTGCTTTTCTCCTTCTCCCTTTCTGGTAATTTCTTCGGATAGGAAGTGTTATTTTTTCCCCTCAGTTTTGGCTCTGTGTATGCTTGTGTTCGCCCCCCCCCCCCTTTCATCCTCACGTTCTATCCTGGCAAGACTCATTCATTCTTTTCTCTCTTCTCTCTTTCCCCTTCCGTTCTTCCTACTTTGTATATCCCTCTTAGTTTCTCTCCTCTCTTCCTCTTTCTCATCCTACCTTTTCTCTCGTTCTCTCTCTCTCTCTCGTTCTCTCTATCTCCTCTATCCCTCCATCTCACTCTGCCTTTTTTATGTTTTCTCTTTCGTGTTTCTCTCTCTTTTCTCACCCAGCAACATCTCTCCCTCTCTCATCCCTGACTTGGGAGCCTAATCCCCAACTTCACAGGTACTCTGCTATTTACCTGTCCTGAAAGTCCCATTCTAATCTATCCTAAGGGTAGCTCCAGGCGGCTTCCAACGATGTGATTGACAGCCCAAAAAAAGGGAGAAAAAACTCTTGAATAACCAACCTAACTCCTTCCTTTGCGGACCCTCGCTCTCTTGTGTCAAGTAGAAAACAGCATTCAACATTTTTTTCCCCCTTAATTTAAAGGGACTGTTCCTCTTTTCTCCAGAAACTTTATTTCAATTTGACAGCTTCCAAGAGGTTTAAGAAGAAACTAGGTAAAGCAGTTGACATCCGCTAATATTTGTTACTATCTTGCTTGAATGTAGAATTATTCAAGAACTGTATTTGGATTTAAAGGTCCTGTTTACCTTTGGGAGCAGTCATTTGAAAAGTGTTCAAGATATCACATTTGATGCATATGTGTAGGTCAGTTGTATCACAAAACATCCTACCATATGAAATTTTTTGCAATAAAGCCTAAAATATAAGGAGATATCAATATTTTTCTTAATAAACCAGAACTGTGTATACGGTTTAGTCTGGAAACATTTTTATTATAACTATTGTTCACATTTTGTATATTTAACAATACCTTACATCGATTATACTGGTTCAAATTTTTACATTGTTTGTTTCTATCCCTAACTCACCATTTAAGAACTATTTTACAGTACTAATGCTGGGTTTTTTTTCATCTGCAAATGGTAAATTATGCCTTTATGTCTACTACAAAATGACTGTCATGATAATATTGACAAGATAATTTTCTTATTAGTGTTCAATTTATTGGCATGGGTGCATGGTTATATTGTCACTTGCATAGGCCACTGTGAATGCTGTTTGAGATGCTAAAAACAAAATTGATTACAACTGATTGACAAATTGCATTACATCGATGTAAATAAGCATATGAATATGATTATAAAGTAAATAATTATTTGTGTCGATGTCTGGCAATTTGTCAATCAGTTGCATAAAAACATCTTGATGGAAGAATTTCATGAATTTGACAAATTGATCGCAATTCCTCAAAAAGCATTGAACTATGATTTCAATTCTCAAAGAGACGGTTTCAACATACAACTTGAAAGACTGTCTCCAAAAGACCAAAAATGATACATCCTTTAAAGCTCTCTAACCAACTTTGTTGCTTCATTTACATATCACATTCTATGTGACATGATGCTTTGCTAGCTTCTGACACAGACGGAGTGCACCTTTAAAATCAAGAAAGCCGACTGAGCAGTGACAGATGTGATGTATGCGATTGAGCCGAAAAACTTTGAACTCCCCGACACTCGAGCTGCCGTAAACAGGTTTTGCAAAACGTACAAAAATAGCACCTATATCATCCCTGCTCACGCTAAAAGGAGAAACAGAGGGAGAGAGAGAGTGAGAGAGGGATAGAAATAGTGTGCTTGTGTGTGTTATATGACATTTTAGCTCCAATTGCCCATATATTTACTAATATATAGAAGCATTTCTTCATGCAGTTTATTTCTTTAAAGTTTCATAGCATTCAAGGCATGATTTACCATTTGCAGAAGAAACAAATAGTCAGCATTAATGCTTTGAAATAGTTCTAAAATGTGAGTTAGGGATAGAAACAACCACTGTAAAAATATGAATCCGTATAATTGATGTTAAGTATTGTTAGATACAAAAAGTGTGAACAATAGTTATAATAAAAATGTTTCCAGATTAAACCATCTACAGTTGTGGTTTAATGAGAAAAATACTGATATCTCCTTATATTTTAGGCTTTATTGTGAAAATTGTATATGGTAGGATGTTTTGTCATACAACAGACCTACACATACACATCAAATGTGATATCTTGAACAATTTTTAAATCACTGCTCCCAAAGGTAAACTGGACCTTTAATGAGCTGTTTTATGAATAATGGGTCTTAACTATTTATGTTTTGTCAAAAAAGAATCAGACGTGCTTTCTACACAGCTTTGGCTCCCATATCATATACCCAGGCTTTTAGCTTAACTTGCCAAGTGTTTTAATGAGTGTTCAGTAATACATCCGAGTTTGACCTACCCAGTATTAGTTCGCAATTCCATTCAGGTATAGCAATGTGCCTCAGTCCAAGAGGAAGGGAGATTTATCACAAATTACAATTACTATTATGAATATTGTTTGTGTGGAATCTTGTCAACACAGACAAAACTGAATCTGTAGATGATTCTAACACAGATTTTTATGAATATTGATGCATGATATGCATACTGTGTCATTAAACAATTCATCAAATCTTGTCTAAGAAAATAAAGGGAGTGATCACTGATATCCAAGAAGAATTTCTGATGTGCATCTCAAAACTATCACAGGTAAACATAACAAAAAATATGAAATGTTCCTGAGAGAAATCGGGCATACATGCACATTGTATTGAATGTATACTACACGGAATTACCCTACATCTTAGAATTAACACGTCTGGGGGACCAGTGGATGAATTAGTGAATGTGTTGTCAATGTTTCAGAACAAATTTTGAACAGAGTCTAAAATAAAGGGGGGCTGTCACATGTATGTACAATGTTAAAATTTGCACTGGGTTGTGGGGTATAAATACAGGTGCGTGTGGGGGGGGGGGGGGGGGAGGGGGAGGGGGAGGGGGAGGGGGGAAGTGTAGGAAGAGTAAACAGATGCAAAGCCTATGTACTCATGACCATCAATCTGGCTTTCTCGGGGATGAGAACGAGCGTCACATTTTGAGACCGCTTCCTCGGCAAAGAAGGAACAGTATGTGTCAAGGACATCTCGAGAATGAAGAGATGTGCTCCGAGTCTCGAAAGCATCACCTTTTTCCTCTGGCCGCTCCTCAATCCTCGACTGATGCTAGGACATTGAATTGACTTGTGCCGCAACATTTTCCACGTGATCCGGGTTCTCACATTACTCGCATTAATGTGGCACATTTCACGCAGTTGCTCAACAAAAGTGCCGGCGACACTTTTTGGCACGTGTTTGCTCAACACAGAATGCTGCTCCGAGTGGATCTGTGAGTCAGCTGTGATTTGTGTAAATCGCATCTAGACCTTGAGATTACACCTAGCTATTTAAAGATGGGTTATTTATTACTGCCTTCTATAGATTTGGCCACTGGGGATTGAATCTCTGCAGGGCAAACACACACAAAAGTTTACAAACACATGTTCAATTTACCTACCCTTTAGATGCCCTGAGTAATGCCTTTCACTGCTTAAAAGTCCATTCAAATTTCATGCTGCAATTAGTGCATGACAAAGAACGACTTTCATTGAAATAAGGCATTTTTTTTAAAATGAATTTTAAAGGAATGGTATAATTTTTGTTGAGATGGGGGTGCCCAATTTTCAATAGCAAATTGGCCATTGTTGCTGTTTCATGAAAACTATCATCACTTTTTATTATGACCGCTTTGTTTTGCTTTGTGCTAATATAACAATCTCGGCCATTTTTCATCACAAAAACTTGTAATTCCTCTTAGAATTGTATGTTCTTTAATATTCCACATGCAGGTGCTTTCTAATCATCTCGCAACAAATTAAAATCTGAAAACTATACCATCCCTAAAAAGGGATGGTAAATGTTTGGTGAAACAGTGACAATGGCCAATTACTATTCAAAATTATGTAAGTTAGAAGAGGTGCAGCTCAGATGGAGATGGACCAACTGTCCTTAACCCATTCCATCCCAGGGACTTTGGACAATAGGCATTTTCACATCAGCCCGATAAAAATCCAAGCTCGGGTTATTTTCGCGATTGCGAATTAGCGAGCTATTTCATTTCTTCATCGGCCCGAAGAGAATTAGCCCAAATTTTTTTGGAGCTAATTCCACAGCTGAGTATGTGCAAACAGCATCAGTAATGTGTGTGCCCTCTCAAAAATTCCTCATGATTTGTGTGCAGTTTGCCTCAATCGATCGGGTCACACACGCTAGGCATGATGGGATGCATCGCGCTAATTTCTCGAGTCGTTTTCACATCATCAAATAGCGCGCTACTATCCCGCTATTTCCGAAATTTCCTGAGTTGGACTTGAGAAATTTTCTCAATCAGAGCGATACAATTAGCGCGCTAATTTGTGTTCACATTATCAAATAACGCGCTATTTCATTATTGGGTTAATTTCCCAAGTCAGAAAATAGCGCGCTATTTCGAAACATCGGGCTGATGTGAAAACGGCTAATGTGTAGAATGCTATGGGGTTTTCTGTGCCAATCAGCACTCAGAGCACACGCTGGCTTAATGCCACCTACGTGATCATTATGACGCAACTCTTTGGTTGCCAAAGGGCAAAATAGTGCATGCATGTGTTTGATTCCAAAAGGCTTTTGTAGTAGATTCAGCTAATGATCTGAGGCAATGTAAGTTTGCCCTCGGTTTTTCCGCGAATCTACCAACCGAGTCAGGCCCGCTCTCGAAGACGAGTAGCCACCGGGGGCATAATATCTGCGATGAACGACCCCACGCGTTGCGAATCTGAGTCAAGAGTCCATACACATATACTGCATCAACATCTATCTGCGAGTCCCACAAGTCTACTCCAAGAGAAATAACGTGACGAGATTGAGAAAGAACTATGGTTCCTGGCTGTTCTTTTTCTTTCATTCTGCACAAGGTCAGAATATGCAAATCTTGAAGGGACATACATGTGCAGAATGGAAGGAATCTAGTTGTTTGGTTTTCTCCAAGTTATTCCATCCAATACTCAGAACGCTTGTACCACAAAAAAAAAAAAATAATATTCTGAAAGTGTAAAATTAAGACACCCGCATATCAAACCTTAAAACCTAATATCAATACATTATGAATGCTAGCATAGTTATACATAAAGTTACCCACACACACACATATTATATACAAATGCACTTTAAAAAAGAGTGATTTTGGAAAGCATATTTTAGTTATGAAATCAAGAATCAACACAGGTTACCAATTTAACTAATTCCTGTCCATTGGCATTAGCCAAGTGATGAATTTAAAAAAAATTAAAAATCAAAATATCATATTCCTTTATCAAGCAAAGCCAATAATAATACTTTATTTCCTTGTTTTATACGTGTTTGAATATGTTAACAAAATAAACAAACCAATTTGGCACCTAATGACACATTCTTTTAATGTACAAATCAATAAATTGCAATTAAAATAGTTCAAAATAATTTACACAATTTTGTGATAACAACTTATCTTGAATTTGTATTTGAAATACACATACATACACACAAACATAACACCTACAAGGTGTTCACCACCTACACAAATGATACAGTAGCAGCCAAATCAAAGTCATATGCCAATATGAGAGAGTGGGATGAAGAACTCCCAACTCTATACAGACACTGTGCTTATTCACGAAGAACGAGGCGAGAAACTTATACCATCACGTCACACCTACATCCCGTTTGCCTGCTAACGTGATTTGCTTGTTTTCGCAGCCACCTCAAACAATTGAATCAGCCACGTCCCAGCGGAAGCGTATCTCAGATGACTGCAGCTCACTAGCTTCTCATTTTTTCCCCTCTCTTTTTCTTTTCTTTCTTTTTGGAAAACTCTGTTCATGCTTCCTTTTTCTGCTTCTTCTCTTGGGGTTCAGAAGATGAAATTCACTGTTTTGGGTCCATATGGTTTATTAAGACTGCAGGCGGCATCCTGGAACAATCTACGACTTTGGCAAAGCAAAGGAAGGCCCTCGTACAACAAAATGACATTATCTCAAGCCAAAGAGCTGAAAGGCTTTAAACTGATTTCATCTTTTCTATGGGTGTGCATTTTGCACAGTGATGCAGTCATTTTATAACCTGTATTTTTTTCTTCTTTGCATCTTATTTTTTCCTTATCTTTGTAAAAATAACTAAAAGCAGATGTAATTGTGGAAGGGTTTTTGGGTATGGAGCGAAGACTATAATTCTTCTTCATTGCTAACTTAGAACTACACTAATCTTTTTAGAGGTAGATCTGATTAGATGACAAAAAAGCCACTCAAGGCTTATGCTTGGAACTGAAATTAGAGTGGCAATAACATGCCTGTTTCAAAGCAAGTGGGTACGATCAAAATTGTACACACCGGACATCTATCATTGATATAATGGGAGCAAAAAACTGCATGTTTTGCTTTTAGTTCTCAAGGTGTACTGATGCATTGTGCAACATTATCCTTAATGCCATAGGGGTAATAATGTACATTATGCATGTACATGTGCACGCATAAACAAAAGAAAATAAGTTTCTGTGATGAATGGGAAGCCACAATACAGCACACTTTGTTAGCTTTTCAATCAGTGTCAACGTAAATGATGCACTGCCGGTGAAATGAATGAAAAATTGATGAAGTGTGAGCATCAAATTGCATGTTTTTTTTTTCAGTGTGAGAGTGCAGAAGGCAAGATCTAATCCGCGCATACACTGTAACACTTACCAATTGCTGGTATGTTCACAGTCAGTCATGATGAATTATAACTAGCACAGATTTCATAAAGGGGAAATCATCTATGCCTAGTTATCAGTGAAGCGATTTTCCTTATTCATAAATGATTTTAATCATTTGATATTTTTGATGATGATAATGATGATGATGATGATAATAATAATGATTATAATAACTAAAATAATCACTGTGATAATGACAGAATGTAGCAAATAGCAATAATATATAAATATATATATATTACCCAGCACTCATATTGTTTTTTACATTGTATGAGCCCTTAGTGTGTGGGAATATGAGAACAAAAATCCAAGCATGTCTGCATGTCTATGTCTAAAAATATCAGCCTGGATAATACATAACAAAAAAAATCAATGATGGAATTAATGTCTTAATGGGGAATGAAAGGTTAAGGAGGGTATGGACCATTCTTTAAAAAAAATCAATATTCCACTTCTGCACTCAGGCCCTATGAGTTGGTTCCATGACATTTGCTGCTGCGACAATTACCGTACTCCCATTAGATATCTGCACGCTAAGCCAAACATATATTCTACCCATAAACATAACCCTAACCCTAATCCTAATCCTCACATCAAACTAAACCTAAAATCCTATCACAACCCCAGGCCTAACCCTAAGTCCTTGGAGAAAACAAGACCAGAGCTACTGTTGAGCCTGTTTGCCTTCTCTCCCCATCATTAAAGGTAGAATGTATCTTTCAAACGATATATTACTCATTAGAGGAAGAATCTATCTTTGCTAAGCTGTTGAAACAGCCGTATCATCTCTGCCGTGTCAGGTAACCTCAGAATTTCAAAGCATGAATCTCAAATTTGATATTAATCATAGATTGGCACACTTATCTATTAAAGACCACTGCATCCGAGTGAAAACTGCTAATCCTCACCATTAAAAAGCACATTAAAACTAATTCATGCGACAAAATTGTGTCATTACATCAACTGTCTCTCCCTTCTTCTTTTTTCCCAAATATTTCCATATTACTTTATCTTCTTTTTTTCTTTTCATACGCACAGCTTCATATTTCCATTTACAGGTAAACCATTCTTTTTATATGTACTTTGTCAATCATGCAATTTTCTGGGTACTATATAAGTAACGCAGGCTGTGCTTTTGAATAGGCCCCCAACTTTTGTTCGTATTTCTATTATGAATTGCCTTGGGTGTTGCTCAAATATACAGTTTGACTATCATTACCTTCATAACAAAGTGTCATTGAACTTTGATAATTATTAAATTAGTCAATTATACTTGATTCTTTGTTTTTTGTAAACACAAAATTGAAATAGATTTCAATCAATAAATTGATCAATCATATTGCATCCTCATACTGATGGTTTATGAATGTAGTCAATAACTACAGTGCAACTTAAGGGAAGGTATAGTATTGGATGAGGCGAGGATTCAACCTTAAACTTAATTTTGCAAGATATACTTAGAAACCGCATTATGAAATGTTAAAGAGCATACAATTCTATACAAAGAGGACTTCAAATCTTATTTAATGAAAATCGGTTTTGTATTGGCTGAGATATGCAAAAACAAAAACAAAGCACTCCTATGAAAAGGGGGGTCCCACCTTTTATTAGGATTGCTTTGTTTTTTAGATCTCAGCTATTTCAAAAGCAATTTTCATGAAATAAACTTTGAATTCCTCTTACAAGTGTTGCTTTTTCGTTATCTCATAAGGGGTTTCTAATTTTCTTAAAAAGTCAACATCATCAAAAATTAAAGGCACTCAATCGTGGCGAGTGGTTTGTGCGGCACGGAGACGAACGCAACACGCTGCCTCCCCCATTCTGTATCAAATGTAGTGACCCCAGAATGAGAATAGCGCTGGCTCAATGGGTCAGCGAACAACACGCTAGACTACAAGAGCTCTGTGCTACAAATCTCCTAACCCAAAATGGCTGTCCGAGCGAGCCACGAGGGCTTCCGAATGGACGCACACTCTCAGTGCGCATGCGCATAAAGAGAGGCCAAAAGAGCCACGCGCCTTCTGGCCTCTCTCCTCCAATCACCGCAGCTCGCGGTGACAATGTTTGTGTATGATGCGTACACAAACACGCACGCACACACACACACGTGTCTCAGTGGCAGCATTGTCCCACACGTTTATGGATATAGCACCGAGTCTGGCATTGCTCAATTGCATGCACAAACTTCGGTCATTCGGAGTTTACGTACCATAAGGGATGACTATCGGCTGCATTTAAATAAAATGTTTGAATCCTGTAGCCCCATCTCAACCGAAACTGTACCATCCCTTTAAAGGGGAAGGCTAGTAACTGATCAGTGGGAATCGGGGGAAATGCTGGGAGATGATTGTTCCAATCCTTATGGGATTCATTCAAGAAGAGTTCATTGTATATCTATTGTTGTGTGAAAATGATTTGCTTCAGATTGGTCTCATATTCAAGTAATGTGCAGTTTAATGCTTCCAGGTTAGCGTCCCTGGTCAGTGACGGAGCATTAATCTGCACATTACTTGAATATGAGACCGTTCTGACGCAAATCATTTTCACACAACAATAGATATACAATGAACTCTAGAATGAATCCCATAAGGATTGGAACAATCATCTACCAGCATTTCGACTGATTCCCACTGATCAGTTACTAGCCTTCCCCTTTAAAGGTTCTTCCTCCTCTTCTGGTCTCTGCCTCATCTTTCTCCTTCTCCTCCTTTTCCTCCACCTCCACCAACTCTTCCTCCCCCCTCCTTGTTCTTTTCCTCCTCCTCCTGTTCTCCTCTTCCTTTTTTCTTCTTCTCCTCTCCTTCCTCCTTTCCTTCTTCTTCTACTTTCATCATAGTAAAGGCCTTTTTAAGACATTGCATCAATGTGCTAATAATAGATTTCAATTAAAACAAACAAGGGAACATGTAGGCGATGTCTCATTGTTACTCTGACATAATCTTGTCTGAGATCTGGAACTGCAAAATTTGAAGCGGCAAAAATCTGTAGTCATGCTGCAAAAATTCATAGTCATACTGCCAAACTCCAGTCCTGATGCAATGGTATGTCCGCTGAAGAAACCACATGGGGGGTTGGGAATGATGATCTACATATGCTAAAATGAAATACCTATGGTGTTCCAAGATTTGGCGCAGCAGAAGGTGCAGCTGGTATCTTTCCCTTATGATATCTTAAAGGGACTGTACCGTCCTGGTTGAGGTGGGGGACTCATGTTTTGAACATTCCTAAGTGAGATGATGAGAAACCTCTTATGAAATATGAAAGAGCATGTAATTTTAAGAAGGATTAAACATTTATTTGATGAAAATTGGTTTTCAAATGGCTGAGATATATTCAAAAAAGTCATGATAATAAAAGGCGACAGGCCACAGCTTTATTAGGATCTCTTTATTTCACCTTGTTTTTGGATATCTCAGCCATTTCAAAACCAATTTTCATCAAATAAACTTTTGATACCCCTTAGAATGGCATTCTCTTTGACATCTCATAGAGTGGTTTCTGAATATCTCGCAAACGTTAAAAGCTAAATCCTCGCCTTGACCAGAACTGTACACACCCTTTACAGAACAATCATACAGTCACAACATCACAAAACGGAATGATATCACTGCGAAATGATTCATAAAACTTTGTACGCATCTCGTCTGCAAACACAGCAATATGCCAGCTCCACCATTTCCACACCGCACCCAACATGGGAATTATTAGGTAAGTAATACTTCTCGCTGTGATCTGAAACTGTACACACAGCAATCAAATTTACAGACTGTACATTCAATTCCTTACCAAGGCAAAGGACAAAGATGGTGGTGGTGGTGGGGGGGGGGGGGGGGGGGGGGGGGTATGAAATGACCATACGCGAGATGGTCCAGTTTCTTGTGGACTCTCTATAGTTTGAGTCATCTCATAATTAATTCTGGTCACTGAGGATCTCTGAGTCCGATCTAGGTTAAGAGAGCACTTTCATAACACTACAGAATACCAATCCTCCAGGGGAGACTAATTGGTTTGTTTGCTTTCTCCACACCCTCTGTTTGCCCATTCCCTCCTCCTTATGTCTTCTTCTCTGTCAACATCCACATCTCCTTAATCCTTGTTTTTATGCTATTCTCCAGTCTACATCAGTCAGTGTTTTCAAAAAAGCCTTGAAGACACATCTTTTTAGTAGCAACTAGTTCGTAGCTGTAACATTTATCCATTATTTTACATACTGTCGTACATGTTTTGAATTGACTGTAAGCGCTTTGGGCCTTGTGGGAAAAGCGCACTATAAATAATAGTAACGATAATAATAATAATAATAATAATAATAATAATAATAATAATAATAATAATAATAACAATATCTCTCTCTCTCTCTCCCTCTATAGCATCTTTCTCTCTCTCCATCTCTTTCATTCTCACTAACTCCTCAAGCATTGTCAAGCTTGCAACTTTAACCCGTTGGGGATGGTTAAATTTTGCTATAACACGCATGTGATTTCCCATAGACACCTGCCCAAGTATACTCAGGACTCGTCCTCAACGGACTAAAAAGAGGTTTCTCTATGTACCGTAGTGTATTCATATTTGACGACATCCTTCAATATGAGCATTAATTGTCTGACCCATAGATACAAGTCAGTCAGGATTGTGATCCACCTCAGCAATAAAAGAGACTCGCATGCCTTGCCAAGAATTTCATCTCAGGAAAAAAATTGCACGCATAATGGGCAGTTTCAGTATTCTGTCAAATCTCCATAGCAACTGAGCCATGCCTAGAGCCATTCAGAGAAAAGACAAGGATGATTTTTACACTTGAGAGCAGAATCAATTGCTATCAAGGCAGTAGGCAGTATGATCACAAATCTGACAAAAGGTACTCTGATTTTACACACACACACTATCTGAAATCAAATACAAACTTCTGACATTTAAAAAGAAATGGGAAAAAATATTAACCACTGTATAGCATCTGGAAGATGAGCTCCAAGCTTTCATAAGATAATGCCAGCTGAATAAGAATGCAAACCATTAAGTTCATAAGACATTCTGCCCATTATGGTGCTGTTCATGCAGTACTGAGAGTTAACCCATTCTGTGCCACAGACTTTAGGCATTGTATACAATGCTACAAAACTTGTTTGAGGGTTTTCTGTGTCAACTTGCACTCAAAGCACACAAAGGAATTTGGTTGTTTGCTTGTTTGTTTTATTTCCGTACTATAAAATCAATGTATTCAATACAGTGAGAAGAATATTTTACGTAAAGATCAAACAAAAAACAAAATAAAACAAAACAAAACAAAACAAAACATGCAGAGGGTAGTCCATTTTCAGTAGTGACAATGATTTTCACTTCTGGTCTTCCATGGGGGCCCCATTTACAAAAATGTCACACAACCAGGGACTGATAATAGAATAGAAATATAACAAAAACACAAACAGAATGGTATAATGCATTACAACATTGCGATTACATTTATACCATATACATGTATTTCATAATTGTTCATAGGTGTGGAGCATATAAAAAAAAATCTAGTGGAAGAGATTTCGGTTCTGTTTAAATTGAACTTAAAAAGGGGAAAAGAGGATAGTTGACGTAAATCATCACGTATGCTATTATAAGCTGCAGCAACTCTGTATGAGAATGATCTCTTCCAATAGTTTTAGGCTGTGGTAATTGTAAATCGTTTTGATTACTGAGAGAGTATGGTGACGTCTGGTACTTACATATATTCGGGGGCCATGTCATTCATAATCTTATACATGAATGAAAGCAGATGAATTTTTTTGGTCTTTTTGTTACTGTATTCCACCCCAAGTATGCTTGATGTAAGCCACAAGAAATCCCCCACACCTACTCTGAGCTCTCTGCACCGCCTTCTCCCTGCAGTGGAGAGATTTGTGGAAAGCGAAATGTATCGCAATCTTCACGTCTCTTCCCCAGAGTCACTGGCGTATGAACAGTTTTGCCTTTTTTCGCTTCACAGATCGTACGCCTCAAGAAATTTGAGACTGGATGATCATTTTCCTTGTTTGGCAGGGCATTATGGGGCATTTTTCATTTCCATATAATTCTCTAAAGAAGTCGGCGGAGGGAATGAAGAAGAAAGTTTCAAGGTGGTGGGTGGATTAGGGACAGGAATAGGGAGAACACTAAATTAGTGACATGTCAAATTTATATTCTAACAATGAGAGCAAGACTTTGTATCAAATATATTGTTGTTACCATGAAAGTGCACTAAAAAAAAGAACAATCATTAGCATGGAGCCATAACAATTAATGACCATTGTGGACACACACACACATCAGGTATCTTTATTTGTGAAATATCACATCTAGTGAAATACAAATTGTGCGATATTTTAATTCCTTCTTGCCATGTGTTCTAAATGTCATGTATCTGGTGGTTTCAAATGCAATGGCATCATGATATCTTTGAAAATGGTCTGATTTTGATCAAAACAATGCCATCCATTTCTTCTCATTTTAGCCTATCCTACAGTCAAATTGGAGTGGAGTTGGGCTTTATAGTTTCTTTATGAGCCACAAGTCATTCCTTACATGCACTTCTGTTAGATGCCCTTGCATGTGCAGCCATCCTAAGGACAGTTATCAGTGAGGTGGTAGCCGGAAAATTGCTCCCCATGATCATGCTTTCAACTTCCTCCTCCTACCCCCCCCCCCCCCCCCCCCCTTGCCCCCCTCCCCTCGCCCCAACTCTTTTGCCCAAAATCGTTTGAAGCTTGTGAATGGGCTTCACCATGCCATGAATATGCATCCATATTCCGGGATTGTAATGGACTCTTGAAGTTTGAATGGCCCCCGAAGCGGCGGCCATCGGGGAATGCGGTGCGAAAGTTCAGCTGCCCTTGCATCGGATGACACCCACAAAATGTGCTTGAGAAAAATTATTTCATCCTCTTTTTTTTTCCACAACCCCAAACAGCTTCCCCCCCCCCCCCCTCGAATTCCTTTTCCAGTACCTCATCTGGAGGAGGTTGTGGTTTTATACTTAGTACGTTGGCTACCTTCTTGCAGCCATGTTCACATAAAATGATTCCAATAAATGGCATGCATAGAAAGAGTTTTACCGCCACAAAGATGCCAGCAAACCAGTATACTACTGACTGACTGCTTGCTGAGCAGTGGTTCCGCACATCATTGACTTGCCTTCGTAAAGAAACAAAAACATTGTATGCATTCTTTCAATTTTTTTTATTGGTTCTTTCTTCTCTTCCAGGTACACCTTCTTTGGCGTCTTCCTTAAAGCACCGCGGTTCTATAAGCTTTTTTCGATGCTAATGAGACTTGTTTACTAGCATTCTCTTTGAATAACGCATGAGTTGTCAAACAAGAGCTGTGTGAAATTGTACTAGAAAATAATATAGCAGTGAAACAAAACTATATATTTCTCTCTCTCCGTCCCCCTTAATCTCTTTCTCCCTTCATTTCTTTTCCCTCTGTTTCTCTGTCAGCAGCCTCAGTCTCTCTTTTTCTCTCAAAAATATCTTTCTCTCCATCCAGTCTCTCTCCTCCCTCACTTATTTAATCTCATGCCATTATTTTTTTTTCCGTCTATCCTCTCATTCCATTCATTCTATTGAATGCCCATCAATGCCATGTACTGCCATTGCAATACTTTCCGCAATTTTAGACACACGCGCAGACAGACATCTTGTTCCCTGTCTCTCATTCACACGCTTTCTCTCTCCCCATATCACTGCAATAGATGCCACGTGTTCATGTATGAATCCAGCGACGATGTACTTTTAATGCTTTCAATTGGCTGACGGACAGACTGGAACTAACATACATTTTTCTCTCTTTCTAGCTCTGTCGGCTTTTTTCTGCTCTATCAGTCTGATTTGGTATTTGTTTTTTTTTGTCCATCCCCTTCTTTCATTCTTTTTCTCTCTCTCCTTCTTTCTTTCTTTTTCTCCCTCATAAGCACATTTTATACTTCATTACTTCTACGTTTATTGTATTCTAGTGTGGATTACAGCTGCACTGCATGGAGTACTTGAAGGGTTTGTTTGCAAAAACCGATAAGTCCATTTTTGAAGATTTTGAAGTACGATCTCTGTCATAATGTACAAAATAATACCTTTAAATGATATATTGGTCACTACATATAAAGGTATATTTTTGAAGTTATGGTCAAAAGAAGCAAAAATGTTCTCGATATTCTCTTTATTTTTCTTGACCTGTCATCGCAAATATCTCCATTTGGCAAATATGTACTTATCGGTTTTTGCAAACAAACTCTTCACTTTCTCTTATATTTTTTTCAAAAGGTATGGATTGTAATGGCTTCCAATGCACCTGCCAGACAGACAGACACACACATACACACACACACACACACACATACACACCAACATGAATGTTCTGACAGACAGATACACACAAATGCATAGGAACATAAAGAAACATACACACATGCACACACATATGAACCCACCATATACATAGACTCTATTCACATCTCCATAAGATAACTAGTATCATATGGCATGCAGTATAGACTTTCATTCATTCCTTCATTCATTCATTCATTCATTCATCCATTCATTGGGGTGGGAAGAATCTCAGCTAACAACACCCCTTTTTACCTTTTGTTTCTTGTTAAAGTTAAAACTTAAAACTATGTTTGATTGTTTCTTTCATTTCCATCTGACAGTATGTCTGGATAGCCAAGTTTAGTTGCACAATGTACTCTCTAAAAAAGAAAGAGTGAATTTTCACTCGATTTTCACTCCCCTTGGTAGTGACGTCAAGGATCACTAGAAGTGGAGTGAATTTCGAGTGAACAGAAATTTCACTCCAAAAGAGAGTGAAAAAAGACGGAAATGTTTTTGGTGGGATGTTCACTCCTTTCTCACTCTAAATTCACTCCTGACGTATTTCACTCTTTTCTCAGTCGTTTTTCACTCCTTTCTCACTCTCAATTCACTCCTATTTATTTCACTCTTCTTTAACTCCGGAGGTTTTTCACTCCTTTTTCAATCTTTTTTCAATCCTTTTTCAATCTTTTTTCAATCCCAAACGGAATTACACGCTACATGAGCACACATCTCTATCACAGCACTCAGTGCACTAGTTATTCAACCCTGGAAGAAAAAGTGACAATGGTGATGAATTTGGGAATAATCTAAGTGGTCTGGAGTCATTTCTGGAATAATGAGTACCAATCAAACTAATACAAACAAAAACAGCAAGCAAAGTTCATAATATAGATATTTGTTAATATTAATGCATGTATTTTGAAGCCAACGATCCACCACTGGTAGCCCAGTGCATTGCCAACTTTGTGTTCCAGTTTTGAAAGTCATTCCTACCCGAGCTGGATCAATACATGAAACTGAATGAATATAAGCTAGTAATCCAATTGGCTGTTGTTTCATTCTTTCTTATTAATTTATTCTTTCTTTAAGTAGCATTGAGGGGGATATAAGAAGATAATGTACTAAATGCTACGCATGATATTTTTTTTTTTATGAGCTGATTCTCTAAATTAAATAAATGTGTGATGTCCACTGGATCACCTGAAATTAAAAAAAAAAGGAATACCTCTTTAAATATCTAAATTTCAACTACAGAGCAGTACACCATTACAAACAGTCTTCATGTGCTGAGTATCTGGTTTTCCATGAATTATGTGGCCAATAATAATTATACATATTTTTATCATTTAAGAACAACTGTCACCATAATCATCACAAGGTCCTTGTAAATATGCTATTCTAGCTGTCATTCCCAAAGCTCTACAAATGAAGAGTTTGTTTGCAAAAACTGATAAGTCCATATGTGCCAAATGGAGATATTTGCGATTAAATGTCAAGAAAAATACAGAGAATAATAAGAAAATGTTTGCTTCTTTTGATCATAACTTCAAAAATGTACCTTTATATGTAGTGACCAATATGTGATTCAAAAGGTATTATTTTGTACTTTATGACAGAGACCGTACTTCAAAATCTTCAAAAATGGACATATCGGTTTTTGCGAACAAACTCTTCAAATATTAGCATCACACATTTCCCCAAAAATATGCCAAATTCATAAAGTTTGTGCAAAAGTGAACAATTTTACAAGTACCCTTCCTGAACATGTTTAATTTTCGACAAGTGAATATAATTATTGCATGTTCAATGATAAGCTACAAAAGACTTGCAAAGTA
The DNA here is from genome assembly GCF_040938485.1 of Diadema antillarum. Taxonomy (NCBI): domain Eukaryota; kingdom Metazoa; phylum Echinodermata; class Echinoidea; order Diadematoida; family Diadematidae; genus Diadema; species Diadema antillarum. The sequence goes on from NW_027272058.1 coordinate 353,191, forward strand.
TAGTCACCATTATCTATATCATAATACAAAAACAATTACACATGTACCAGGAATTGTGATTGCTTTGAAAAATTGACAAAAATACAGAAATTTTCAATACTGCATGGTTAATCAAGGTTGGATCCTCTGTCATGTAACACAGTGATGCTCTACAAGTGCATTGCACAAATACCTAAACATACTCGATCAGAGAAGCATGGTCTTGACTTTAAGTAGGCTTTGATGGGGTATTTATGTAGATGATAGAGCCAGAGGGGGCCTCCCTGAAACCCCCCAGACCTCGGCCATCAACCGTGCGATCATTACAAAATCCACACACAAATTGCCTGTGACATAATGTACAAAACGGTAATGTTGATTTTCAACAACAACAAAAAAAGTCACTTGGCTAAATTATGCTAATTTGGGCATGAAATCAGACTATTTGCCATAACTAAAGTTCCAAAAAGGCACATTTTTTGTTTTTTGTGTAAATATTCTTTCTAGCGTCCATAGCAAATGATAGAGAAAAAAACTGTGCCATCAAAAAATTCTGAAGTATCTATTTTTTTCTATTTACTCATGTATTTTTTTGTTTCTTACTTTTTGTTTTTCATTGCCTTTTCAATGAAATTTGTCAGCGACACGTCCAGCATGAAAATATTTATGTTATTGATTACAATCAATAACCCCCAAAATAATCATGCCTTCATGAAATTTGGCATGGAATGTCAAAGGGGAGGAGGGCTCGTAGCCCCCCCCCCCCCCCCCTCAACCGGGCCTACTATTTATGGAAAAAGAATTGCAATCAATACAGTTGACACAACATGTATCATATCATTGATCTTCTTCACCTAAATAAGGCATCATTGTACAATATTGAACACTTGTAATCCTTCCGAGTTTTGCCAGATGTAGCAACAACTAATGCATGCAAACTGAATTTCTTATAGAGTGATTTCATGTGACGTCATGTTGGCCACCATAATGGTGGCTTCCATAGCAAAGGCGATCAATATTCATTCATGCATGCCTCTCCAACAAAGGTGTTCTTTTGCCTTAGGTTTCCCTGAAGTATACATTGCTGCAGCTTTTGTATGCAGTCTTGATTTCTAGTCAGTTTAGGCAATTGACTTCATTAGGCTGCGTTCACATAGAAGTATACTGTATACGGTATTCGCTATTCGCACCCAGTACACCATCACCCGCACCGTCAACTTGCCATCCCATGCAGTGAGGATTTCTTCCTCCTACATCCCAGCAAATCTTATTAACAATTTCTAAACTGCATCAGAATGTCAGTCTACATGCTTATTTTTGCTAAAGGGCAAATCCAGACCAAAATTGTCATTATTTCATAAACGTGAGATGGTATACGCTGCAGGAAAATCGAACAAGCTCGATTCCCACTTTGCTACACTATTCTATGCTATTCGGTACATTCAAATAGTGCCCTCTTATGTGAACCGGTGTTAGGAAATCCTATCATTCGATTCAAGCTATTCGCGTGCCCTCGAAAACGAGCCCCGAATACCCAAATAGTATACTTCTATGTGAACGCAGCCTTATGGTCGGCAATTGTGACATCACTGCTAACACTCTATAACAAAATATGATTGTCAGTTGCAGGTCTTAATAATTTGTTATGAGGTCAAGGGAAGAATTATCCATAAGTTTGACTTGGCACATTAGTGAACTAATCTATTTGGCTCCATCTACTCTAATGCCGTGGATTTATCAATGATGGGCTGCAGATGTTTCGTGGAAAAAGAAGTTGAACCAATTGAGCTTCTACCCACAAGTTTTTCATAGTACAGTACATCAATTACATAAAGGTGAAAATGTACAAAATAACTCTGGGTCCCGTAACCCTAGGGATCAATGATTCCCATCAATTTTGTTTTATATTTTTTTAAAGATTTTTCCCTCTACTCCAAAGAAGATGGATGCAATAAATTTGAGCACATGCATATTGTACTGCATCACTGCTAATCAAAGGGGTGACAAATGTATGTGGTAACTTAATCACAACATGGAGACATGATCTTCATCCCAAGAGCATGGATGACCATTGGAAGATTCTACTATTTAGCTGCTATTTGTAGCATTCCCCGCCCCCCCCCCAAAAAAAAACAACAAAAACAAACAAACAAACAAAATGAGGGAAAGAAATACAATACATACAAGTGTCTGTCAACAGTTTTCTCTCTTGAATATTAGACCATAAAAAGGTTTTATTAAAGCAAGTCAGAATTGCCTGGAGAGAAGGGGGTGCTTAATCATGAGCGCAGCCAGATTCGTATCATGCGGAATGCCAAGCTGTGTGTGGCCAAACATTCTTTCATATGCTTGGAACACCTTACAGATGAATGTATTGATTAACATGTTGCCATGAAGAGGAGATTTTTTCTTGACTATATAAGTCAAAACTATTTTCAGTTACTAGTATATACAACAATCAACAATTTAAAGCATTAACAATCACACATTCTATGCAACAAACTCTTTTCATCGGCGAGCCCTGTTCTACTTTTAATGTTGAAGTGCTGCAGTACATCCTGGTAACAGCTTCATGCTAAACTACCGCTGAGCCTGATGAGGCTGACTCTTCAACAAGAATGAAAGTTCCAACGTCAGAGGAGCATATACTGTATCTCAAAAGAGGAAAAATCAAGGGTATTTAGAGCTATATACCGATGGTAGCTGTCTCTTCTCATTGGGCTTCTAATCTAGCAATGGAATGGTGCTTGGTCAGGGGCTTGGTGGGAGCTGCAACTACTCTCTCTCTCTGCCTGAGGTGATGAGTGGTGTCACAGCTCCTCAAGGTCTTCAAACGATACTCAATGAATCCATGATCCTTGCCGTACAGGTATACTCCTGAAATATAAGAATGCATTGTAAGTCAAAGCTTTTTCTTGAGTCTCAACAAATTTGACCTTGGCACAGAGTTGACTATAACTGATGAAGATCTGATAGCAGTAGAAATACATGTAGTGGCATTATTATGGAAGAAAACGAGAATAGGTTTATTATAAATGAACGGCGCAACTGGCATGTTGGGACTTCAGTTACATTACGTTATGTTGAAGTTAACGTTTATCGAACCTAAGTCATGGAATCAGGCCAATCTGCACACAACTTTATTAGACATCTATGAGAAGGTACATCAAAGATTATAAAAAGTCCCCACATTGCCTGTATATTTGCACAATGAGTTGATTAAGATTTTTTTTTTTTTTTTTTTGGGGGGGGGGGGGGGGGGGGGTCATGCCCATAACCTGAAAAACTTTGGGTCCTTGCCCCCTAACTAAACAAGGATGATCAACTCCTCGTTTGGTTGCTTAATTCTGTCCACTAGCTCTTGAGAAAAGTTGAAAATGTTGAAGTTTTTGCAAGCTAGATGAATAAGATACCATGTTACAAGGTATGTCACTTAAGCTTTCTGCTAAAGAGGGCTAAAAAAAGTTGTAGATCACATAAACTTACGAGTATAAACTTACATGTCCTTTTGCACCTTGTGTGGTGTCTCACAAATTGGGGTACTGCATTGCAACAGCCTTGGCTACAACATCCTTTGCTCACTACTTGGTATCTGAATTTAAAAAGAAAGCAAGAAGAATGTTAATCATATTCTAGGACGCAATATATAACATCACAAATTTGGCCCTCATTTTAATCTTTTAAGGGGCTGAACTATTTTTTTTTTTTTTTTTTTTTGGGCATTAATTTCTATTGCTATTCAGTACCACTGTTTCAAGTACATTTATTGCTACTTGAAAATTTCATGCAGATAGGTTAAGTGTGAATGTGCACAGTTAGTAGAAAAATTTATACAAGATGTGATTATCCATTGAACTTCATGGCACATCAACTCCCACTTTTTTATTAATCATTGTGATGATTAAATCATAAGTATTAGGACTATTATCAAATCAATATACATGTGGCCCGATGGGAATACCAAGAAAATAAGTCAGCATGGAGTCTTGTACGTACACTCTGTTTATATGTCTCATACAAGTATACCAGTCTTTATTCTTAAATCTGTAACCATCACTTCATTAACAATGTTATACTTACCGGTCCCTTCTACTTTCTTTCTTTCTTTCTTTCTTTTTTTTTTTTTTTTTTTGGGGGGGGGGGCAAATTTTAGTCTGTTTTTCTCTATACTTGAGAAGACAAAAAAAAAATAAATAAACAGGCAAATTACATGGTTATATATTGGATGGAAATGTAGTACAAGACATGACAATGGGAAACTGGTATTCCAGACCAATTTTCAATAATTATGATAATATAATATATGAATAATAATAATATTTCAAATAATTGAACTTACGCTGTACAGTTTTCTGCTTCCATTTTCAACAACAAATATGCTGCAATGATCTGGGTGTGCAGATGTCTCCTCGGAACAGTCAGAACTCCTTCCCTCAACTTTTGAAGTATCTCTTCCCCCTTGAAGTGATGTGTGTGTTGAATTCCTGGGCAAATATGTAAAATATAATGGTTTTATGAATAATACAAATGGCATGAGGATAGTAGGTTCCTCCAGTTTACATTATAAACTTGAAGAGCAACATCATTTAACATACATATTTGACACAAGCAACAGCTCTACCACAACTCAAGACTGACCATAACATGGTTTTCATTTCTGTCAATACGGCAAGTAGGCCTACATGGTACACATTTTTCTTAAATACAAGTATTAACCTGTCAAGACATTCATTGTCAGAGGGAAGGACAGCTCCAAAACTGCTCCATGAAGTATCTTGAAAATCATTTCTTCAAATAGAATAAAACCAACCAAGCATTCAGTCTCTTAATGTAGCCTCTTATGTAATTACTAAGACTCCAGAATGTAAAATAAATATAAATCAATTTCAAACTAGTCTCCCTTCATTAATCATACTTGAAAACAACAGAATAGCTTACAGCAGGGTAAATGCAATGGAAGTCCATATCTCAGAGGCTCCTTCGCTGATGTTGGCCCGGTGTTTCCAGCATTCGTCAACCCTGAATTCAATGGCTAGTCGTTGACCACATCTGATACTTTGCAATCTGGTGATCTGCACCCTCTTTGTGTGACAGAGACTGTACAGCTATCAATATCTGTCTTTGTTCTCCAAATGATGACCCCTACACCGAGTTCCTTTAAATCACCATCACTCCCAAAGAGCTGTCATGTCTACGTCTTTATCTGGAGGAAAGTATGAAAACACAAGGTTCAGAAATGGATTTAGAACTCATTTCCACAAGACAATAATTATGCAGTTGTTTTCTCCACACAAATACTAAGTGAGCACCAATACAAAAGTGTATACCGGGTAGTAGGCCTAATTACTTTTTTTAGCTACATCAGCATATTTAATGTTAGAATTAAAGACCCAAAGACGATCTCTGCCAAATTTCAATACCGGTACCTAAGGTCACCTGTAACTTTCATTAAAAAAAAGAAGACAATGTTGAAAATAGTACCAGTCATCGTCTGCTACAAGGGGGATCGATCTCCATGATGTGTGAGCACACTGACCTTCAGCTAGAGTAGAAGTGTGATGTCACAGTGGACCAACACTTAACACGCACAGTACACGCATCATACTTCTTACCTAGTACAGTAGTAGATGATCACGACACATGACATGGGAGCTAGTGTACATAGTATTCTCCCAGCTGTTTGGATGCTCGAATGTAGCGGCAAATAAAAGTCCTTTTTACTACATACTAATGAACAATAATCATAAATCACCAAATTTCACCATTTTTTATTACCGTACCGTACTGATCGAGATCACCATATCATCTGGCAACACAGACCAGTGTCAGTGATTTGGCTGTCAACTCAACAATAGCAATGTAGAGTACGTGTCTGGCGCTAGGCGCTTCTAATCTGTTGCTTTAATTAGCACAGCTTAGTAACAGTTAAAGTTCGATCTCTACACTCGACCACAGTAATCTCTGTGTGGTGATTACACAGCCCAGTCGCTGTACATAAGACGTACCTACGTACAGCGACTGGGCTGGGTATAGTTATGTGATGATATTATGCTTACGAATGTCAATTCAATGGCTATAACGACCAACGTTTCATTCATCACTCATTTTGTTGTTTTTTGTTTTTTAATAGTTCAAGCCCTATAGATCCCAACGTGTTTAAAGTCTAAAGACTCAACGTATTATTAGATCCCAACACCTAGTGTGTACCAGTTGAGTTTCGGCCTCGGATTCTAGCTGTTCGTAAGGTGTTCTATGGTATGACCAGCCCCATATAGCTAACTGTGCCACGGGCGCCCCGGGGTTATTCGTATAGAACCCTAGAGGTAACTTACTTATGGTGGTTAATACGGAGAGGTATAACGTTAGACTAGCCCGTGATGCTGAAAAACATTCAACAAGTTATAATTAGATCGATCTATGGTTTGCTTACCTTCAAAAATGTGCATAATATCTCCGCCCCACTCAATTTGAAGACAGACATTTTCTCACGTCCATCACGACATCCAGGCTCAGATTCTCACGATTGCACTTACACACGCACGTAAATTTGTGATCCTATGCATAATACACGCACAGCTAGCACACAGCACGCAATTGCACACAGTCCACGCACAGGCTACACGTCGCTGTTCAGGTAAACCTGCTCGCGCCGCGCCCAAGCCAGGGGAAATTGCGGCTGGTGATTGGCTCAGAGTAAACACATGACAGGGGAATTCTCAATTTCTATTGGCCTAGCCAAATGCGTTTAATTATGTATTCACTCGGAATTCACTCGGCTTAATTTTCACTCGGAATTCAGTCGGCGAATGGGTTTCACACAAATTGCACTCGTTACAAGAGTGAAATTCACTCGACAACGAGTGAAAGTCACTCTTAATTGAGTGAAATTTTATTCACTCCTTCCGAGGAGTGAATTATTCACTCGAAATTTTTTAGAGAGTATGTTAAAAAGTCATCACATAAGCCTGATGATATTGCCTTTGAAAATGTCAATCTAAGATACCATAGCACACTTGCTGGGTACATTTTTGATCTATAAAGTATGGTTGAGAGATACATAGGATATCAACATTTTTGCTATTTGATTTTTCATATTTCTCTCTTTTTTTTCTGGCTGGATCACCTTACATCGAAATTTTTAAACTCTTCTGGTGTCTGTGGTTCTTTCAGAATAACATGGTGATGACTCAGAAATATGGGAATCTTTGAAATATTTAGTTAATCATTTATTTAAAACAGATGTTGCTTGAAGTATATTTGAAGAGTTTGTTCGCAAAAACCGATAAGTCGATTTTTGAAGATTTTAGAGTATGGTCTCTGTCATAAAGTATAAAATAATACCTTTTAAATGATATATTGGTCACTACATGTAAAGGTACATTTTTGAAGTTATGGTCAAAAGAAGCAAACATTTTCTTATTATTCTCTTTATTTTTCTTGACCTTTAATCGCACATATCTCCATTTGGCAAATGTGGACTTATCGGTTTTTGCGAACAAACTCTCCATTTCTACCTCAGGTATACTAACACTACAAAGGCTTCATATATTCTACAATCTGCTTCCTTAAGGCGCCCATATATAAAATGCGCAGTGTACAGCGTTACATTCATGCCCACTTGAGCCCTCCACATGCAAGCTTTGCTTAGCATTCATGACACAGTCTGAGTGCCGATCACATCAAAAACGGGAATGAATCCATTGTTCGACATGCCAACCTCTCATCTGAGCCAGCTTACTAAGAATTCCTTGCTGATTGCCGACAAGATACCCAAAGCTTCTTATCAAACAGAAGAAATATGAATTCCACATGAATTTACTATCAATCTCTACTGTACCACCCATTTTGTTCCTGGAGATCTATACCTGGTATATCTATATTGATACACAAGAACAGGCATTCTACTTGTAAGTTTATACTGAATTCCAGTTGTGAGCAGAATTTTCTGAATTTGAACAAAATAGCCCAGCAAATGACAGAAAGGTACAGAGGACATAAGGCACATCAGTTCACACATAATAATCTCTTGCTGCAAGCATCCATGAGGAGAAAACACATAATATTGCATAAACCATCATATTTTTGTGAATTGAATAAGAAACTGTAAGACACTCTCACAAGTGGTTGGAGCCGCAATCATGAACTAGATTGACAAATAAAAAAAAAGTATCACGCTTTAGAAGAAAAGATGTCAATTTGTCCATCTTGGAGAAGAAATACAACAAATGTGTATCATTACGTTTTAAAAGCACACACACATACATTTATATACGTACAGTGCACTCCTGTCTCAGCAAGCATGGCTATAATGAAATTTTGATATAATGAAGTGAAAACTTCAGAACCAAAATTATCATCCAAATTTCTTTATGGATACTTTACTGTTCGGCTGTAATGAATTTTCGATTTAAAGGAGAGAAAACCACTGGTACCAATGACTTTGTTTTATCGGGAGTGCGCTGTATATTTTGTAAATATACTGTATGTCAACTTATGGAATTGGCAAAAATAGAGACATTGTATACAGTACTCTTTGCACTCCCTGCTAGTGACAGATGTTACTATAGGAATACAAGGTTGAATGAAGCTTCTACTTTTCTGAAAAAGTTGGATATTCGTAAGATACAAATGTACATTTTAGTACTGTTTATTAGTTGGTAGGAATGCATTGGCTGATAGTAGAGTTCTGCTATTCTGCACTCTCTATGATTGAATGATTCCTAATTATACTATATTTGGCAACCCTAAAATGAAGTAGGTAGGAAGAGATTGGGAAAATGCAAGAACACACCCTACTCTGATACATTGCTAATTGTTTCTGCTGATATCAAGAACCATCATATACTGTTACATGTACATGTTCACATCAAAGAAATCAAGAAAAAAAATCTTTTTTTTTCTGAAAAAAAAAGCCTTTCAACAAAATAGAGATCATGACCTAGCTGACAGATAATATTGAGACATACTCAACTCGCACCTAGATACTTCAGGCAACATTTAGTTGATTTCTCTTTGGGGTAACCAATAATGTTTTCCACATGAGAGCTGCTACATTTACAAAGACAAAAATACAGTTGGCGAGAACGTCGCAATGTCAACCAATATTCCCGCTGGCTAGTCCTTCAGTATGTGGGTCAATTTGCATGTCGTGCGAATAGAACGTGCAGGCTGCAGAATGAAGAGGGTCACAGGCTTTTAAAATCGAGCACGAGATACAATTAGTTCCGAATTTAGACTACCATTAGCACTGTTTGGAATAGACGTACATTTCACGACACTGAGGCCCCCGTTAAAATCTTTATTTCCCCATTCTCTAGATTTTCCAATCCCTGCCTTTCAAACTTGGCCTGGATTCTCTCATATGTAGACCGATGGCCAACCATTCTATTATGAAGCTTTTATTACATTTTCATTCTCTTTTTTTTTTCTTGCTGCTCCTGAAACTGTAGTTTGTAAAGACATTGCACACGTTACTTAGAAATAGAAAGCATCAAATGCAGAAACTCAAGTGCATTGTCACTATTGCACAGTAGATGAATATCACTGTATTATTCATTTCATCATCACACGGACTGCATGTGTGCAAAATACTGACAGACTAAAGAACAAGACAAGATAATATTGACAAGTGAGAAGAGGACAGGTGAAAAAGGTAATTAACTTCAGAGCTTTGGGCTAGGTCAGTATATCCAAGAAAGCTTTAAAATATCAAATGAGTCGATTTGCGGTTATTCTTGTTTTGAAAATCAATGCTGAGGAGTTGAGCAATTCGGTGAGATTTACCATTTACCAAGGCAGCCCGTCATGGGGCCTCTGAGCCTGTAACTCTTTGCTTCATACACTGTATTGTTACATGTATATGAGGCAATGTATTGTATCTTCTTACTTGCTGCTCTTGAGATGCTGCAATTAAAATAATCAGAATGCAAGAAATTACTCAACTGCCCTATGACTCACAACTATAACTTCATCATCGATAGGTGCAGTTTGTTTCAATATTTCATTTCCTCATAGTGGAAGAGCAATGTGGAGATATCTTACTTTTTAGTGGAAGTGAACAAAGCTGTGTCCTTCCATCATTCACATTCAACACAAGAGCCGGAGTGTTGTAATAGTAGGCGCAGCCAATTTGCTATTAAAAGCACTCCACTGCAATATTCTAAAAGATTCAGTACTGACTGGTAAGTAGAGAATCAAGCCCATCTTTTATTCCTGTGGAGCATTAAGCAGCCAAGTTGACACTTATCTCGGAGCACACAAGTCTTCTTGATGGATAAGCTGAAGGGAGGCCCTCTGCTTACTGGGCGCCGGCGGCTCGTTACCATGGAAATGATTGGTGGGGAGTGTCATCCCCTTCTAAGGAAAATCCCCCAGATCAATCAGCACAATTTGGAGGCGGGAGTGTTAATGGGCTCTCTCATCCATCCCAAATACCACAAAACTAAATAAACACCGATGCTCATCACCTATCAACTCAAAAATAAATTGAGCCATGAGTCTACACATTAGCAGTTCCCGTATCTTATTTGTCCTCATCTATAGCTCCTTACACACACACACACACAAAAGAACAAACAAACAAACTTATCACTGGTAGAAGAATAGCATAATTAACTTGGAATGATTATAAATTACACTTTTGACTTTTTATGAATACAGGTTTTACAAATTAACCACTGAATTCACGCAGCGATAAACCAGAAGAAACATCAAGACTTAGGCCCCTATATATTGCCAGTACTTTTTTCTCTAATACCTTGTTCCACACCTATTGTTTTCACCCATTTTCATCACTGAAATCCGCGAGTCAGGCATTTTGCTTTGAGTTTCTTAACTCTATCACAGATTATGTGTACATCAGAAAAAATAACTGATGCAATGATTTTATATCCACAAAATGTACTTTCATCCCTGTATTTCAAGTACAGAGGAGGGGGGGGGGGTGTTATAAATAATGATAAAGACTTTTGTGGCCTATATATTCTGCATCCATGATCATTTGAAGTAGGACATCCTGTATATTCTGTGCATGTAGAGAACAATTGAAATTAATTTTGATTCCTGAGCAACTGAATTTAAAACCATATGAAATAATAGGTAAGCTCATACCAGGAAAAAAAAATCAAACAAAAGGGCAGCAAAAAAAAGATGCATAGACTAATAGACAGCCTTTTGTCAGGATGATTAAATTGTGATACATTCTACTTCACAATGCCCTTAAATCAATATTAATTCCCCTGACAATTGTGAATAAGGCTTATCACCTATTAATTGCTTGTATTTTGTTCTGATCATAAGATGACATTGAACATTGAATAAATTCTTTTTGTCTGAATTTCTATACGTTCATATCATGATACTGTATGTATCTTCTCTTCACGCGGATCCCTACTGCATGCCTTATTAGGCTATAGATGTGTAAGTTTTATTTCAATCATATAAGAGGAATGACTACCAACTTGAGACAAGAATAGAATGAATATCATTGGCATTTTTAAAAAATAGAGATGGAAGAGAAAAGTGAAATACAGGGGAGAAGGGAAGCAAATATTGCAGTATTGTGTGGCAGTGGTCGCAATCTGTCTGCAGCGTCTACACCACGTACCATTATCGACCAGTGCTCTAATTTAAATCTGGGGTGAGCTTGTTATCCTTTCATCGCTCTCTGTTTTTCTGCTCCTTTTCTCTGGCGTTTTTGCAGTCTCTCTCCATCCTCACTCATCATCTCTCTCTCCTCTCTCTCTCTCTCTCTCTCTCTCTCTCTCTAGCCCCCCCCCCCCCCCCCTCTCTTTATTTATCTTTTTCTCTTGGTATTACCTCTGTGGTCAACAAAAGAGTTATGTTTTCATCGGTCTCATGCCAAAAGGGCCGTAATAGTGTACAAAGTCTATGGTGTTAAGGCCCTTTTGGCATGAGGCTGACGTTTTATGCATATGGGATTTAGAAGGCCATGAAATGTGATCAATAGTATATTCTTATATTGATTGTTGAAGCTCTCAATCCTAATGTCTAAATATCTCATTTTCCTTCTGTTTTTTCATAATGTTCCCTACAAGGAAATCCTTTGTAAGTCTCTTGCCTTTTTTCCCTTTAAAGTGAATTTATCTATTTTCCTGTAATATACCTTTCTTTTTCACATAAATGCTAACATCAATACAAATCATCTAGAAAGCATTATATATCCAAAACATAACTCTTGTATTTCACTTTACACTACTAAGTACTCTATCTACATTTCTCTTTTGCTATTTCTGGCTATCCATTCACACATACAGTCTGACCTCTCCTACCAAGCTTCCCTTTATCCGGATCTCTCTACTATCCACATGCGATCTCAGCATGATTTTTTGTCTTTCAATCTAATCATAACGGGGAAAAGGGGTATCATAAACTCAAACAATACTCCTACAAAAACTCACATAAATTACATATTATACCCAACACAATTTACATTCACATCTAATTTTCATCTAAATAACATGCATTTAGACATTCACTACCCCCCCCCCCCCATAAAAAAAAAAAAAAGAAAATCACCACAGGAACATGGACAGAAAACTTTTCATTAAATCAGGGCACGGTACATTGAGCAAATTATCAGAGAATTCTGAACGCACACCAGCTGACGCAGATGTGACATGTTCATGCAAAATTAATACAACGTACATGCACATGTATCTACCATTAGGAAGGCGGTTACATGTATTAAGCAATGAGTCTCCCGTATCCGGCCAAATCCTTTATCTGGAACATAGACGTTCCATCAAATCTGTCAACCTAGATACAATCTAATGGGTACAGCATGAGGCACAAACCGTGACTGCTAAATTAGCCAAGCTTTTGCTTTTAGTAAATTTTTGTAATTCATTCAGCAACCACATAATTGCATTTCTTATACTCAAGTAAACAAAATCACGTCAAACAACACAGGCTTGGAGCTACTTACCTGCAACCAATACACAAATCAGCATAACTCAAACTGTGTTTTGCATTGTTGTTTGTTGTTGTTGAAAAAATAAAACATATGGCGATGCAACTGGTAGTGATACAACCTAAAATTGGGACACAATGAAGACCTCAGAGGCTTAATCAAGCCAGTACTCTTTGCTCTTCAGATTTCAATGTTGACTCAACCTCCTTTAATAACTGATGACAAGAATATATGAAGAGTTTGAATACAAAGACAGTTAAACACTATTTTCATGTCTTCTAAAGTAAAGTCATCATCAAGTAGACCAAATAAAGTCATTTCAATGTTACTGCACTTGTTTTGTAACAAGAAATATTTCAGAAGATATTCTTTTAAATCATCATACAGACGTATATTTTTTTTAGTTATTTCCTTTGTTTTTTTTTTGGCAGATTTAATCTGAAATACCCACAACTGATTAAAATGGGTATTGGTTGATGTACATTTGTATTTTTAAAACCACTTCATATTCTCCTTCATCAGTATACTATTAAAACTGCCTAAACCAACCTATGAAAGAAATAATGCTTTTTATGAAAGTAAAAATTAAAAAAAAAATCATGCAAACTTTACACTTGTTTTTCCAGTCCATACAGAAATTCAGTGCTTGGTGGGAAAGACATACAAAAAATTATTTCAGCCTTAAAAAACACACAAACACACACACACACACACACAACTGCAATATTCAACAAATATTCTGATGCACATGCAAACCAACTTCAAATAAAGATATATAATCAGTAATGATAAAATAGGGCATTTGTATTGCCCCTTACCACTCTGTCTGAGTGCTCAAAGGGCATGGAAAAACAAATCCATACAAATGAACAAATTAATTTCTTTACACCTGCAAGCAAGCACATTCACAAAAATAAAAAGATAAAACAAAACAAAACCAAAAATCAGAGCATATCGAGAGTGGAAAAAAAAAAAAGATCTTGGTGTGCATTACCTGGGTGTAATTTCGAAAATGAAACAGCCAAAGAAAGAGCCAAATGATAACCACACAACTGCAGCTATTGATGTGTTTTGACCAAACTACGTGAGGATTCAATCACTTAAACTGTTGCCAATAATGCACTGGTCTGATTATCCCTTTCCAAGCCACTTATGTAATGCACTCAAAAGCATTATCACATACGATGTAAACCATGACAAAGTGTTTTGTAGCTTTTAACAAATGAGGAAACCAGCATTTAGCTGAGGCTCACGTGCTAATGGAAAGCTCACTGTACATGAATGTATATCAAACACTAAGAGTATTCTCTTTCAAAATGCTTTCAAATATTGGTATACTCAACATCAGGATTTGTAATAGCACTAATGGCATTTTGTTAATAGGAATTCACCACTTACCACCAAGGGTATGAGTTTGTTTTATTTTTTTAAAAGACATTGAGAGATTATCAAACATCAGGATCACCTGAATGACATTGGATTATCAAAAACCCATCATATCTGAGTGTTTTCAAGGCTGTTAAAGTGATAGTTCTACATGACATTTTCATTGAATAGCGAACCACACTGTACAATGTAAGTCTCAATAATGAGAATGCTATGGGTGTGTCATGGACGAATGGTTTTGCAGGGCAACATGCATTTAATCATACGCATCAGTGAGGGCAATAGTAAGAATTACCCACACAAATACCTTTGGAACAACATGTCCGAGGTGATAGCCAAGGGTGTTTGGACTGTTCTAAAGGTACCGACTGTGGGTTATAGTCATACTAATCCATGTACAAAAAGGGTATCATTTCTTTTATAAAATGATATAGCAGACTCTTGTTGTTTAGCCATTTTTTCATGAGTAATTAAAATGACGAAACCTCGCCTGGGAGCACTGCTTTGTGAGAGTGGTTATGACCGGTCATTACATTTTACTTATATACAATGTACTAATTATATCATCAGGGGTGTATCCAGGATTTTTTCTGGGGGGGTCGTAACCAAAATTTTTGGACCTTTACCTTTGCGAGGGAGCGGAGCGACCGAGCGGGGGGAGGGTGTGGGAGGGGGGTGTCCCCCCTTCCACGGTAGGGAGTTTTTGAATTCTATATCTTAAAATGGGGCAATTTGGTGCATACAAAAGTGACTTTTTCCGCATGGCAGTGCAGCTTAGAAATAAGGTAAATTATGGCATACTAAAACTAAGTTACGAAATTTACGAGGTTTTTGACAATTTGCTGGAACACCACCTGGTCACTTTTTTTTTCCTGTTGTAGGCCTATATAGAGTAAAAAGCCCTCAAAAAAAAAATGTCTTTTACAAAAAGTGGACCTCTTGAAAATTTGGGGGGGTCGTACGACCCTCCCGACCCCCCCTTGCATACACCCATGATCATATAATTATATTACATTATATTTTCTCTTTGTTTGTTGGTTGTTTGTTTTGGATTCTCACTATTTTCTTGCTTTCATTCATTGATGAGCATAAGTGTGACTTGGGCAGCAGATGGGTCAATTGTAATGGAAGAATGTTTCATCCCATTGTAAATGCAGTCCCACTTGGACCCACCAGCACCTGCTGAACTTGTTGGGGTTCTCGCCCCTCTGAAAGCCCACCATGGGTCTACCGACACCCTTCGATCCCTCTTGAATAGGACATCAGCTTCCCACTGTCAGCTCTAAAAGTTACATCATTTTCCTTCTCTCTCCTTTCCTCTCTCTCTCACTCTCTCTCTCTCTCTCCCTCTCTCCCTCATTCTCTCTGTCTGTCTCTCCATCTTCTCCCTCTTCTCTCTTCATATCTCTCTCTCTCTCTCTCTCTCTCTCTCTCTCTCTCTATATATATATATATATATATATATATATATATATATATATATATATCTTTCTCTCTTTCTCTCTCTACACTCCACCCTCCCACCTTACTTGTTCTTTATAATTTCTAGGTGTGCTTATTTTGACATAAGGTTGATGCACTTCCCCCATGTTGGCTGGCATGCTGATGTACACTTCCTGGCACATCAAGCACTTCTTTTTTCCCATGTATGATAAATGGTAAATCAGTTTCATTTTTTTTTACAGAAGCAGATGATTTCATAAAAATTGCGACAGAATTAATGTTTTTCCTCTTTAATAAAGCTTTGATATATTATAAATATAAAGGGCAATAGAACTTATGACATAGGTTTTTAATGTTGACATAAAAATACTCTGCTACTATTGGTAATTCTTTGTTTCAAACAAATATTTTGGGGCTGTATGAGAGGGCAGAGGTCTGCATAGAAGCTGGCTATCAAACTCTTCCTTGGCAAAAAGATGTCTGGTATCTAAACACATCAAAAAATTGTCATCCTTTCTATGGTAACTGATTGGTTGCACTTACCTCCACTGGAAGATGGTTTTTACATCATTAACTATGAGAAATTTCATGTAACAGATTCCAAAGTTTGAAAAAAAAAGAGGAATGGCACAAGGTATAACCATAAGTGGAACTATGTTTCACAACTGAGAGATTCTCGCTTTATCTAGAGCTTCCTATATTGGAACCGACGGCCTTTTTCGCAGCATCAAATTTTCATGGATTGCCACTGAATTCAATGCATATACATACACATGTAGTGCACATGTAGTGCAGAAAAGAGGTTTTGTGTGCATTTATTTTCACAAATCTTTGCTCTTGCAAAATTTGTGAAATTAAAATGCACACAAGAAATTCTGGTTTAACAGTATCAAACTGCTATAAAATTGCATATTCCTTCTCTGGGTTGGGGAAGAAGACTGCAGCCTTTTCCCCACAGCACTTTATGTCAGACTTTACTACCGGCAGGAGAGACTCCCTCATGTAGAAGATGATGAATGCATTCCATCGAATATGATGAATAGATTATCATGAGGGATTACTGGACTTATCTGGGCCCTTACCAAGTCAAGTGCTACTTCAGGTTAAAGGGCCTGACAAAAAGAGATTAAAGCTTCTAGTTGAAACTCTCTCAACACCCAGAATCCCCTACCACACACATTTCAAAAGAAATGTCAATGTCTGGGCAAATAACTTGGTACGTATAACCAACAAAATGGAGAGGTGAATTGGAATAATCCACCACACTATGTTTGTTCGTGTATTGTATTTTATATTGTATAGTGGCAGTGTCACTTTCAACACACAATGTAGCAAAAAATTCATCCGTTAACCTGAGAACTCATGTATTTCATGCTAACGAGAGCATGGAATAGACGGGAGGACGACACCCTCGTTTTTCTTTTGAAGCAGTCATGCACAGTAAGAATCTCTGGGCAATTACATCCAAGGTTGAGTACATCACAGCCTGTAAAGGAATATACAGTAGTTATTTCATGTAGTACTCAAGCATCAAGATGAATCTAGGTACATATCATGCACGCAAATGAAACTGTCGCACCTTGGTGAATATTTTTGTTATGCAATATAAAATTATTCTCGCTTCTCTCTCCCCCACAGGCAACAAGATGACTTCTCATTATAATCCCAAGAGATTTCAAGGTCATAACTCTCATTTTCTTAGCTTGCAGGCAGTTGGACAAGAGCTTACACCGTATAACAATGGTAATTTGAAATGACTACATGTATACATGCCATGGACTGTACTAGACATGATATAACAGCAGACTGTAACTGTTACTCAACACAGAAATAAGGCAGCCATTTTTTCTAACCCATATTTTTTCATTACTATTATTATTATTATTATTATTATTATTACTACTATCATTATTATCATCATTATATCATTATAGATTAAATATTATCATATTACTATATTATCATTATTAGTATACTTAGTATTGTTATCATTATTATTATTATTACTTTGTTAATACAATTTGGTCACAGATGCTGTTGTGGTTCTGAGGATCAGGCGTTTCATTTCAGTTGAAATTATATACCCTCCCCATACACTGCAACACGAACTCGCAGCATTATTTCGCTTATAATGTACATGAACTGCATGATGTATATTTTTTAGCAGTCCTCAAATCTAGGGCATTCATATTCAACACTGCCTTATCACTATGAGTGGAATACATTTATGAGTATAATGTCAATAAAAGACAGGGCATCCGGTTGAGCAAAAACAATCCTAATCTATACAAGCCTTGTATAGGTTAGGATTCATTTTGCTCAACCTGATACAACAAAGCACCAATGCACCTGACAACCATCTCATTACAACCTCCCCCCCCCCCCCCCAAAAAAAAAAAAAAAAAAAATCAGGTATTTTTCTTCTTCTCCTCCTATTTATTCTTTCTTCTTCTTCTTCTTCTTGAACTTCTTCTTCTTCTTCTTCTTCTTCTTCTTCTTCTTCTTCTTCTTTAGATCTTCTTCTTTTCCTGTTTCCTTGACAGGAAGAGGGAGAGAGTAAATTGATCAGATCATGTTCCTCAGTCGATGTTCTCGATATTTCTGGTGCTAGAGCATTATGTGTGAGTATTGGGGGGGGGGGGTTAGGGTAGGAGGGTGGGGGGTTGTCGATCATGATGTATCCCTTCACTGAAAATTATTCAGACTGCATGCTCAGCCAATTGAGGTTCATTTTCTTGTTGCAAGAGGATCCATATGCACCTATGTGCAGAGAATAATTTACCTTCTCAAAATTGAATAGCAATTTTAGTCGATGGGGGTAGATTTTCAAAAAAACTAGTGTACACTTTTATATAATGTAATGAAATTGCTACACAAACAATATTTTGTATAGCAGTCACACCAAAATGCATAGCTAAACACTATGCGATACCAGGAAAATTATTCCCTGATGTGTGCACGCATGTGTGTGTATCATGTCTCAAAAATATATGTGTGGGTATGTTTTGAAGTCATTTAAAAAAACAGAAAATTGTTCAGACTGGTGTAGTTTCTCACACCTCCCATCCATCACAATCCCCATGTACTCATTTCATGCAGCTGGAGGCGATCCAGTCTTGATGTATGACTTGCTCTCTTCTGGCCATTTTCCATTACAGTAAATGTTGCCCCTCAAACATAATCCAGTGAGACCCACTGTAAGTAAGTCTGTGAATGATGATTCCGAGAAGTGAATGTTTGCAGCTACCTATTGTTTGTATGACTTTCTCCCTGAGGTGTTAGTCTACTCGAAAATCCCCAGTCTAGGTTTTTGACTGCAGAATTGATGTTTCTTTGTTTACAAGGTGACAAAATCTATTTGTTGGGAAATAAAGAATTTATAACAAGAATCCAGAAATGTTTGAATTCTGTAGACCACCCACAAGAAAAGTAAGGACAAAAGTTGCACTTCTAGAGTCACACTTCTAATGCTAGCTATATCTGAATATCAAAAGACATACTGTATTGTGAAAGTGTAAATTCATATAACCATGTATGTGACATTTTACAATGTTCAGCGCTACATTTTTTTTTAATGTAAAGTCATGCTTTGGTTATTTTACCAGTTTCTAGAATTTCTCACATTTTAACAGAATCACCATTTGATAAAAAGATATGTTCAAAGATAAACATTATTATCAGTCTTTTATCAGAACTACCAAGAAAAGGTACACATGAAATGTTATGATATTCCATTTAAGAGAATAGCTGAAAATATGAAGAAAATGATGTATTCAAAACAAGGTGAAATGAAGAAAGAAATAGTAAAAAGTAAAATGTACAAGAATGCAGGGCCTTGGCTTTTAAAAGCTTTAAAAATTTATTGCCAAATAAGACACAATCCCCATTTCACTTGCAAAATGCTACTATGTAATGCAGAGACTATCTCAAGAATGCATATTAATATTATCATATAAAGTTTGAATTATGATAACATTTAGCAAAGATATTTGAATAAAGATGAATACTATCTATCATTTATAAATCAAAGTGTGACACAAGCTCCAAATGTACACCAAACAACAATTGACCCTAAATATGTATGTAATCATTTATGAGTCCTTAGAGTACAGAAATAGGTTTAGGACTGGAGTTGAGTGGGAGTAGATATCAACTCCTTCCTTTTAAACTGTAATTACCTATAATCCACTTATAACTATAGAAGTAAAATGATGAAAATTCAGAGAAATGAAAATGTCCACATAAGAAATATCATGTAGATTTACAAAATTATGCTGACTGAAATCAAAGATCTTTGTACAAGAGCAGTCCATTGGCTTTCAGATCTTATTCAGTATACTAGTATTCTGCTGTTAGTTATTCAATATTTAATCAAGTTTCTAGAATCTAGATAATACCTTCCTATTATAGGGCACATAACAGATATTAGTGTGCACAACAAATTGGTGATATAGTGCATTTTATTGCAAATACACAAAGAAATCGCT
The DNA here is from genome assembly GCF_040938485.1 of Diadema antillarum. Classification (NCBI taxonomy): domain Eukaryota; kingdom Metazoa; phylum Echinodermata; class Echinoidea; order Diadematoida; family Diadematidae; genus Diadema; species Diadema antillarum. Next base: position 373,417 of record NW_027272058.1, read on the forward strand.
TATTAAATGCATCCTCCATACTCTCTCTCTCTCACACACACACACACACACACATGCACACACACAAACACAAAGCCAAATTTATACAAACACACAAAGATGCACGACTAGCAATTTAAAACAATTCTATATATATACGTGTATGCAATAGGATAACAATAGATTGTTTGCAAAAAACAACAACAAACATGACAGACTGATCACAGCACAAAGAATCTGTCTTTGATATTTGTACCATTTCCCACCAAGCTTTGCTTGCTCTAATTTCTTTATGATAAAGAGGGAGAAAGGGTTGAAATCATCAGACAACAACAATAAACCCACAAAACATAAAGAAACAAAAACAGCAAAAGAGACCAAATTTAAGGCTCTCTTACCTGCAGTACGTGTCGTAGGCCTCAGTGCAAGTGGTGAAAGCCAATGCCCAGGCCAGGGCCAACGAAGTGGGGAAAGAGTTATCTTCTACTGTATTTCGTCTTCTCCTTCTACTACTTCTAAGTTCTATACTTATCCAAAGATGATACAGATATGTAGTCTCAGTTCACGGATTAGTTTTTCTTGTCGCCGACGAAACCCTGGATTTGTAAAGAAACATTTATCAAGGATCGAACATTTTACCTGCTCATCATGCAGCTGTTGCATTTCGTTTTATCACCACTGTGTACGCCAGCATACTAGTTCAGTTCATGAGTTGTCATGAAGGGAATCTTGACACTTTTACAATCCAAGTCTAAAACATTAAGATGCATTAGTCTGGTGAAGTGGAAAGAAATTAAACGGAAGATCCGCTTATATTGCAGAGTGACTTTCCCGCTGGATTAGAAAATCACGGTTTGGAACACTTGGATTTTTAGGTACGGTATCTCGCGGAAGTACTACCAGCGGCAGGCTCTGTCTGTCTGGCCCGAAAGACTGGCTGGTCACCCACCCAGAGCACCGAATTTCCGTAATCAGTGTAGCTGCTCACCAATTCTTTGAATGTCCGGGCTTGCTTTGATTGCCGCTCGATTGTTGTCCCAATTTCTCTGTAGTGCCGCAGGCTTGTGGAGATTTCCGTCGTAATTCTTCCATTGCATGGGCGTCACCAGGGGGGGTGCGTTGGGTGCGAACGCACCCCCCTTCAGATCCTTTAAAAAAATAAAAAAAAATCAGTCTGCGAGCGGCCTCAACGCCGGACGCTAAATAATCATTCTTTTCTATTCTTTTTTTTTTATATTTTGCACCAGGGACCAAAAAAAAAAAAAAAAAAAAAAAAATCGTCGGCAAAAACAATTCGCACCCCTGGTTCTGGCAGCACTGATTTTATACATATCTACTAGTATTCTACAGTGTCGACCGTATACATCCGTACGATACGGAGCACTTATACACGTTTGCATGTAAGTGTGCTACTTACAAGTATGTAGGGTCTATGTACGTTACTTCTGACCAATCCATATTGCCAGCCCAAGAGCGAGCCTTAGCCCCATAAAAAAATAAAAAAATAAAAAAAATGGAGGGGCAAGCATATCATTTTGCCCACCCCCCCCCCCCCCCCTCCATAACTCCAGAGACGGGAAGATTTTCTTATCTTTTTTTTTTGACAGAAAAACAAAAGTTACCCCCATAAAAATAATGGAGGGGCAAGCATATTTTAATTTTACCCCCCCCCCCCCTAATTGATAATTCCCGAAATGAGACGATTTTCTTGCTTTTGAAAGAAAACAGCAATGTTGCCCCCATAAAAACATTGGAAGGCAACCGCACCATTTGCCCCACCCCACATAATCGTAATTCCCGCGATGAAAAGATTTTCTTGCTTTTTTGTTAGAATTCAAGAAAATCTGTCCAATTATTTCACCCAAAAGCAGTGGCGTAACTACGGAGGGGGGGGGGGGGTGCGCCCACCTCCCAATCCGCTGGTAACAAAAAAAAAAAAGACTTACCGAAATAGTAATTCAAGTGTTAGTAAACTGCTTTTGAACGAAAGGGTGACCAAGAAATAAGATATTTTTCTATGATTTCTTTTAACCATAATTAAATAGGTATATAGTGTGAAACATTGTTAAAAAAGCCCGGACCCGACAAAAGATTGTGATTCAGCGTGATTCCTGGTTGGCATTCTGCATATAAGCAGGATGTGCGCAGTGTACTCAGTACATCCGAACAATGTTGCGCAATGTGATGTAGAATGTACACCTTTGTACCTTACGCTTCGTTATATCAAAGCTAGATCATTGATTTTGCAGTGTTGCTTTACATACTAGTCTATATAGAAATGTCTTGCATTGCCAATAAAAAGACTTGACCTGGGCTAATTCCTAATTTTTCCATGTATATAATACACACACACAAACAAACACACCCAATTAGTTTAGGGGATGCTCTAAAGTGCAGATTTTGGACGTCCTTCCCCGGCTTGGTCACTTCGACGCCACCTCGCTGGTCACACCTCTCCCAGTCATGAACATAAACCCACACCCGTGACTACCAGTGGCGGATCCAGGGGGAGGGGGCGCACCGGGCGTCCCCCCCCCCCCCTTTAATTTCCAAAGCGAAAAAAAAAAATAATATAGCTTCAAACGGCAGTTTTTTGACAGTAAAATGTCAACATTTTCAAGCTCGCTCGCTTCGCTCGCTCGCATTTAGTCGTAATGCCATTTTCCTGAAGTTGCTGCCAGTACTTGCCGGCAGTTGCACCTGGTGCGCCCCCCCCCCTTAATTTCCAAAGCGAAAAAATATAGCTACAATCGGCAGTTTGGGGACTGTGAGAATGCCAAAATTTTCAAGCTCGCTCGCTCCTCTCTCTCGCATTTGAATTCTCCTGATATTGCTGCCAGTAATTGCCAGCAGTTGCGCCCGGTGCGCCCTCTTAATTTCGAAAGCAAAAAAGCTATAGCTTCAAATGGCAGTTTTTTTACTGTAAAATGTCAAAATTTTCAAGCTCGCTCGCATTTAATCTTTATTCCATTCTTCTGATGTTACTGCCAGTAATTGTCAGCAGTTACGCCTGGTGCGCCCCCCCCCCCCCCTTAATTTCCAAAGCGAAAAAATGTAGCTACAAACGGCAGTTTTTCTTACTGTAAGTGTAAAATTTCAAAATTTTCAAGCTCGCTCTCTTCGCTCGCTCGCATTTAATCGTTATGCAATTCACCTGATGTTGCTGCCAGTAATTGCTTGCAGTTGCGCCCGGTGCGCCCCCCCCCCCCCCTTAATTTCCAAAGCGAAAAAATGTGGCTAAGAACAGCAGTTTTTGGACTGTAAAATGTAAAATTTTCAAGCTCGCTCTCTTCGCTCGCTCACATGTAATCGTTATGCAGTTCACCTGATGTTGCTGCCAGTAATTGCCAGCAGTTCCGCTCGGTGCGCCCCGCCCCCCCCCCCCGTAATTTCCAAAGCAAAAAAATATGGCTACCAAACGGCAGTTTTTGGACTGTAAAATGTCTAAATTTTCAAGCTCGCTCGCTCGCTCGCTCGCATTTAATTGTTATGCAATTCTCCTGATGTTGCTGCCAGTAATTACCGGCAGTTGCGCCCGTTGCGCCCCCACCCCTCCTTTATTTCCAAAGCGAAAAAATATGGCTTCAAATGGCAGTTTTTGGACTGTAAAATGTCAAAATTTCCAAGCTCGCTCTCTTCGCTCGCTCGCATTTGATTATTATGCCATTCACCTGATGTTGCTGCCAGTAATTGCCAGCAGTTGCGCTCGGTGCGCCCCCCCCCCCCCCCCCCCCTTAATTTACAAAGCAAAAAAATATGGCTACAAACGGCAGTTTTTGAACTGTAAAATGTCAAAATTTTCAAGCTCGCTCGCTCCGCTCGCTCGCATGTAGTTGTTATGCCATTCTCCTGATATCGCGGCCAGTAATTTGTCGTATCACACCGTCATTCCATAATCCATTTATAGGGGGTACAACCCCCTCCGGCACTTCCACACCCTCCCCCCACCCTTGCTCACTCCCTCACATACTAACACCCCCCCCCCCCCCCCCCCCCCAAGATGAAATCCTAGCTACGCCGCGCCGGTGCCCTTTCCCCTCTTGGTTTCCCTCAAAAAACAGTAAAAGTCTAGGGATTGAGAGCTTCCTATATTCCAAATGTCTGTCCAAAAAATCTCGTAATCATTTAGTGCCAAAACGCACCCCCCTTGAAAAAAAGCTGGTGACGCCCCTGCATTGTCCACATAAAAGTCTCTCAAATAATGATGTCTTCGCAACCTCTTAGGGGAAGACATTCTCCACTCGAGGGCGACATACAAAATCGATAAACGACCATCCGTAACGGGTATTTTGCATCAAAAACACGCGGACGTAGCGCCTGAGTACGTTGATCTTTGCTGCGCCTCTGGGTCTTGAATTCAACACAGGATAGTCACATCAGCAATTGAGAAATAAGGGTATCCTTTAAAATTGGCAGGTGTTTGTGAGAACAGTGTACCAAGAGTTCAATGGTGTATCCAAAGGCAGTGGCGGATGGCCGGGGGGGGGGGGGGGGGGGCGCACAGGGTGCGCGCCCCGTCTATCCCCTTAAAAAAAAAAACAACAACAACGACCAAAAAAAAAAAAAATTTATGAAAACTATTTCCAGAATTAGACAGAGTTAATAAAATCATAAAAAGTATAGCAAAAGTATGCATGAAATCACACGATGGCCAACATTAATTGGCCCTATATAAAAAAAAAAAAAAATCTGGCTACCGTCGGAGGGGGAACACCCCTCCCCCCCCCCCCCCCTTCCTTCCGGAATTCCTGGATCCGCCCCTGCAAAGGTATGTAATATGTGATGTCGTACACGTCACGAAATGCCTGTAATAATAAGCTTAAAGCCCTATATTTAATGAGTAATTGTGACATTCATAACTGACAAATTAATCGTCTTTTATCGTGGTGCACGGGCCCATGAATTAATGTATTTTGTATACACCTGGGGGCGCTGTGGCATAGTGGATAAGACCCTCGACTCCCGATCGGAGGACCCGAGTTCGAATCCCGTCCAGTGCTTACGACCTTGGACAAGATGTTTTACCCACCATGTCCCTCTCGACCCAGGTGTATAAATGGGTACCTGGGTGACAATAATCGCAGGGGCCCTCTGGTATAGAGCAGTGGCAACACTGAAGAAGCTACCCTATGGGTAAATAAGGCCCATGGCCGGCGCCACGTTTTCAAAAGTGGAGGGGGGGGGGAGGGCACTTCAGACTTCTTGTGCCACTTCCGGTTTCATCAGATAACACACACACACACACACACACACACACACACACAAAGGGTCTTTAGCGCATAAACAAAGCCTTAGTACCGCGCTCACACTGGTGACACCTATCCCCGCGTTCAGACGGGAGCCCTTAACTTCGAAGTTAGGAAACTTCGAAGTTAGAGCTTGTAGTTAGGGACCGTGAAGACGCACTCGTAGTTAGCAAACCTCGAGGTTTGCTCGATGTTTCGAGCCACGAGAAATCTTATGGTTAGCGCTCTAACCACGAGCCGCGGGGGGTCTCCACTCGTAGTTACGCACCGTGTGGACACAAAAAACAACGAACTCGAAGTTAAGAGTGACCTCGCCGTAAACCCCAGCCCCCACAATTTCCCTCTGCTTCTGGGTCAACCTCCCAAACGTACACCACAAATACACTACACGTGAAAAACCTATGACGCACGACACAACATCATCTTTTCTTCCCATGCGCTTGATCTCTGAAACTGAACACGTCGAACTCGCTACTCCCTTACAAAAAATAACCATGAAATTTACGGTATTACCATGGTAAAACCTCAATTGCCATAGTAAAACCATGGTATCGATGGTATTACTACGAGTACCACAGAAAAACCATGGTGATGCATGGTGATACCACAGAAAAACCATGGTAAAACCTCAATTGCCATAGTAAAACCATGGTATCAATGGTATTGCTACGAGTACCACAGAAAAACCATGGTGATGCACGGTGATACCACAGAAAAACCATGGTAAACTATCATTACCATGACACAACCATGGTACTGATACGTATACCATAGAATAACTGTGAAGTCTATGGTATTTCCATGGTTTTACCATAGGCGACACAAAATAACCATGGTAATAGTATGTTATAATTTTTATACCATAGCACTACCATGGTATTACTACCAGTACCATGGAAAAACCATGCCATCTACTGTATTTGCCTGGTATAACTATACAGGTACAATAAAATAACTATGGTGATGCCGGGTTATGGCCATCATACCATGGCATCACCACGGTATTACCACTTGTACCATAAAATAACCATGGTATATAAGGAATTTCCCCAGTATCGCTGCACTAATTAACCATGGATATACCATGTAATAACCATCATACCATGGCACGGTTCTGGCACTACTAGGCCTACTTGTACCATAGAATAACCACGGAGATACCATATGATAACCATCATACCATGTACTACAACCACAGGGTCTTTAATCGTACCGCAGCATATATAACCATAGTCTTTTTGTCATCTTCTGTATTTCTAAGGGTACACAAAAATAGCCATGGTGATACCATGGTTCAACAACAACATATCAATTATGATATTCTTATAGCTGAAAGGGACTGTACAGTAGGTACTGGTTGAGATGAGGATTCAGATTTACAACTTATTTTTTTCTGTTAGATGATAAACCTCTCATGAAATAAAGTGTATGAAAGAGCATATACAGCTGTAATTTCAAGAAGGATTCAACGTTTTGAAGAAAATTCGTCTTGAAATGGCTGAGATTACCAACCCCCCCCCCCAAAAAAAAAAAAAAAAATCAAAATGAAATTGACAGGCCCCATCTTTCATTAGGAGCTCTTTGTTTTAATTTGTTTTTAGATATCTCAGTCATTTCTCAGCCTGTTTTCATTAAATAAACGTTTGAGTCCTCTTCTGCTCTTTATCATTTCAAAGAGTGGTTTCTAAATATCTCGCAAAATGTTACAAGCTGAATCCTCATCTCATCCAGTACTGTATACTCCTTTTAAATGTCAAATAATGACGAAAAAAGGTACATTCTCTACTGGTATCACAAGGAAAAAATGGTCCCATTATAGCTATCCGTTTGACCCAACTTGTACAAATAGTTGCAAACTGGAAGTAGGCCGATACTCGTTCACATTACCATGGTGTGAATTACCATACAATTAAAAATGAAAATTAATACCAACTCACGCCATTCCAGCTGACACTAAATTGAATGAGCTGGCACACTCTGAAAAAAAAAACCCAATCAATTCCAGCTGAATATTATGGCCTGGCTCTAAATCATTGATTATGAAGTTTTATTTGTACCAACTGGAAAACATGTCGTTCAACTGGCAGACTCACTAGTTGACTCCACTTAGACAAGTTGACTCCAAACTAACATTTCATTCCAACTGACAGACTGAAACAAATGAAATAAACTAGGCAATTGTCTACCAATTAGAATTCATTGACATAACCTACAGATTCACCACTGGATTCCAATTGCAAGAAACGGAATAAAGTGTCATACTGAAATATCAACTACCCGATTCCTGTATAGATACAATAATTGTATTGAACTTGACTAGACACAACTGGCAGATTTACCAGTTGATTCCACTTGAAAGCGATGGAATGGACTGGTACACTGAGAAAACATAGATGACTCCAGTTTGAACAAATGGATCAAACTGTGATGAGTGAGTTACATGTGTGTAATAACAACATACCTAATAGTAGTAGCATAGTGGTACTGGTGATAATAATGATGATGATAATAATAATAATAATAATAATAATAATGATAATAATAATAATAATGATAATAATAATAATAATAATAATAATAATAATAATAATAATAATGTCTTATCCAGGAGAGCCTCTCCAGTGTTGTCGCTGCTCTATACCACAGGGCCCTGCCATACCACTAACAGTTGAACTGTTCTAATGAAAATGACAGATTAAAAAAATTAGATCTATTGTGTAAACTGGAACATTAAAGCCTATTGGCTGATTCCAGTAGGAAGAAATAGACCAAAGTATGCCCTTAGACAAAGTGGGATCAACTGGACACAACAAGCAGATTTTTCAGTTGATGATCCACTTGAAAGAAATTGTGTGAAATGGCATACAACAACCAGTTGATTACAGTAGAAACAATGAGTGCACATTCGAGTTCGACACCCACAAATCATTCAGCAAACAAATCAAACAACCCATGAATTTGACACCTAGCGAACAAGGCCCACATGACTGCGACACTAGGTAAATAAGGCCCACGACACTTTTACAATAAGCCCCATGATGCAATGTCGAGCTTGTGGGCCGTATGACTTGTGGGATGACCCCGAAAAAATTGGACCAATTTGGTGCAGGTTGAATCGACTGGACACAACTGGCAGATTTACCAGTAAGAACTGGCATACTAAAACATCAACTCCATGATTCCAGCAGATTCAACTTTTTTGAACCAGGCTCTTGTATACCTGCATGTTGCAAATGACTTGACACAACTGATAGATTTATTCAACTTCAAAGCAATGCAGATTTAACCTACATGCACTTTGATAAAGTTTAGGCTGTAACAGTTAGTAGAACCCAGCCGGGTAATGTATCAAACTGGCATGACTGGGGAAGTTCATACCAGTTCATCAAATCTGGCAGTTTTACCAATTGATTCCACTTTTTAAACGATTATAAACGTACCAATACATTACAGTCAAAACTATTGGACCATTATGAGTATACTTGCAACGAATGGGAAAAATCAAAATATATATCAACCGATTCTAAAGGTAAACCCCTTAAACTCTAAGGGACGTGGCAGGAGAGGGAAGGGCGGAATCCACCCTCGATGTTTCGAGTCTGCGATGGAAGAGACCCTGTCATGAGACATTTTCCTGACTTTTTTTCAAGTTCAACTTCAAATTCATTGTTGTTTTTTCCACAGCAAAATAATCTATTTGGTGAACATAAATCTCGCTTTCTTCAATGAAAGTAGAATGCATGTAATTTGTACAGAGAAAGCAATAATTGAAAACCTAAAGTAGGGGTACAATGCAGTGGTTGCTGAGGTAACAAAAGTGAAATAAATGAAATATGCATTGTGTGAAAAAAGCAGGGACCCACTAAAAAGACAAAGCTTGTGAAGTACGGTCCCTTCTCCGATTGAAAAAAAAATCGACGCAAAGATTGATTGAAAACAGCAACAAAGAAACTCATTAAAAATCTGACTATTCTTTATCGGAGCAGATCCAGGAATTCCGTAAATGGGGTGGGGGTGGGGATGGGGGAGGGATCTGTCATGGTGCCACTTCCGCAATTAAAGGGGGGAGACATGCCCATTTTCATTTTGTTTTCTTTTTATTTATTTATTTTTATCTTATCAAAAATTAAAGAAGGGGCCCCCTGGAGCTATCACTGCTGTAACATTAATCACTGCGATTGATTGATCTTATGCTAATTATGGTATAAAAGTGGTCAATGAGAATCTCATAAGAAAACAAAGGAAACAATAAAAAAAACAAAGAAATACATTTGAAACTCAAAAAAAATCATATACATAATAAATTGGCTTTTGGAAGTCCTTTAATGTCTGATGCATGGTCTTTAAACATGTAAAAACAGACTTACAAATGATTAAGAAATAGACTCTTAATGCTTTTAATTAGGCTAAAATAAGATGATGGGCCTAATTTGCACAAATAATTAATTGATGAATTAAAATTAGAAATTGACAATAAAAAAAAATATAAGATATATAACACATAATTTTGTAGATTACAATGTGGTTGTAACTTGGGCCAAATTTCGCTACGATCGTAGTACTAATGGTCGAGATCTTGTGGAGGGGGGGGGGGGGGGGGAGGCGAAATTCCCTCCCAAAATGCAATTTTTAGCATTTATAGCCAAATAAGCCTGGCCCGTTAAAGATAAGCAAAGTTTTGGAACTAATTCACATTGTGCGTTATCTCATACAAATTCCAAGTACGACCCAAAATATTAAACCGGTATGTTCATGTAATAAATGTACTTCAGCCTGTATTTAGTATATGTGTGAATGTGTGTAGTGTGTGTATGTGTGTATGTGTGTGCTTGTGTGTGTGTGTGGGGGGGGGGGGGTGTGGGTGAGTGCAAACACCCGGTTAGTACTAATATATCCATGGTACCAAGAACTGACTTCTTCCCATGCAGTTTAAACCTCATTAACCCAACTGGAAAATGTAACACAAGTTGATTCAAGTTGCACGAACCATGTTTTGACTTGGTTTCTGTATCGCTCATGAATATTCATGAGAGAGCATCTAACATGCAAAAGTGAGAAAATAGATAAAAGACATAAAAACCCAAAGTATATATTCTGGGTTTAAACTTTGAAGTATGTTGGGAAATTTCTCTTTTGTTACCAACTATTTTAACTTGTGTTATAACAATGCATATTCATATTTTGATAGGACTAATATTATGCATGACATGTAGTTAGTAACCATGCCTTAAACCTTTTCAGATATCAGCCCATATATAAAGAACTGATACACTAGCAATGTATCTAGGAATAGGATGTATACTCTAGGTATACAGATAGGTAGACCTGTATAGATTAGGATGTAGGTCTTGTACAATAGTGTAGAAACAGGTGTATGTGATTCGAGGCCAGGTTATGTAGGTAACATACTAATACTGCATGCTGTAAATACACGACTATTAATGTTATTTTTCTTTTCAAATTGTAAATACCAGGGTAATACCAGGGTAATACCATGGTAATACCATGGTAAAATCACCTCAGAAATACCATGGTATTGTACCATGGTACCGGTACCATGGTATTTGGTAAGCACAGTATTACCATGGTAATATACCATGGTACATGGTAAGAGCAGTAATACCATGGTATTTTGCCATGGTAATACCATGGTAGTGTACCATGGTTTTACCAGGGCAAAATTACCAGGTTTCCATGGTTCATTACCATACCATGGTATTACCATGGTAAAACCATGGTTCTTTTTTGTAAGGGTATTCTTCTCCGACGCTAAAAAAATGTTTTCGACGAATATCTTCATAAAGGCATAAAGTCATCAGTGCAGTGCTATCTCTGCATACCATGACAGAGAAAAAGAGTACCTGTAAGCGAGTCCGACAGGGTTGGACTAAAGAATAAATAGACGCCTTGCTAGCAGTATGTGGGGTGAAACTTCCGGTTTTGTGGTTTTAACATCGAGTGGGACCCACTCGTAGTTACGGGGGGCAGAAGCTTAACAACGAGGTTTCGTAACCTCGAGGTTAAGATTCGTCGTGTGGACACACGTCGTAGTTAGGGGGCAAGAGCTAAACCTCGAGGTTTCCTAACCTCGAGGTTAGGGCCTGCCGTCTGAACCCGCGCCGCGGGGACAGCCTCAAGAGATCTTATCTTTTTTACGACTGACCGTTCACATTGGTATCTCATCTGTCCCCGAGCTGTGGGGGCAATTGGGGCTTGGGGCGAGCTCTGCCAGGCATAGCGCATGCGCACATTTGATGACCACAGCTGGACGCTATCAATTTCGCCCCAAGGTCACTCTCCCCTCCAAATCTTGTCCCCGTACCCGACTTGATTCGCGGGGACGAGGGGACAAGTCCCAGCGAACGTTCACATTATGGTTTTGGAGGAGAAAGTCCCACAGCTCGGGACTTTCCCCGCGGCGCGGGGGACAATGTGAACGCAGGGTTCATGTATTACTTTTTGTATGGTGCAAAAAAGTGCCCCTCCCCCCGTTCTGATGGCCCTGAGACCTTATTATTATTGTTATTACCTTGACCTTTCAGAGGTGTCATCCATCCCCGTGGGAGTTATTATCTTCTCCAAGAGTGTAATTATTTTCCCGAAGCACCGAGAGTCCCTATCTTCGAATAGACTGTCCTCGGGTGCACAATGATAGACAAGGTAATCATGTAATTATTTGTAATTTTATTGAGGTCGACATAAATACACATTATGTCAGTCTATCCCAGTCGGCAGTCAGTCAAATTTTGGTGTTATAATATACCCAGTGGCGGATCCAGAGGGGGCGCACCGGGTGCGCCCCCTCTTTATTTTTGGTTAAAACAAAAGAAATAAAAAGAAAATTTTGCAAAGGCACCTCCCCTTTACGGAATTCCTGGATCCGCCCCTGATACCTGACGTGACGTCACTACAACATAGGACCCTATGTCCGATTTCGATCCCAGCTGTATCACGTGAATTCACTAAGACCAATCAACAACCGGCATATTATGAGCGGCCTATGTAGACCACGTCATTTCGTGCAGGCCGAGTATTATGGCATAGAGCTGATGCATCATGGTCATTGAGAGATCAGCGATAAGGCCCATAATCATGTCACACTCTTTTGTATAGGTCTATATTTATGATGATGAACAGAGGTCTGTCATCATTATATTCGATTAATATATTATCTTTCCTCACGCAATGATATGGGTTAATACTTGTTTATTGAATCTTCTACAGCATTCTTGACATTCTAATGGCTCTTTCTAAAGTTCACTGATGCAATATTTAAGATTTGCACTCCCTATAAAATACATACCGTAGCTGAATCATTAAATGGAGGTTTTTGCGAAAAAGAGTGGGATTAGTTTTTACTAAAAAATTGAAGTTTGTTACATACTATTTTGTTCCAGTTTCAAGTTTTATCCGGTTCCCTGCTACCCGTTTCTGAACTTTCCACAGAATGCGCCAACTTTCCGTCGAAATACTAGTAGTATAGTACATTGAATATATGTTTGAATTCTAGTTACGTCATACTCATCTGTCATTATGATGGATAAAGAAATATCACAGTGATGTATGTTTTGACACTCTTCATGATACTTTGCCATTAAAAAGAAAGAAAAGCGTTTGAGACAGGATACATCCCTTTTCGAATCATTTCACCTGTATACCGGAGTAGTACGAATTTTGCATGGTCATTTGGGTGTATGACATTAACCTTCTGATTTTCTATTTGTAGCTGCATTAAAAACGAAAATGAAACAAGTGCCGCAGCATAACTTTCGCTGCATTGAATGCGCAAGCCGCTGTATAACTGAATAATCGGAACAAAATATATGCATTATCACTCTAAATTGTAAATGGAAAACAAAATGGAAGCTGGGTTACATTCCCCTTCTCCTGTTGCCAAATCGAGAGTCTATGGTAATTCTTATTTGCAAGTCATCCACTCCCCGTGCCTTTGAAAGAAGCTTGGCATGCTCGGTGCAGCTCAAATTGATGAACATTCTAAGTCACGTTCATGTCCACGAGATTATCTGGAAATCTTTCCATTTCGCGGCGCTTGAAAGACACCATAGAGGGGGAAGTGTAAATTGGATGCGAATCGGGTAACAGCTTCAAGTTCTCACATCAAACCCAAAGTAACGCAGTTACTTAGTGGAACTAATCTAAATTTTAATACAGACGATCTTTCATCACGTTCATAGATTAGCATATGCATCGCTGCGGTGATCTGCCAAAGTTTCATGACAAACGCATGAGACCTTGAGTGCGCATACTTTGAAGAGAGACAGAGATAGAGATGGAGACAGAGAAGCAGAAGAAGAAAAAGAAAAAGACGAAAGAAAGACAGAAAGAAGGAAGGAAAGATCCCTCACTGAAAATGTGACAGACTTATCTCCCGAACCTATATACAACGGTCGTTCGAAAGCTGCGTATGATTAATAATAAAGTGAGCGAAACTGGCAAAGTAAGAAGAAAGAAAGAAAGAAAGAAAGAACGTATAATGTACGTGAGCTCAACCATCAAAGCATCTTGTATGTCTACTGATATGAGATACCGTAGACAATCTAACTTATGATAGTGACGTTGACGCCTATTGCAGCAATGACTCATGCGATCTTCTCTGATTTCACTAGGAGTAATGATAATTTTCATCACTGTTACTGTTATATCATATACCACTATATCTTTATGTGGGTTTTTTTTTCTAATCATCGATTACGTAATCATGATCTCATCACCGTCGTTAACATTATAATCATTTTTCATATTCATCTCGCCATTATCATCAACGTCATTATTATTGTCATCATTGAAATCACCATAATTACCTTAATCTCCATCACTCTATCGTTGCTGCTGTACATTGTCGCGGTTACTTTTTTTTTTACGAGTCTCCATTTTTCAGCATCAGATTATCGACATTACTGTTATTATACAATACGTGCATTAGAATTGCTATTCACAATGTCTTCCTATACTCCTAGTCATTATCATCATCATCTTCATCATCATGTACTCATCATCATCCTCATCGTCCTCCTTTACCTCCTCCTCATCATCAACATCATCATCACCATCACCATCATCATCACCATCATCATCGTCGTCATCATCATCGCCATCACTATCACCATCATCACCATCACCATCATCATTTATAGCATCCCGAATCTGAGTTGGTAGATTGCTCCATGGATCCGGTATTAGAGGAAAAAACTGATCTGGCACATGCACAAGTTCATTCATCACCTCTACCTGGTACTCCCGCCCCTCTTCCAGCCTTCTCGGTTATAGTTCATAATCTCTAAGTTCATGCAGCAGCGTAAAGATCTGAGAAAAAAAAGTCTTCCTCTACTAGATAACTGGCAATATTTTTTTTTTTAAAAGGGGGTTTTAACAAAATAGCATCCACCACCTGCATTTTGGAAGGAAGCCTAGGGTATGTGATGGCCTAAAGGGACCTTATTTTTGTTTCCTCAGTTTTCTCCGTCACTCTCTTGACATTTGTGTTCTTGCATTAACCAACTCTCTCGGAGGTGAAGTTAGGACTCAAAGGTTCAGAGCAATGGTATAACTTTGGTTGACGTGGGTGATTCAGATTTTAACTTTTTGCGAGATGATTAGAAACCACTTGTGAAAAATCAAAGAGCATCCAATTCTTAGAGGAATTCGAAGTTTATTTGATGGAAATCAGTTTGGAACTGCCATGGCTTAACATCCAAAAAACAAAGTAAAACAAAGTGATCCTAGTATAAAGGCGAATCCCACCGTTTATCATAGGACCTCTTTGTTTTTGGATAACTCAATCATTTCAAAACCAATCTTTATCAAATAAAATTTGAATTCTTCAAAGATATAGGGCCTAATGCTCATTATTGTATTTTATAAGAGGTTCCTCATTATCTCATAAAAAAGTTGGAAACCTGAAGCTGCATCTCAACCAAAACTACACCACACACTGTGTGCCTTGAGTGCTGATTGGCACTAAAGCCCATATGATAGCGTTATATACACTGTACATTGCCTGGCATAGAAAGGGTTCACAACATGAAGGATGTACTGTATGGTAGACAATGAGTTAATTTGCCAGTATAATGGGCATTGCTTTTAAAACCACGTTTGCTGAACTTTTGCTATACATGGCATATTGTATATAATCGTATACTGCTGTTTAGGTTGTAACGAAATTTCGAAAATTGCCGGTCCCGAAGACTTTGTTGTAACGTGAGTCGCATGTGTCTCTAGTATCTATCCTTCAAGATTCATAACATAATGACAAAGCTACATGCAAACTTATCTTGCCTCCGGTACTCCGTCCCTCCTCTATTTCGATTTACAGTCAAAATTTTTGCTGTTTTTACCCACTTCTGTAATCTTTGAAATGATATCCCGCGAGTTAGTTTAAAAGCAAGGATGTCAGTGCGTCTCAGGCTATTCTGTTCTTAATGGGCGCGCAACGAACGAGTCGCTCAATTAGTGTCTCCGCCTGGTATCATCTTACTTTTCTTTCTTCGTTCTCTCCTAGTTTTTACCATTTCACCCGCGCGCACAGTCTTTTGTCGCATGTTTAGATTGATATTTCTCGGATTTTGATCTTGCTTTTCTTTACCCCGGTTGTAATTGAAAGAGACGAGCTATAGCGAAGACATTTTCATCAATGATACGGGAGCACAACCTCCGCGGCGGTAATTGCAGGCTGCGTCGCGCGGGTTTGACCCGTGGTGGTGAGGCTGAATTATGCAAATTGGTGGGAGCGCGCATCAAATGCGCCATAAGTGTGGGTTGGGTTACGTCGAGCCCTCTTGCTCCCTTTTCCTCCCCCGAAGCCGCCGGGCTGATGTGTACAACCCATCGCCGATCAGAATAAATCACATGTCGCGCGGAGGGCGAGGTTGAAAGAGACCAGTCAGGAAGAGGGGGAGGGGGAAGAGGAGGAGGAATAGAGGAGGAGGCGGTGAGGAGGATATTTAGAAGAGATCGATGAAAGAAGGAAAAGACGCCGATATACTCACACGGCTTCCTCTCGAACTACAATATCGATCGTGAGGGCTTGACGTTATGTAAGTTGTTGTAAGGTTTGTGTGGGTGTCTCTTTTTCTTCATAGACTGAGGGCGACTCTTTTGTCGCCGACCACGCGAATCCCGCAAAAACGATTCAAGTGACTTTCTGCATGCCGCGGACCTTATCTTTGTATTCATGGACAGTCGCATTTGCATTTACAAGAATGTCACCTGTGATACAATTATCACATGATTGTTGTCATGACAACGATATATCAACTCATCATCTGAGTGGCAAATGTATACATCGGATGGTTCTGCCTCAAAATACAAATAGCAGACGAAACAAAGAATTGAATCAATCACGTGATCTTTGATGACGTTTGGGCGATCCTTCCATTAAAAGAATGTGTTATTACACGATGACTATCGTGTAGAATGAGCTATTATACAACGTCCAAGTAGATCCTTGTAATTTGATTGAAGGATTGTTGGTCACGTGATATTCAATAAGTACTCCATTCAGCGCGCCGTGCAATTTTGGTTCTATTTTTGCGTGCAACTTGGTTCGATTTTTTCGTTCTATTCCACGGTTCGAGAAATTGTACGGTACTGCGTGTACTGTGTGTTGCATATTGAGGATCGCATGCAGCTAGCGCAGTGTACGTGTGCGGTACATGCATGCGCGTACGTAGGCCTTCGTAGTGGTAGTGTACGTGTATGAGCGCTAGGCTGTGACGACCGGACCGACCTGTATCTAAACGCCCTGATTGCACAAGCCAGAAAGAGAATCGCAGTGGATCCACATGTAAGTATGGCTATATTTTTCATACATATATAGACTTCTAGGCCTACTTAGACCAAAAAGATCTACTTGGACGTTGTATAAATCAAATAGTGTATGGTCTTTACTCGTGCAATGGAACGAGATTTCGCACTCGGTGAAAGATGAGGCGCCCTATTCAACTCGGCTTCGCCTCGTTGAATAGAGCGCCTCTATCTTTCACCTCGTGCGAAATCTCGCACCATTGCACTCGTGACCATTCACTATTTGTATACTAATGCACAAGAGATAATACAACACGTAAGAAAATCGAGAAAGGTAAAGGAGAAAAAGAGAATGCGGGAATTATCAAAGTTATCTGGGTGATTGTTGTCAAACAATTGCGGATATTGGTGTTTTCTTTTTTGATGTCCAATAGTTGAGTAAATGAGAGAAAGAGATAGATAGATAGATAAAGAGATAGATAGAGAGAGAGAGAGAGATGGATAGATATATAGATATCATAGAGAGAGAGATAGGAAGAGAGCAAGGGAAGGAGAAAGAATAATGAAATATCAACACACATGGGTGATATAAGGCAAAACGTGCAGAGCACTTGTAATGATCAAAGACAGAAAAGGAATGGTATATATGAATGACCTGAAGACTACATGATTGGAGACAGGGTATATTTCAATTCTACAAACAAACTTTAACTAGTTTATTATGTACCAATGTATGAGTGAGGGGTACATGAAGATCAGTTCAGGAAATGAACTTATGAAAAAGAAAATAACGCATGCAGACGCTAAAAGTTAAAGATAAGTTTACAAACGGGGGAAATTCAGTTAAAACAACTGTAGCTCGTCAAAACTGGAAACGATATATATGGGTATCATCAAGCATTTTATAGGAAGAGCGAAACACCTTGATAAAAAACTATCAAGCAACAGCATTTTATGGTTCAGCGAAGACCTAGTGAGTGCCTTTTTTCCCCGAGAATTTTAATCATCGTTTGAAATATTTGTCTCAAGTTACGGCGGAGCAGAACTGGCGAAAATTAAGTGCGCTTCACCGGAGCGAGACGAAGGATTGGAGGAGCCCCATGAGAAAACGTGCTTCCTCCCAGAGACGAACCAAGACAGGGGTAATCTTCTTGTCGCAATGTCATACTTACGTCAAAGGAAGAGACGAAAGTACTGGGACCTCTGACTCGACGATGCTTCATATATAGGGAAATTAAATCGATGGTGATGATGATGGGGATGGTGATGGCATGGTGATGGTGATGATGATGGTAATGGTGATGGTGATGGTGGTGGTGGTGGTGGTGGTGATGGTGATGGTGATGATGATGGTGATGATGAAGGTAATGGTGATGGCGATGGTGGTGGTGGTGGTGGTGATGATGTTGATGGTGATGATGATGGTGATGGTGATGGTGATGGTGATGGTGATGGTGGTAGTGATCTTGATGGTGATGGTGATGGTGATGGTGATGGTGATGGTGATGGTGATGGTGAGAGTGATGGCGATGGTGATGGTGGTGGTGATGGTGGTGGTAATGGTTGATGGTGATGGTGATGGTGATGGTGGTGGTGGTGGTGGTGGTGATGGTAATGGTGATGGTGGTGATGATGTTGATGGTATTGACGATGGTGATGGTGATGATGATGGTCATGGTCATGGTCATGGTCATGGTCATGATGATGGTGATGGTGATGGTGATGGTGATGGTGATGGTGATGGTGATGGTGATGGTGATGGTGAGAGTGATGGCGATGGTGATGGTGGTGGTGATGGTGGTGGTAATGGTTGATGGTGATGGTGATGGTGATGGTGATGGTGGTGGTGGTGGTGGTGGTGATGGTAATGGTGATGGTGGTGATGATGTTGATGGTATTGACGATGGTGATGGTGATGATGATGGTCATGGTCATGGTCATGGTCATGGTCATGGTCATGATGATGGTGATGGTGATGGTGATGGTGATGGTGATCGTGATGGTGATGGTGATGATGATGATGATGGTGATGGTGACGGTGATGGTCATGGTCATGGTGATAGTAATAATGATGTTGATGGTGATGGTGGTGGTGATGGTGATGGTGGTGGTGATGGTGAGGGTGAGGGTGATGGTGGTGATGGTGATGATGGTGATGATGATGGTGATGGTGATGGTGATGGTGATGGCGATGGTGATGGTGATGGTGATGGTGATGGTGATGGTGATGGTGGTGGTGATGGTAATGGTGATGGTGATGGTGGTGTGGTGGTGATGATGTTGATGGTATTGACGATGGTGATGGTGATGATGATGGTCATGGTCATGGTCATGGTCATGATGATGGTGATGGTGATGGTGATGGTGATGGTGGTGGTGATGGTGATGATGATGATATGGACAATAATGATGGCGATGATGAAGTTGATGGTGACGATGATGATACTGATGGTGCAGATGATAGTGAGATTGATTGATGGTTCATGCATAATATGATGACGGTGTTGATGGTGATGGTGATGATGATAATGCTGATGTTAGTGATGGTGATGATGAGGATGGTTGATGATGATTTTGATGGTAATGATGATATTGATGATGATGTCGGTGATAATGGTGAAGTGGAGGGTGTCATGGTGACAATAATGTAGATGACTGTCCTGTCGTTGGTAACAATAAAATGAAGAGGAAAACGATCGTGGTCGTAATGATGATAGTGATGATGACTATGACATTGTGATGATGCTTGAGGTTGTGATGACTATGATAAGAATGACTACTAGTATACTTGTGTTAATGGTAGCACATATTTTTTATATGATTTCAGATGACTCAAATGATCCCTCTAGAGTAATGTGTCGCAAGATTGGAATCTCAACAAGCGTTGTCTCATCAAATAATATACGCTTTTCTCCCATTTCTATCTGATGGCAGCCAGCAATGGCTCTGAGCCTATCATGCAAAATGTTATGGCAACTACACACTTCCCCAACACGCTAAAGTCAATGAGCAATCTTATCTCTCTCATCTTGGTGAGTATAATGTATGTTGTGTGACGACGAGAGTGTTAATGACTTACTGATGTTCACCAGTGAGCGCAATTTTATGCATTTCTTCCTGAGAATCCTGAAAACATTTTTTTACCATTATGAAGATGTTTGATATTGTTAAAGTAAAAAGATAATTTAACGAAACACTATGGCCCGAATTCACGAAGGTGGTACAATCTTGTCCATGGTTTAAACCATGGTCAAAGACCGTAGTTTTTTATAGGGCGCCAACTGTCGCATGGCCTATTTTGTGACGAAATCAGTCATTTCGTCGACGAAATGATCGATGAAATGATCATTTCGTTACGAAATGTAACATTTTGTAACAAAATGATCGTTCCGTTAACGAAATGGTAATTTCGTTGAAGAAATGTGACATTTCCTAACGAAATGGTCATTTCGTCGACGAAATAACTGATTTCGTAACGAAATAGGCCATGCGACACTTGGCGCCTCATAAAAAACTACGGTCTGTGTCCATGGTTCAAACCATGGTTTCAATTGTACCACCTTCGTGAATTCGGGCCGATATATCCGAAACAAAATCCGACCAATAGGGAATGTGCAATTTCAAAAGCTAAGAGACAATGTAATTTCTTACACTCTTACGAGTGAAAGAAAAATGAAAAAATTGTATCACTTTGGATTATGTCAACTTTTTATTTTCTTTTTGATGATGGAAATAAATACACTATTGAATTGAATGAAATTGAACTATTGAACAATATTAATGATTCGGAAAGAAAAGAGAAATGTTAAGATATCATACACATGATAACACAGACTGCATGGGATGACTGTATCTCCAGCAAAATGACATTGTCATTCCTTCCCGTTTTCAACGTTATTCAAGACACTTAACGTTAAAGTCTCGCATACATTCAAGCATTAGCATCATGACATTTATGTTTTTCGTGAGCAGTGCTGTTTAAGAGTGCGTACATGTGTGTGTGTGTCTTTGTGTGTGTGTGTGCATCTGTATGCGTGTGTTTGTGTGTGTTGAAAGAATTTTTGAGTACATTGTACTATCATACAAATAGGTCACTTATCATCAAGTGGGGGGTACTATAAAGATATAGATACTTTCAAGGCTTCTAATGATATTGGATGACACGGCGCAAGATGGCATCTCGAAGACATTGTGGGTGAAGTTTCAGACCCCCCTCCCCTCCCTCCTCCCCACCTCCTTGCACCCTTTACTGGTCACGCTCCAGTTCCTGGCCACAGAACGCCACTTGATGCCTCGTGCGTTTCCATGGGAACCCTTCCGACTCTCGCTGGCCTGCACAAGTACCGGCTCGCATCTTGCAGGCGGGGCGTGACCGCCAGGGGGGAACAGAGGGAGAGCTCACAATAACCTGAAGTGCTGCTGGTCCTTTGTGGAAGTTTTTCGCCAGCAGTGAAGAAGGCAACAGTGGAAGCAACTGAAACATAATCCGTCTACAATAACAGCTACTGGTGTATGGTGATGATGAGGAGGAAACTTTTTCGTGTTTTTCATAGAGAATGAAGTCAAGTGAAACTATCCTTACAAAGATCTTGTCGTATTTTCTACCATGGATATTGTAAACTTTTCATTTTGCAGTTTGCATGATTATCATCGTTGTCGTCGTTAGAATGTTTCAGCCATGTTCATAATTGCATCATTGCAATTGTATTTTTTAAAAATCTTTACACCTATAAAGCATGATGAATATTCTTTGAATGTGATATTTGAATATATTTCTCTCTGTGACACTTGTATCCTGTTGGAGCATATGAAATAGTGCCATTTCGCGTGCATCTGCTGTAAAATACACAAACAGATTCGAGAGAAATGAAATAACTAAAGAAGTCTTTGTTATTCCTCTTTACTAATTGTTTCCATACGGGTTTTTCTTGGCACTTAGTCTTAGGACAGTGATGCAGACGCTAAGATTTTGTTGACATTAATTAATGATTTAACATTGATAGCTTAACATTCTCTTCGCAGTTTTCCTTAAGCCCTGGCATCGACTTGAACATAACATAAATTAACTTCCATTGTATAATTTATATATCTGATATGTCCGCGTCGCGCAATGACTGTTGAAAAATGTTCGTGAATTATACTGCTCGTGTAGCTCATGACTGCGAAGTACTAGTAGCTGTCATATTAATCAAACTATTCGTATTCCTAAATGAGGGATTGGTAACAGGATTCAAAAGGAGGAAAAACTCTGATATTTTAAAAGTGGAAATCTCACCCATAGAAAATGAAATGGAGAGAGGAAAGGACGATTAAATTTCAATCAGAAAATATTTTCCTTTTACTTAGAAAAACCTCACACTGCCTTAAGGCCGCATTAGGTTCGAATGAATAATTAGCATTTTTGCGAACCGATCATTGCCGAAAAGTAATAGGAAATAAGCTGTCGTTCACGTAGCCTTGATTCAAGACTCTCACCTATATTTCATTCCATCAGTAGGCACCTGCGGATGCTGTATGGCGTCACATTGTTCCACTTCAGTAAAATACTGATCTAGCCTCCCCCATCGATCTCCCCCCCCCCGTCTTCCCCAAACCCATCTTGCATCGCCAATCCAAGCCCCCTTTTTTCAGCTTCATGGCAATACATGTAGGGCTCTGCCTTGTATTAGATAAAGCCATGAACTCGTAAAACAGGGAATTTAGGGCTCGAATCCTACAAGAATCATTGTACAAACTGCTCCACCATAATACATGATCCTTTTCGCCCAACATGATGGTGCAGGCCTACAATGTCTATGTGGAAATGTCAGGGTTATATACAATCCTCAGGGAGAACATCGCGTACACGGTCGCGGCTACCCTGGATAAATTAATGAGGTCACTATTGCAGTGATTTTTATCACTGATTCATCACCATGTTACCCAAAGAATAATTCATGCGTCGGCATTGACAAAAGCCAAGGACCAGACACTTTTTTTAAGGGGGTGCTGGGGAGAATCTGATGAGGGGATGACTATTGCCTATATGTTGACATGCAGGACATGAGATTGATTTGCACAGCGACGGAGCGGTGGAAAGTTAATGGGAACGATGTTGATGCTGTAACCTTAATCCCCATATCAACAACCCTGCGGATTGTTCGTGATATAAAGATGCCCAATGCGCCCTCTTTCGGACGCAAAGGTAAACGTTCACCGGAAGTAAAACGGGTGCATTGTCTCTCACTTTACACACTCTTTTAGTGTTATTCTCATTCTCATTTCCACATTTCCATTATGACGAATTAATCTAATTAAAAGAATGGTAACTGATTAATAAAAGATTCCCTTGAACCACAGTGTATCGAGTGAATCATTATGATAACGTATAGCGATAATAAGTATACGACGACAATATATATATTTTTTCATTTCGCGAAAGAATGTATGAATTGTAAGGGCCCTATAAAAGGACTTAACAACGAGTAATTTGAGTCACTGGTTTCTTTCAGATGCATTTCAATACTTTACATCAAATTTGCATCGTTGAGATTTTGCTATGTTGGGCAAGACTTATATGCAAGGTTTGCGACTATTTAGGACATCCTAAATTCTTGGTAAGGTATGCATTTATATTATTAGCAGTGAAATTAAAGCCGTCTGTTGCAATGGTAATACTATTATATCATTTTCATTGTACTGTATGAACACGTATTGACGCGTGTATAAAAACACACACTATAGGGCCCTTATAATCGTATTATAGACGGTAAATGTATTATAGACGGTAAAGATAACAAGGCAAGCACAGTCTGCATTATGAATTTGTTTACCTATGAATGAGAGTATACTTCCCCAAAATGTGACCGATTGAATGAATTGATTCCAGTAGAGAATAAAGTTGGGAGACTTTCTCGGATGTCTTGTCAGTAACGGTACGCTTGTAATCGATATAAGATATCGAACGGAGATATCGATTGTAATATACACACCGATAAACATGTGGCATGAAGATAGTATAAAGAGAATGTACATGGAGAATTCCTGAAGCTTCTCGAAATATTGATTATTTTGAGGTAGAATCGCTGAAATATGAGTGCATTATCTACGTTATGTTTCAATCATTCTCGAAAAGTTATACATTCTAGATTATTCCGATGACCATAATTTATATATACCCTGAAGCCAATTCGTGCAATCGTGAGCAGAGACGCTTCGATTTTTAGCTCCAATGAGTTTGTTGTTTTCGTTTATTGGTATCCACCTAGACTTAATCAATTCTTAATTCCAGGAGGAAACGCTCGTGTTACCAAGACTTTCTTTTGATTCTCATTCTCGTCTTCGTAAGATATCAACATATTCATTTCAGTTTAATGAGCGTAATTGTTCAGCTCTGCTCTTTAAGATTATTTATTTGTTTCTCAGACTTTGCGCGTTTGTTTGCCTTGCATAGTAAACTTAGAGCAACATATTCCTTTCTTTCTTTCACATCACACACACACACACGCACACAAACATACCATCCCTCTCAATCAATAGGTCATAAAATGGAGGTCTCGTGTGTGTGTGTGTGTGTGTGTGTGTGACAGAGTCGCAACCAACGTATGCAAAATATCATTCATTCATCGTAAAGAGAAAGGTGCATAACCCCGTAAAGTGGTCCACCCCAGTTCTCGAGCAAATGGGTCAGGATGGAAGATCATTAGCTAAATATGAGCTATACAGCCATCTTCTCACATGGACAGGAAACAAACAAACAGACAAACAAACAAACGCCTATATTTTCCCTTCCTATGTCAGTCATTTCCCTCAATCTCTCTCTCTCTCACTCTCTTCTCTGTCACTCACACGCGTACTATAGAACAGAGAGATAATTTCAATTTCAATTCAAATTCAAATTCCAATTCATTTTCGTAGTTCTCAACAAAAATGCATGAAAAAGAACAAAATGTGAGATACATAATAATTCAAGATTCAAGATTCAAATTTATTTTCACTTCCAATAAACATCAAATAAACAAAGAAATTATATACAATGTATATGCACATGATATTTGTAATTATTGCAGAATGTGATTCAGCTTAGATATACGATGAAATCAATGCAAAGTGATATGTTATATAGACCCCATGTAATGCGTTGCCGGGTCTATAGTCGTATATGAGAAAATCATGTTCACTTGTAAACGACGCCATCATTTGGATTTAATTTCATTTGTTGGTGTCTGGGTGCGCAAGTGCAAGTGCATGTGCGTGCGTGTTTGTTAGTTGTTTGTTTCTTTTTTCCTCTCTTCTTTTTCTCTAATCTAATCTATAGCAGCAAATTGAATATGAATGAAAGGGGAAATACTCAGTAATTACTCTAGATTGAAAGAAACAGGAGGGCTTGTGCTTCTTAAAGAACAAACTTACTTTCAGCCCTTTATTGCATTGTGTACTGAATGAAACCTGACTGGTATTACTTTAAAATCGTCTAGTGAATTGGTATAAGGCGCTGCCTAAAGAGTAGAAAAAATGTGAACAGATTTTGTTTGTTAATCAATTCATAGTCCCCTAAGAAAAACGAAGCACATTCGTCTGTCGTGTCGTCTGAGTGTCCACAAGTCCATCGAAATGGAGACCGACTTTGTGAGAATTATATTGAACCAAAGAGACGGGAAAATACATAAAAATGTTGCATCCATGTCACGCATATTTTTAATCAGTGACATGGAATATCAACATTTAGGCCGAGCATGGCACGGATCTTTATTTGGACAGGTATTCCTTCCGTCATTAACGCCGTAATTTACTGGAATGCGATTCCCGTTTAACCTTATAGCGCAGCATCGGCGAACCCCCGAGTGTACCCAAATTTTGGTATCGGGTGTGGATCGCTTTCGTCTTAAATCGATTAATCGACGTCGATGATTGAATTAGCCGCGGTCTGCCGAGCACGAGGGGTGCGCGCAGGTATCGATTTTTTCTTTCTTCTGCTTTTGCAACGTAGACGCGTGCTGTTTCGCGCGCGACTATTGGGAGGGCCAATTTAGCGCGGTAATTTGTGTTGGGTAGCATCTCTATGCCGAGTGTATACGAGGGAGTTCCTCGAAGGCAGTTTATTAGTAGCATTGTGGCTCGTTTTCCCTGTCAGGCCCCTATTTCCCACTTATAAGAGACTGGCTAGAAAGCCTAGGAGCGACGTCACTAACTTGGCTTTTGAACTTCTTATCTTTTTTCCCCCCTCCGCAACGTAGCATATTCCTCTCTCTTTCTCTCTCCCTCTCTCTCTGCAGTGTACCAAGGAATAATGTCCCCATCCTCTTGTTGTTGTTGTTATCTTTTTTTTTAGTTTTACTCTTTTTTCTCTCTTTAAGTTAATAAGGAGGGCATGCCTGCAATGCAATAAGATAAAAGATATATGTGTGAACTCGGAAAACAGAGTTCTCAGTTTTAACTGTGACATTCGTCAAGGTATTAGGAGAGGATGCTCGTTGTCAAAACACATACACCTAAACGATCCATTAAAAGAACAGATTGACCAACTCACTTCAATATGGAGTGAAAATCAGCACAGTCTGATGTAGGGAACAAGATTAATTTTCGTCTTCTTTAATTCACGACAAAACTGTCATTTATACTGAAGCTCTTTGATGTATAAGATTTTTGAGGCCATTCTAAGAGGCTGTTATAGCAGATATCACTTATGAAAGTGAAAATATCGTGTGGATTTTTACAATTCGAGTCATCTCTGATTTTCGCCGAAATTGATGGAACTTTCATAATTCTTTGTATATTACTCTATTCATCAGAGTCAACTATAGACTTACGTTGAAGTGGACTCTCATTATAAACCAGCTGTTGCTAAGACTAGAATCAGTACAGTGACGTTGCATGCTCTGTTAAGATAATAAAAGAAAACAAAAAACAAACAAAATATGTCTCTGAAACAATCTGAAAACAAAAGAGTAAGACTTCAGTACTTTCACCGGGTTCTTCCAAATATCACATCTTTATCGGCTGTAATCCTTGTTACTCACTTTCAACGGGTTTGGTGTGACACAATGTCTTATAGTCCTAATCATTCTTCATTTTCCCCCTCCTCTTCTCTTCAAGAAATTCATCTAGGCCTACAAGCCCTCTCTTTATTGGCTCTTCAAATTCTGAGTCTTTAATTTCACATTTAAAGAAGAAAGCACCCGATGTCGGTTGAAACGTTTGGTTGCAAGAGGGCCGAGTGTCCGATGAACGTGACAGATCCCTACGAGTCCGCCAACTTTTCAATCTTGTTGGCGGGATGAAGACTGCATGCATCTTAGAGCTGAGCAGACGACATCGCTCGAAAGGAATTAAGAAATCGTCCCATCTGTATGACTTTTCTCCACGGACGTGTAAAGAAAGATGTCGTGTGACTCCAGCGGTGTAAAATAGGGTAATTGCAATGTCTAATATTCCGCTCCTTCTGTCGATGGTTAAATTTTGTAATGATACGAAAACCTCTCAGGTTGAAGACTAAGAAACGAGGGTATCGCTGAATTGGAAAAAGGCAAACAAACACGGGTATGCAGAAAGGAAAAACGCAACAAATTATTCTTTTGTGCTACAGGCATGGGTAGGATGGCTGGGTCGCGCGCAAGGCATCTGGCTTGAGTTTTCCATTCTCGGGCTCGCTCAAATTGGCTGGAGTGGTTGGTAATGAGAAGGGCTGGTTTGCAAGGTGGTTAACCAGACGATATGCTTTCTGCACGAGCGATACTCGCGCGTTCAATAATCCACGAGTTGTGTCACCTTCGCTCATACTGTTTCAAATTAATAGCTCTCAAACAGGCGTAACTACAGACGGCACTGGCCCAGGGGAATACTAGCACCCTGCTTTTGCCGTCACACTTCTACGGTGTCCTGAGCTAACATATAGCGCGTCACTTGATCTCTTCCGTTCATGCGCGCAATCCATTAGGCGGAACGCGCTCCCATGCGACATGTTTTGATAGTGCTGTGTGCCCTCAAGGCCACCTTACAAGAAAGTCGTCGAGTTACGCGCGATCATATACTGAGATCGTCCCAGTCTAACTTTAACAAACTTGACATTCTCCCCTTATGGCATAAAAAAACGAGCTAGACCTACGTGTTCTGTTTGGAACTTAAGCTATCAATTAGGGAAATGATGGATCGTGCAACGCCAATTTGCCAGATTCCCCTCGCATTCAAAGGTGATGGCGATAATGCGCAATGTGCCGGGTAGATCACAAAGTGAATGGAATGATGTACTTGAAGCGAGACTAACTTATAAAACTTACAACCTCTTCAAAGCCTCTGATCATAGCGATGTGTACCTCCCCTCCTCCATCAGCCAATATATATATATATATATATATATATGGAAATGAATCTACAGAAAGAATATAATGTACAGGTGTTAAAGGAGTGGTATAGTTTTGAATATATATATATATATATATATATATATATATATAATGGAAATGAATCTACAGAAAGAGTACAGTGTACAGGTGTTAAAGGGGTGGTATAGTTTTGGTTGAGACGGGGCTTCAGGTTATCTTTTTTTTTTTGCGTGAGATAATGAGAAGCCGCTTATAAAAATATTCTAAAGAGGAATTCAAAGTTTATGGGTGGGACCCACCTTTAATTTTTTGCTTTACTTTCTTTTTGGGTATCTCAGCCATTTGAGCACCAATTTTCATCAAATGAACTTTGAATTGCCCTTAGCATTGCATGCTCTGAACAGTTTACAAGTGGTTTCTAAATGTCTCGCAATTATAAAGGCTGAATTCTCATCTCAACCAATGCTATACCATCCCTTTAAAGAGCATTCTTGTCCTGGGTGAAGAATTTCACGGAGTATACATGGTGTATGGATCTATATAGCTACTGTAAAATGAGAGTTGATAAAGATCAAGGCGACATTTACAATAATCTTCCTCTATTTCTCTTTCTCTTCTCCTTCTCTTCTTCATCATCATCATCACCTTATTCTTCTTCTTCTTTCTTCTTCTTCTTCTTCTTCTTCTTCTTCTTCTTCTTCTTCTTCCTTTACTCCTCCTCCACTGCCCCCCATCCTCTTCCAATAACATGTCCTTCGGCCTCCACCACCATCTCTACCTCTTAAGTCTTTCTCCTCTTCCTCCACTTCTTCTTCTCATTTTTTCTTCTTCTATCTACTTCTTCCACTTAGTCCTCTTTTTTTCTCTGATTCCTCCTCTTCTCCTTTCTAATTATTTCTCCTTTTTATTCTTCCACTTCCTTCTCCTCCTCCTGTTCCTTGCTCCTGATCCATACTGAATTCTGAAATCCCTATAGACTTAATACACAGGTCACCAGGTTCCCGCATCGGAAACGGGTTAAATGACATTGATAGAAAAGGAATTACTGAAATGGCTACGATAGAATTAACCGTGATAACCATGACAACGATGCTTACGATAACAATAGTATCGGTACCCAGAACTATGCCTACTTAATAGCAGTTATTGTGATAATAGTGAAAGCAATAATGGTAATAGCGCCCACTAATCAACGTCGGTATATACTTTACTGT
Source organism: Diadema antillarum (assembly GCF_040938485.1). Classification (NCBI taxonomy): domain Eukaryota; kingdom Metazoa; phylum Echinodermata; class Echinoidea; order Diadematoida; family Diadematidae; genus Diadema; species Diadema antillarum. The sequence goes on from NW_027272058.1 coordinate 402,919, forward strand.
TTGTGTTAGACCAGACGTCATGATCTCCTTTGAATTACACGTCATGAGAAACGTCAACTCTTTTATTAGAGTGCAAAGCGTTGATATAGGTACTTCGACATCAAGCCATCGAGGAATGACTTTTTCATGGATGCGACATACGCTCATCGCTATAGACGTTGTGCATGCCTTGAGGTCTTCGTTACAATAATAGGGAGCTTTTTAGATTTGCGGCGCGGACGTTTGGACGACGATCGGGTTGACCGTTCTCCTAGTCTCTCCCTGCTTTGTGTTGCAATGTAGCTTTAATTACGGGAGGACGCAGCCTATGTACAATGTAAAATGGCTGCAACTTGTCTATTGAAAGCGGCAACTTTGATAGATATTAAAAGAGCTGTAAGGCCCCCTAAGTAGACTTTCCGGAAGTGGGAAGGATGAGGTCCTCATTCAGCAATCAATTACGATATACGGCGTGGCAATAATTGAAATTCTGAGTACATTCTTATACGACTGCCTTCGAGTCTCCTGGACACGAATGGAAAAAAACTCGACCTTTTCGTAAATGGCGTCCACCTCCCATCATATTGTCCTTCCATCTATCAGAATTTCATCTTCCCTCTCCCTCTCTCTTTCTCTCTCTTCACACACACAAACACACACACACACACACACACACACACACACGCACACACACACACGCACACACATGCACACACACACACACATGCACAATTGCGCACATACACACACACGCGCACTAAGAAAGAAATGATTTACAGGGTCACTACAGGAAAACCGAAATATACGTTGACTTCTAGCAGATTGAGAAAAAATGAACAGAAAATTGAGAGATTATGCGAGAGAGAAAGAGAGAGAGGGGGAGGGGATAATATGCATGCTTTACCATGTTTACGATAGTTATTAGCATAACTCGTCAAAGTTAATGCGGTTCATTGCTCTTATCACACCCTTATACCTGGGAGGTGGACCGAAACTAAACATCTCAGGAGGTCGCAGGTTCGAATCCTGCTCGCGTACGCCTATGATTTTTTTATCATGGCGATTACTAAAAAACACTGATCAATAAATTCAGTGCTTATGATATACGTCGATGTATATCAATCAATCATTCAAACACTGAATTCATTATTACGTAAAGAAGTAGCCATTACAATCCTTGCTCAGCTGCATGCAGCACCAACTCTATGAAGCGCATTCTCTACCATCCTCTATCTGTTCCATTTCCCTTGTTCAGCGTGTAGGTATTCTCTCATTCTCTCTTTTTTTCTTTCTTTCCTTCCATACTTTTCATCTATTCTGGCAAGTTGTGTCATGTTGTTGTGTTTCTTCTGTTTTGTCCCGTCCTGTCGTATATTATATTCCTCACAAGTGTTTGTAAATAAGTCATAGGTTTTATGAGTGGTTCACAATCTACAAGCTTTGCTTTTTAGTGGACCTCTCTATTCTTTCTTCCTTCTTTTTTTTCAACCGAAGCATGACTTTGTATTATCTTTTTTTTTTGCCAGTATGCGCTCCTATGTTTATTGATACCATTTATTAATTAAGACAAATGTTCTTTGTTTATGATGTAAAACTTGATCTATCTTGTGTTATGTTTTTGTTGAAAAAGAAAAAAAGAAGAATGAAAATAAATGAATTGAATTGAATTAAAATATAGGACAATTTGTCAATCAGTTGCAACTAAACTTCTCTTCATTGTCGGTTTGTATTGATGTATGCAGATGTTGGGTAGCAGGCATGTTATTCTGGACTAGAATGATAACACTCAACTTTATGTAATTATTTAAATAAAAATCCAGTTGTTTTTGGTTCCACTTCTACTGCAAACAGCAACACACAAACAGCCCAAGGGTGTAAGCGATATTTCCCCGCAACTGGACTCTTTAGTGGATAACTTTGAAAGACGATTTTCTCAAGCTCCTTCTACTATCCTTTCAGAGAGAGATTTATAATAAGAAATGCTGATAAAAGACAATGTATACAAAAAGACACGACTATCCCGTACATGGATTCGACTAGGCGCATTATGGTCTGACCATGGCGCTCTATGGTCTGACTGTTATTACAATCGATAGCATGGCATCGTTCGATTGAGTTTCTGGTCAGGCTTAAATCCAGCCCTGGAAACGCGTGTATACCAGCCGCTTTGGACTTACTCCGTACCTGTTTAATACTTGCGAGAATATAGAAATATATAAAATTTAGTGTAGAAATGTATTCATGATATAAATATATGAGTATCTAAATGTATAAATATAAATAATGAAGTTATATAAATGTATAAAGAAAATACAAATAGAAAATATTCAAACATGTAATATACAAAAAAGAAAACAGATAAACATCATTTTCAAAGACATCATCAAGCAATGAAAAATGCAACTTCTTCAACTATGGAATATTACACTCGTTCCCAACTATAGATGATGATTTTCGAAGAATTTTGATAAAAATGGATGATTTTGTCTGTTTTTGCCATGAAACACTTCATATGAATGTATAGTTTAAATAATATATAATCATAATACATTGTATAGGCCTATTATACGGCAGGCGTGCACTATATATTTATGTTGTATATACAACTTTCATTTCACTTTCAAACCATTGTGTCTCAAATTTCTCGCATACACCTGGAAAGATGTAATTACTGTGCAGTTATGATAATCAGTGGGTTATCTAAGGGGGGGGGGGGGGGGGGCAAGGGGGGCACGTGCCCCGGGCGCCACTCGTTGGGGGCGCCAAAAACAAAAACAAAACGAAGAAGAAGAAGAAAAAAGAAAAAAAGGGAAGAAAAGGAAGAAGAAGAAGAAGAAGAAGAGAAAACCCTCGGGGGAGGGGGGTGGGGGCAGAAAACCAAATCAAACAAGATAAAAACAAAACGTGATGATGCGGACAAAATGACAATGTATATGAAGAGTTTGTTTGCAAAAACCGATAAGTCCATTTTTGAAGATTTTGAAGTACGGTCTCTGTCATAAAGTACAAAATAATACCTTTTGAATGATATATTGGTCACTACATATTATAAAGGAACATTTTTGAAGTTATGGTCAAAAGAAGCAAACATTTTCTTATCATTCTCTATATTTTTCATGACCTTTGATCGCAAATATCTCCATTTGGCAATTATGGACTTATCGGTTTTTGCGAACAAACTCTTCATATTGTGGTCACACATGTCATTTTATATAGCAGGCAAAATGTTACACGGAGCAGCGGCTGCAATTTCTTTCATTCTGAAGCGACCGTCGATTGGATCAAAAGAATGCGCCAACGGTTTCGAACATAGGGGGGGGGGCGAAAATTTTCAAACAAGATAAGAACAAAACGTAATGATGACGCGCAAATATACAAATTTCAGCTCACTCGCTCGTACTAATTTAGAGTATTTTTTCAAGTCCTCTGTTGGTATAAATCGTTATCTATTAAGGTCGTCACTATTTCATGACTACATTGTAATTAATAAACAAAACAATGACAAGAATTCCATGTTTTGTAAGCTAAATACAAAATTTTCGGCTCGCTCGCTGTGCTCGCTCCCAAAATTTATCAAAAAAAGAAAAAAAGATAAGAACAAAATGTGATGATGACGCGGAAATATACAAATTTCGGCTCACTCGCGCGTACTAAGATGGAGTATTTTTTTCAAGTCCTCAGTTTGTTCGTATAAATCGTATCTATAAGGCCGTCACTATATTATCTTGATTAGAATTGTAAGATTTGATAAACAAAAAATGACAAGAATTGCATGTTTTGTAAGCTGAAATACAAACATTTTTCGGCTCGCTCACTCCGCTCGCTCGCCCAAATTTATCAAAAAAAAAAAAGAAAAAGAAAAGAAGATAAGAACAAAACGTGATGATGACGCGGAAATATACAAAAAACCACAAGGGTCCCGTTGCATAAAACTTTTTTAGCAACCTTAAAAAATTCAGGTTGGGATTTGCCCAAGGTTGTTAACTTAAGAATGTAAAATCCGTTGCATAAAAACTCTGGTTGGGAGCTTCTAACCGGAATTTTGTGATTTCAACCGGAGAAAAATCCGGTTGGAGTTTTATGCAACGGGTCCAAGGATTCCATGTTTTGTAAGCTGAAATACAAAAATTTTCGGCTCGCTCGCTGCGCTAGCTCGCCTAAATTTATCACACTTTATTACATTAAAATCACTCTCAAAAGACCCCTTTTAAGTGCTTGAAAAAACATATATTATGAAAAAGCATGAAGTCCCTACCGGGATGGGGTTGGGGTTGAACACTTTTTCAGAAATTAGGGGCGTAGATTTCCGCGCTTGCCCCGGGCGCCGTTTTCCCTAGATACGCCACTAATGATACATTTCGTATACGTATCAGTCATAATCATACAAGACGATGTATTGTATTAAAAGCAAAGGAAAACAAACCCATCGGACGATGATGTGTTGGCTGCAGCGGTGCAGCTGTTGATAGTCATGTCGATTTTTATAGGAATTCCTACATACACTTGACACTTCGGTGGGATATTGAAAAAAACCCGGTGAAATCTCACATCCTCCTTTTTGTAATTTGGTGAAATAGGAATATTCTGTCGCCTTTCTGCAATATCCAACGTCATCTTAATTCGATTTCCTTCAAAACTTTACGTGAAACATCATTCTTTTAAGACTCGTCAATAAGAGATTCTATGAAAAAAACAAAACAAAACAAAAACGGTAGTTTGTGGGAATACTTTCGAACCGTCGGTGAGACCGACGCTGACTGTTTGCCCGTTGTAGAGGGCGTAGTGGGTTTTGCGAGGTAAAAGCAGATTGTATGAAAAGTTCAGCTTGGGGGTGAGTTGGACCCACTACTGAGTGAACTCTTCAGTGGTTGGACCCGACGACCGCCAGGCCTCCCTGTGTATACGCAAATTTTTACCGGACATACCCCCCTTTCTTTTCTTGGTAATCACACCGCTATAATACTGTTTATGATCGAAAATTCATACACCAACATGATCACAGATACATTAAAAAAATATATAAAAAAATGTATACACCAAACAAAAGATTACAAAAAAATGAAGAAATAATATCATTATTTTCTATAATTCAAGATTGTAACAATTATCATTACAAACTTTTAGTAATTAGTAACTGTTTTTACGTTGAATTTGCAAAGTTTCATCAAATATTGTTTGACTGGAGCACCCGTCTTCATTTTCATAATAGTTATTATACTGATTCTGAAGTTCTTGATAGTTAGTTAAGTACTTTTGATTGTCATTAAATAAAAGGAGCATTATAGGCCTATACCTATGATAATAATAGGCCTATTCTAACACAATGTATATCATTTGTAAACCGTGCTGACAGAGTGACTATAGAGAGGTACTACTTTGTCAAAATAACATTCGATTGATAAGCCAGGATACATAAGACAGAATGTAGTGGTGCTAAATCAGAGAGCTTTAATACTGTAGGACAGTGAGTTGGTGAGGAGGAAAATCTCTTGAGCAGTCGCTGCATCATGCCCGTTTTATAAAAATTACATAGCGCCATCTACGCCAGCGTCACGCTTGGTATTGACACAGAGCGTGTAATCAGAGTATTAGTCATTTACTACTACCACAAAGAAGACGGGTATAAAAAGCCGCTGAGCGCTTCGATTTATGTTTACCAGGCTGGCATGGCATTACACATGAATCATCACTGCGGGTCAAAGTACAATACTGTTGACTAAACACCTCATAGAAGAAGTGAAAGGGGAAAAAGGGCATCTGTCGCCCACTCACTGTTTATTAACCCATGTGTTAGATGACTTGGCTCACATAGTACGCCTTATCACTCTAATTTTAGCATCAGGCTTTGTCACGCGTACCTCAACTGTTGTGACTGTACACTTTCTCCTTCTTATTTTTTTTCTCACACATTTTATTGTTAATGAGGTAAATCTCTAAAGTTCAAACATATTGAATGATATGTATTGCTAATTTCGTGTCTTAACTTAGGAAAAGCAGCTTGCTTCTATTGCATCGAACACTGTCGCTAATTTGTGTGGATCCTATTCCTATACTTTTGCGAATGATCAGGGCCTATTGCACTTCTCTATATGAAACGTATACCATCTCAACGATAACATAATAGTGGTACATGTATATAACACTATAGTCTTGGTTGGTCTTATTGGCGACAAGTGCAATAAAAACTATGAACAGTACAATAAGGGTCCTACCAGCTCATAGGCCTAGATGGTTATAAGTAGTAGGCCTACGTATCAACATTGATTTTTGTATTGCAGCCTAAAACTGAACCTTGTCATCTGCTGCAAACTTTGAGCAACATTAATTCTATACATTTTAATGGTATAATCATATCATAACACCTTTTGAACTTATGGATATGCACGGAGTGCTCATTATCATCAAACGAACTGTTGGTATTGACTATGCTATTCAGCCTTTCAGTTTTTTATTACAATTATCAGATAATTTGATTAAGTAGTTATAATTACTGAAAAAGTGTGACAACTCATTAGTTTGCTATGATTAGCTTAATTATAACATAATATAGGCCTCTATTCCCAACAATTCAACGCTCGAGGGGAACGGTTTGAAACGGGGATCAAGCATTATCGCTGACATGAGTGAAAGATATGACTTTTATGACAAATACCGAGTCTTTAATCCTTGAACGTTTTAGTATGTTTCAAAGTACATCCTATTCAAATTATTGTTTTCAAATGCCTCGTACCAGGGAGGTGGGACGAATATCGTAATTTTCTATTGATACACCGCGAATTTAATTCTTGATTATTTTCTCATTACAGAAAGTCATCCATTGTGGCTTACTACAAACTGAATATCTTATCAAAATAAGTTACCCGCTCAGATACCTCATTCAACGTTGATTGGTGATTATGATCTCATCACATATAATATTTGCCGTCAAACAGTGCGCTTGTACATCTCGTATCTCACTGAATCTACATCCGATCAAACAGACAAAAAGAATACTAGTAAACACACGTTCTTCCCATCTTGCAGTGCAGTGTACGGAACTTCCGCGTACAGTAATCAACCCATTGATCACACCGAACGTGTGCTAAGCCATACAGTGTTGTTTTCGTTGTACTCTTTCTAATGAACCATGCACATAAAACGTCAATGTAGAGCGTCTTTTTTGATGCAACACTTTCAGGAGTAATCACAGGTTCGACACACAAAAACGATTGTGTTGTGTTCTGCGGGCAAGCTAGTCTCGAAAGGCAGGTGAAGATAGACAGGTAAGTGACTGAATATTATGGCCCGAGTTGTCCAACCTCGCCATTCTATTAATGGATCGTCAGGTATGACATTAATGGATTGTTGTGTCCAATATCGTCTCATTCGATTGAGATATAATCTCCGAAATCTATGTTAACGGTGTTGGCCTGCAGTTGCGGTACTGCAGCAGCGCAGAATCACCTGCACCAAGCGCGATCACATTGCTGGTGCAGCGGCACCGCGAAGCCGAATGGAAGCGCTGTGTACCGCTACACGTCGAGGCTCCCGCTGGGTGTGCAGCTGGGCTTGGGTTAGGGAACTGTGCGCTGTACAATGAGGGAAATGGGCAGGAATTTCACGTAGTTCACGTAAATTTACGTGTATTTGGTAGCAAAGTGGTGTCTTATAATTACGTGATAGATCTGTACAGATAATTCCTTCTTTCAAACGAATGTGCCTTCATTTTGATTTTAATTTCTCGCCTTTCCTGAAGAATCTGAATCTGAATCTGAATCTGAATCTGAATCTGAATCTGCCTATAAATAAATATAATTGACGTTCACAGACACACAATCACTGACACTACGTACTAGGTGTTTCAAAAAACATTTCCCACTTTTGATTCTTAATAATTCAAAAACTATATATGAAATAACACTGTCATTGATATGAATGATACAACTGTAGCTGAATAGTGTACAATTTGGTTGAAGTTAGTTTGAGTATGAAAGCATTTGTAAGTTTCATGAAATCCATGATTAATTTCACAGTTAGGTTCCAGACTTTGCTCTATTTTCAACCCTCTGTACAAAATTTCACTTTGCACAGGGGTCAATGGGTGTGTATGGGAGTGTGTGGTTTACACCCTGACAATGGTCCTGAACAATGGCCAGGGTTTGAATGCTTCATTATTTATTCATGAGATATTCCACTATCACAACTAGTCTTTATTCAGCCTCTGGCGGTATCTGTGTAAAGTCAAACGGCTGTCGATACTGTCGTTGAGTCGCGACAGTGCTCTCCCTACTTCTGAAAAAACAAAATTACAATGAATACATTCTGTTCTATGGTAAACGTGGTGACATGAAGTAAAGAAAATCAATTAGAGTATATACACTTGTGTATATGGAGCCTTAAATAAATCTACTGTGAAACAAATTGCCCCAATGACAAATGCTGCTGAACTCTTTACCAAAAATGATCTCTTTTTATAGAAAAAGCGACAAATTTGTCAGACTATTTAATTAGTAGACAGTTGTATTAAAATGAGGAACTTTAGATCATTCATGCTTATTTATATCCCAAATTTAGTGATATGTGAAGCAAAATTTGAAAATGATTGCCAGCTGGAATGAAATGTGGTGTTTGCAAGCACTTTACCGTGAATGAATTCAGACTAGCAGTGCACAGGGCAATTCACATGAATTATTGATTAAGCATTCATGTGCCAGGGAGCGCGAAACTGACGCTTAGTCAACAGGTGCTTCAGGCATGTCCATTGTTAAGGGCCATTGTCAGCACACACTCACATACACATCATTGGTTCCTGTGCGAAGTTCAATTTTTGTACAGAGGGTTAAAATTTGACCAAAATCTTAAACCTTACTTCAAAATCAATCTTAGATTTAATGAAACTGATTTATGCTTTCACGTGCAAATTACCTTCAACCAAATTGTACACTATCCAGCTATTACTCATATCAATGACAGTTTTATCGGATGAATAGTTTTTGAACTATTAATGATCAAAAGTGGGAAATGTTTTTTGAAACACCTAGTACTACTATGTAAGATTTAACTGTTAGGTCTACTGCCTTACTGGGTAAACTGTCTTTTTTTAAGCATCTAATAGATAGCTTAGCGTAAAATCTATAGCGTTAGAAGTTGTCTAGATTATTCACTCATCAGTTTTCTCATCTACAGCTAGCAGCTGTCAATAATGATACCACCATCATCATGTTTACATAAAAAGGACTTTTTTTTTTTTTTTTTCTTATGACCATCATGTGGGATTCTGGAAATGATGTTACATGTTTTCTAATTCTGCATAGAATCTAAGCCCTACAATTCTACATGTATGCCAAGCCTATTTTAGTTTACAGTCGAAAATGTGGCAATAGGGGTATGGTAGGTGTTCAACCCACCGACCGGGTCCATAACGACCGTCCGCGCATTATAATGTCATTGCGCGTACAGAAAGAAAATGTACGCATGGGACTACGCGCAACGGTGTTCGATTCTTCACTGGGCTACGCTACCAAGTAAAATGAGGCGAAAACAAATAAGTATTCCCTCTAAATTAACGAAATTTAGCAAAATCGAATAAGATTTATCGTGTAACTACATATAACTAGGCCGGCAGTGGCCTACCTTTGCTGACTCGTTGTTAGATGTAGAGTATCCTTCCGTAATAAATTTGACGATTTTGACCGCAAAATTGTCACCGCCGCTTGTACGATCGTGCACACACGTTACACATACACATGACATAATTATTTTGTCGCCCGCTACGACCGTACGAGTTGAAGCAGAAACGAGTAATGAGTGTGAAAAAACAAACCGACTCATCTAATTTATTTCAATTACGATGAAAAGTTTCCAAATGAAAATCAATTCAAATTCATCAAATAGTCCTTCAAAAGTAATATCGAAGGATTCAAAATATATTCAAAAATTATTGGGGAAAAAATGACGGCTAGAAAAAAACAGCGGCCTGTCGAAAAAATGCATTTAAGTGCCCTTTATACGTATTGTCAGGGTGGTCGCTTGAAATGAGCAGGGCAACTGAGTGCGGAAAAAATGACACCCCACGCGTTCGAAGCCGCCATCTAGAGCGCGTACCTCAGATCGCATTTTCAGTGCGCGCTTGTGAATCCGGAATATTTTCTCCACACGTGAGTAAAATTTCAGGCAAATTGTGAGATTTTTCACGTTTCTATTGATAGAAAAACGTTAGGTGGCCGGTATTATGAACACCCAACCATACATGTATATGTAGGCCTACAAATTTCTAAAAGGGGAACCACTGGCACTGATCTGCAGAATACTCCTTCCTTTCACGCGAAGCGTATCAGGAGGTTGACCAACGGCAACGACCTACGAACTGGAGTAGCAGAGTATATCCTACTCGTGTACTGGGTAGTGGTACGAATGTACATTGTACTTGAAATTTAAGGATGTCACTGGCTGGCCAATGAATGCACCAACAAACCCAGTATGATATTGTGTCTTCTGTCCTTCGTTCTGTATTTTTCTCCTTTTTTTTTTCTTTGATCTTTCTCTTTGTTCTTTCTTTTTAATATCCTCGGAAAGACTTCCTCCAGAAATGTAATGTCCCTCGACTATAAATTTCACCATGCATGTAGATACAACCCTACACTACCCTAACCTTGCTTGCTATTAAAGGCACGGATGTATGCATCCTGCAGTGGGGGCTATTCCAAGATTTTGCCTAAGTCTCAGGGCTATCATATGAAAGAACACTCATGTCTGACTGTTTGCAATATTTTCATGTACAAATGGCCAAGCAGTGATTTGGAACCCTTGCAAAAATAACAGCTTTTACATAAAAATGCAGCTACAAATTGTAGGTTACACATGAAAATCTGGGTATAGGAATTATACAAGTGTATTAAAGTTACATCAAGTTTTCCTTGTACAGCTACTACATTTTAGTTGTAAAGGTAGATGACCTACATGAGTGGGTGGTATATCAACTGTAGTTTGCACTCTATTGTACATACAAGTTTGTACGGTCCGTGTATAGAATATTATATCATGCAGTAATTTTGACAACTGCTCTATGAGAATCATGACTGTGTTGACTACGAAAGGGAAAACATTGCAGAGGAGAGTACCGATAGTCAGTACACAGAGAAGGGTTGTGACTTCTGGCCAGGGTTATTCTAGGGCAGTAGAAAGACTAGGGAATAGAAACTGAAATGCAGAGGGTGATAATTGTATGAAATCCTAGTGTGGTAGGAAATGTGCCAGACATGGTTTGACTAGTCTTACACTTCTTCCCCCCCCCCCCAATAACAAGTGAGTAGACATCATACAGTTGTAGAATGTGATAGAAGACCCCTACCCCCAACAGTCTATTCATATCATTCACAGAAAAACAAAAAATCTTCCAAAGTTCCAAAGTAGCTGGTTAGAAGGTTGTCGAAGTTAAAATATACTCTGGGTACTGCCTAGTGAATTTGACACAAAGTGGTACCAGTATTTTCTTTCAAGTGGCAGGAATAACCAAGATCTGATGCAAAGCAAATAGTCTTTTTTTTTCCTTTTTTTCTTTTTTGGTAGTTGAGCATGAACTCATTGAGGTAAGCATGACCAACAAAACTTGTTACTGCATGATCTACATACAGTTTGCAAGTTATTTCTATTTTTATTTATTTATTTTTAATCAATAAATGTTGACAGAATTGCAAATGGTTGTCCAGTCAAATGACGTAGGAGTACAGTAGATTATGATGAAACAATCCAAACAATAACCAGTTAAGGACTAGTCCCAGGTATAGTACACTGTCCACATATATTCATGCAGGTGTCTATGGGAGATGCATATTTGAATAGCAAATTAGCTCGTCCTCAATGTTTTTTTTGAATTGAAATGTTAGATAAGGATTAACAGTAAATATCTACACTGATGTTACGTCAGATCAAGGTACATTGTACAGTGTATGTAGATCTATCTGTGTAGCTAGAAAGTGTGTTTCATGCACTGGTCACCTCACTGTATCAGGAAGTTGTCATTAGGAGCATTTGGGTCAGCAAACGTAATTAATTTGCCCGATGGCCCACTTGGCATTAAAGGCTCAATCCGCAGTGAATCGGGGATTAATAGTCTCACCATTTCCATTTCTTGCATTCAACTTTATCCGCTGACAGTACACCTTATGTGTATTTGTGTTTGCTTGGCCCGTACAGGATTCACAGGGTGTTTAATTCTCTGAAAGGTTTCATTGATTTATTTCCTGCCCATAGTCTATTTAATTCCTGTATTTAAAGTGAGATGTAGCTAAATGTTGGGAATAGTATTTCATTTGTTTTGCCTGAAAAATCACTGTTTTTTTTAGCTAATAATACTCCAAAAAATACTTTGTTTGGATGTTTGCAGGGCTGCCAACACTGGAAACTAGTTGAGAGTGAGACTTCCATAGGCCAATGCTATAATTTAGGAGTCAAAATGAGTGAGATCAATAGAAATGCATGCAAATGAAATAAAGTTTTAGAGTGAGAAAGGACCAAAATGCGTGATTCCACGCTCAATGCGTGAGAGTTGGCAGTCCTGTGTTTGTCCAAGGTGTCCTAGTTTTTTTTTTTATCAATGTTGTGTTTGAATGGTGAATGGTGATGCCTGTGAAGTGTTATACATATAGTATAACTGCACAAAGTGCCCTCAACAAACTATTAAATCATTTTCAAAAGTAATAATGATTAAAAAAAAAGATCGAGTAGCCCCGATGCACAGTAATATGATACTCTCAATTGCCAGTGTACACTGCAGACAGTACATCCAAGTTTTTGTAGAATAAAGAATACACATGCAAGAGAATTTATTTTCATTTGTTTCTAAATTTATTTATTTTTAGGTGTCTCTGTTGTCATTGTGGGTTGAATGACCAGGTATTTGATTTGATATTTGATAAAGAAAAGAAATGTGTTTGCCATTTCTTTCAGTCTACTCATAATACAATACCTGGTATGGTATGTATCAGTCACGGTCGCCGATATATTGCATTTCAATGATGTCTCATCGCTTAGGTTCAAAGTTGTGCCCTTTAGAAAGAAGCAGAGGTGAGGCGATAATCAGGGGCATAAAACTTGGAACATTTTTGAAACATCCCCCCTGACTTGACGGGAAGGAAGTGCTGTGAGCAACACAAGGCCGAAGGGGCCGATGTCAAACACTGGAGTGTGTGGACACGTACGTAGCGCCTTTCATTAACAACTTCCTGTCAAGCTGGGTATGTTCAAAACATGTTGTCCTGATCTGGAAGGTACCCATTACAAGAAGAACGAACAGACAAAAAAAATGGATCAGTGTATTTATGGGTAGGTTGGTATTCCCTCCTGGTTCATTTGCTCTAACTTGACATGATATTATAATAAACCATATTTATATAGCGCATATCAGGGGCGGATCCAGGAATTCCGTAAAGGGGAGGCACCTTTACAAAATTAAAGGGGGGCGCACGCAACCCCCCCATTTTTTCTTTTTATTTCTTTTGTTTTAATAACAAATAAAGAGGAGGTGCATGCCCAGTGCGCCCCCCTCTGGATCCACCACTGCATATCACAGACTCACACACAAAAATTAGTAATTTTGCAGCATAAGTTTGAGCCACTGGTCACGATTGTTTGTGGAAGTACACGTGTACCTACAACAAGTGTAGTTAGCTACAGTGTACCTGTGCCCATGTAGGATGACACCAGCTCAGACGGTTTTTATGGTGCCGTTAAACTTCCAATGTGGCAGCCGGCTGTAGTTTGCAGCCCACAATATTGGTGCGTGATTGATGATGAAGAATCGGCATACAGAAGTCTGCACCATAAAGTGTTTGAAGGTGTCACAGACAAAATATGTCGTACATTGTAGGCTTATGTGGAAGTTGACTGTTGTTTAATAGCCTCTCCAGACCCATGCACGTTTCAAAACTCCTCTGCCATAGCATTGGATACCCCGTACCAGTGACAGTGAAAATTTTTAAAAGGAAATCCATGTCTTTGACTTTGATAGATAGATTTTGATAGCTACACTGTAGACTATCAAACAAACTGAAGTTTATACATTGTGGAAATTTCATTAGAATTCGACGTAAAATGAGAAAGAACTTTGTGGAGTTCCAAAGTTTCATGTTTTCTGAAACAGTTATTATTGGCCAGAGACAGCCTTTTTCATGGCATGAAATTTTCGCAAAATTGCCACTGGCATCCAATGCATTATAATGTAGACAAGAACTTTCATGTGCATTTTAATTTCGCAAGTCTTAGCTCTTGCAAAATTCATGAAATCAAAATGCATACAAAAATTGTGTGATTTTCTGTACGTATGTGTAGTCAAAATACGTAAGTAAGCTGAGGTGGTGATGTCCTAGTTTGAAATGACCCTCATGCACTTGCACATACAATAGTAGGTCTTGAATACAGAAATTGTCCTCTTAAAATGACATATTTTAATTGAAGAAAGTTATATCCTTCATATCAGTGAGACCTCACCTCCCTGTTCATACACGCTGTGCCAAACTCTTCTAGAGTCCCACCTAGTGTAGCAATAATGAAACGGTATTGGTTATGGGTGGGTGGTTCAGAGTTTGACCCATTGAGGACGAGTCAGGAGTATACTCAGGCAAGGGTCTCTGGGAAATGCGTACTCAAGCAAAATCAGCCAATCCTTTAATGGGTTAATTAAATACTGGATTTAAATATTGAAAAAAAAAATACTTGTGCTGTTTGCAAGTTATACATGTGTGAGCGAACTTTGGTGGAAGGTCTGGAGGTTTGTGATGGCAGATGAAATCATGTGACTACCGTCATGCATCCCTGAATTCAGTACCCCTATAAAACACATTGGTGTTGAATGAAAGCATTCAGGTTGGAAACTTCAATTCAGAATGTGTCTAAAGGGGGGGGGGGGGGGGGGTATGCAGTGACATGTTCTGATCATACAAACATAGTGTGTACAGTCTTTTCCTGACCTGATCAGGCCTTGTTCCTGTGTGCAAAAGCGGCAAAAGCAGAACAAGGAAGTGAACTATGACGTCTGTTGACGTGTGCATGGGATGTGCCGACACGCCGGGGGAGGCTTGTCGGAGATGTTCTCGCCGCGCGGCAGGAAATCTCACCGTGAAAGCTCGAGTGTCATTATCCCTCGTTTATTTTTTTTCTTTCTTCCTTTCTCTTAAGAGCGTGATGACGCGTCGGCTTTCGCTCAGTACGTGTGAATGGAAGGGATGAATAGGTTCTAAAAGTGTCTCACGTTTCAGATCGTCTGCCAATCCGTTGGCTGTCCCAGCTATGTTAGTAAGACTTCGTCAACAGCAACTATCTCTTGTTGCCATGGTGATACTGACAGTATTCTTATTTTCATTTTCTTTGAGCCCTTTCTATGCCAGTGAGTCAAATGTGTACAAATTTCACACATGTACAAATTATGTACCTACTGACAGGAAATTACTGTGACTAGCAGAGGGTTACTGTTTCTAACATTGTTCAGAAAGAAATCAAGCTTTTGGTACATTGTACATATCGTATTAGGCAACACATGATACACAACATGTGCAATGGTATACTGCACAAGTGTGAAAAGGAGAGTTTCCGAAGTTGAGCACAATTTTGGGTTTGGAGATCTTTTCCCTGGATATGTTTGGCTGTCCACTACTGTAGTGCATAATTCATTGTAATTCTTGTCCATATGCAAAATTTGCATTTGAAGCATAGTAATTATTCAGTTAGTTGACAGTTCTTTTTTTTTGTTGCTGAAATAATTGTGATTATTGAGTACAACAGTGTAAAGGATTTGTTAATATGTGTCATAGTATTAATGCAAAGTTCTTGTCTGAAATGTTTGGAGTCGTATATCTCTTATATTTTCCGTGCACCCTGGTGATTGAAATGTTCATCCTGAACTGATGGTGCAGAAACATCGGCAAAATTTTGCAGCTGCCTAGAATTTTTGGTGAAACACCGACAAATGCTGGATGGCATCGGAATATCAGTCATGAACCACATTAAAGTCATCGTCGAAACTAATGGCCGACTCATTTCTCTTGTGGTCCTCTGTGATGTTTAACAGCAAACAGAAAGAGAGTGAGAGAAAAAAAAAATTAGGCATCCATCCTTTAAATTCATGCCAAACAAGTTTGACACATTGTGCCTGTGACTAGAGAATTCAACCCACCATCATCTATTTTTAAACAGACTATCAGAAGAAAATTATGAATCTACAGTTCTATATTAAACACAGCAATACTTTAGTACTTGAACAGCAAAGGATGCATGAAAAAAGGAAATTTATACGACAATGTGTTTTGAATTGCTAATGCACTAGTACAACTGTTCACTACAAATAATGTTCATGAATCCAAGAAATAAGCAAACTATATTACTAAAGATAAGAGACATTTCAGCCAGAGAGAAGCTTTTAGTGATTCTCCCCGGTGAAGAGTTTTTAAAAAACACCATGCGATGTTTCCTTAATGGAATCTAGGAAGCAAATGGATGGAAAGAATGCTCTTGTGACTCAAAGCTACAATTTTACATGTATACAGCATGCTTTTTGTAAATGCATGCAGTTGCATCAATAGTTTGGATATTGTAGCCAAGCAGAATGCATTCTAGTAGTTTAATACAAGCGACCTTTTTTTTTGTGTGTGTGGAAATATACAGAAAGAAGGACGTTAGATAAAGGTCATACTATTCATGAACAGCTGAGCAGCACATGGATGAAAATACTACCACATTCAAACAGTTGAGCGCCTTATTGTTATCGTTCATACTACACAACATAGTTTGTAATTATCATTATCATTATTACTATTTATTCTTCCTATTATTAGAATAATGATCCTTATTATCTTCATAATCATCAATTGTGTTATTATCTTCATTATTAGCTTTTGTCATTCTTTCTATTATTCAAATCAACTAACACCAAGTTTTATGCGAGGAAACTTGAGCAAAGACTTTTTCCATGGACCTCTATAAAAAGGAAACATTTTGTTACTTTGGTTGTATTCCTCATTTGTAAGAAGCATGAATTGTCACCAGTTTCCTGTTTCTTTTTTATTTTGTTTGTTTCAGAATTAATCATTTTATTATCTTGTTTATTATTTTGCCCCTCATGAGGCTTATTCAAGATTTATCTAAGATGTACCATTGTGACATTGTCATTATTATTTTCTTTCAAGACAGAGGAAGTCCAGCAGATCACATGATTAATATATTTTGTCAGTGCAACCAAAATCATGTTTTTGCAACATTATTTGTGCAAGTCTGAAAATTTTGTCATAACATGATAATGATGGCTATTCTGAGTGACCTTGCGCAAGTCATACCAACTGAAAAACACAGTCAGGTTGTTTGCTAATTGCATGTAGTCAGGACTCTTATTTTCCCTCAGATTTTGAGTGATTAGTGACATTGAAATTTGCACTTCTCTTCACAAACATGTTTGAATTTTCGTATAGTCTTGAATCAATCATTTGTACAATGTACTGTAGGGAGATGAGATTGTTTTGTTCTTTTTTTTTTAAGAGAGTAAATTTTGCATATCCACAAAAGTTTGAAACCACTAGATAGTGATTGTATAGTATATTAAAAGAACATTGTAAAATCATATGCAAAATAAAAATGGAATAGAATTGCAAGCTGTACACAAATTATGAGTTCAGCATCAAATGTGAATTACATATTAAAAGTCAAAGTAGAATGGCTCAGTGTTAAAAATAGTGTCCAGAGCATAATTATCAATGCATAGTGTATACAATGTAGATTTATGTGTATTTGTCAGCACAAACAGAAACAAAAACATGAAAAATAAAAACAAGAAAAGCATAATAATTGGAAGTTTTTACATTACTTGTTGCTAGGTTGGGCAAGCCTTTGACAAGCTTTTTGGAAGAATGTCCCAAATAATCTGTGGTGCAGAAATATGCATACTACTGTGCATTGAGAAAGTGGTCTACTATTACAATATCTTGGGGTTAAAACTGTTATGATGTTTTTGTGAATTAAAAAAAAAAATTGAATGTTGGTGCTTGTACATTATTTTAGGACCCAATATCATGGGCATTAGTTCAATTGGGATGATGGTTCTTTATAGTTCAGTTGGTATGATTTGGTCCTTGATAGTGTTGGATAACATCTTCACAGTGTATCGACATGTGCACAATGTAAACATGGAAATTTACGGGAGCACGAGTACAGATACGTAAATAGTAATACAAACTGATTGGGGTTAAAACTGTGAATTAAAAAAAAAATGAATGTTGGCGCTCGTATATTATTCAAAGACCCACTATCATGGGCATTATAGTCCAATTGGTGTGATGGTTCTTGATAGTGTTGGATAACATCTTCACAGTGTATCGACATGTGCACACTGTAAACATGGGAATTTACCGGAGCACGAGTACAGATACGTAAATAGTAATACAAACTGATATGATCATGTGGAGGAGAACAATAACACAGATGTGAAAACAAGATTGAACAATTGCAATAAAGTGTCAAACCACTGGTAGTGCTACTGTGGGCGTGGGACGAACCATTTCTGCGCTGTTTTCATTCCGCTGACGCCTTTGGCCGGCGATTTCCCTCTGGTAGTCTTGCTTGTTTTGATAGCGTTTCACTTTCTATTGCAGAACTTGAAAGTGTGTTGTTGGTGCTGGACCCATGGTAGCCTCATTTCCAGTATGAAGAATAACCAAAAGAACAATACTTGACTGAACTTTTCCAGTTTCAAATTCCTGACATTTTTTCCTCATTCGCTGTCACAGTGTAGGATTGCCACAGAACTGCCTTCTCTGTATGACGTGGATGCAATATGTGCTATTCTAGTGCATGTCTTTCTCTTTGTGTTTAGATCAGCAGTGTGATTTTCAAAATCAAGGATTTTTTTTTGAATAGTAGCAAAAGTCTGAAGAGTGATGCAGCTATTTAAAGGAGCCATTCATCTTAAAAGGACTGTACAGTACTGGTTGAGGTGGGGATTCGTGTTTTACACATTCCTAAGTGAGATAATGAGAAACCTCTTATGAAATATGAAAGAGCATGTAATTTTAAGAAGGATTCAATGTTTATTTGATGAAAATTGGTTTTCAAATGGCTGAGATATCCAAAAAAGTGATAATAATAAAAGGCGACAGGCCACAACTTTATTAGAATCTCTTTGTTTCACCTTGTTTTTGGATATCTCAGCCATTTCAAAACCAATTTTCATCAAATAAACATTTGATACCCCATGGAATTGCATGCTCTTTGACATCTCATAGAGAGGTTTCTAAATATCTCGCAAAACGTTAAAAGCTAAATCCTCACCTCAACCAGAACTGTACACACCCTAACATGTGGATGGAGAGAATGCAGCAATATAGTAGTAGAACACTGCTTTCTGACTTGAGTAGAGAGTGGAAGAAGTTTGTATGCTTCCAGATTCAACCGCGATAGAGCTATATAAGACTCTTTGTTGCCGTACATGTATCAAAAATTTATCTTAATGGGGGGACAAGATTGGCAATGGGGGTTTAGTATTCCCTTTTGGCACCGATATCCCTGCCTCAAGGGTCCCCTCCGTGCTTGCGTCAGAGATCCTCCAGCTTTCACACCTATAACTTTTTGTCATTCTTTGCTTTTTTTTTTTCCTTCTGAATCCCAGGCGCCCCTACTGGGTAGAAATGTTTTCATATTGTATGAAGGTCATGTTCGCTCCGTGCTGTTCATTTCTCAGAAAAAGCTATAGGTGTGTACTACATTCAATACAGCGGTTATTACACTGTACAGTGGATTTGGATCCATTTTCTTTTCTTTTTCTTTTTGTGTTTTATTAAGGAATCAAAACATATTACAATCTTCAAAGGTAGATTGATATAAACTAATAGGTATCAAAATTTACGACAAATTTCAATGTTTAGAGATGATTGGGATGAACAGTGAAAAATGAGAAAAAGATAGTCAATCTGTGTTGTCTGTTGACCTATACTGTTTACTGTAAAAGTGGAAATTTTTGCAGTGTTGAAATTTTCGCGCATTTTGCGCAACCAGAAACTAGTGTAAAAATAAACGCATGTGGATATTTTTGCATGCCATATACAGTTGTACGTTTTTAGCTCACCTGAGCCAAAGGCTCAAGTGAGCTATTGCGATCGCCCTTCGTCCGGCGTCCGTCGTGCGTCGTGCGTCGTGCGTCGTGCGTCGTCCGTCGTCCGTCGTCCGTCGTCCGTCGTCCGTCGTCCGTCGTCCGTCGTCCGTCGTGCGTAAACTTTTTACATTTTCATCTTCTTCTTGAAAACCCCATGACCGATTTTCATCAAACTTGGCAGGTAGCATCCCTAGGGGGTTAGGAACTCAATTTGTTAAAATGGGCACCATGCCCCACCCAGGGGGCCCCCAGGGGGGCCCAAACCCCCCAAAATTAAGGAATCTGTAAAAATCTTCTTCTCTAGAACCAGAAGTGATAGAGCGAAGTTAATACTATGAGTTAGTACATTGATGACTGTAGTTTCAAGTTTGTTCATGGCAGAATCAGGGGTGCCCCCCTTGGGACCCAGGGGAGGGGGGTGGGGAAGGGTTCTAATGGGGCCTAAATTGTACATTTTCATCTTCTTCTTGAGAACTCCATGACCCATTTTCACCAAACTTGGCAGGTAGCATCCCTAGGGGGTTAGGAACTCCATTTGTTAAAATGGGCACCATGACCCACCCAGGGGGCCCCCAGGGGGCCCAAACCCCCCAAAATTAAGGAATCCGCAAAAACCTTCTTCTCTAGAACCAGAAGTGATAGAGCTAGGTTAATACTATGAGTTAGCACATTGATGACTGTAGTTTCAAGTTTGTTCATGGCAGAATCAGGGGTGCCCCCCTTGGGACCCAGGGGGGGTGGGGGGGGGGGGTGGGGGTGAGGAGGGGTCCTAATGAGGCCTAAATTGTACATTTTTATCTTCTTCTTGAGAACCCCATGACCCATTTTCACCAAACTTGGCAGGTAGCATTCCTAGGGGGTTAGGATCTCAATTTGTTAAAATGGGCACCATGCCCCGCCCAGGGGGCCCCCAGGGGGCCCAAACCCCCCAAATGAAGGAATCTTTAAAAATCTTCTCTAGAATCAGAAGTTATAGAGCTGAGATAATACTATGAGTGAGTACATTAATGACTGTAGTTTCAAGTTTGTTCATAGGAGATCCAGGGGTGCCCCTCTTGGGGGTAGGGGGGAGGGGGGTGGTTGGAAGGGATCAAATGGGGGCCTGAATTGTACATTTTCATCTTCTTCCTGAAAACCTCATGATGGATTTTTGTCAAACTTGGCAGGTAGCATCCCTAGGTGGTCAGGATCTCAATTTATCAAACTGGGCACCATGCCCCACCCAGAGGGCCCCAGGGGGCCCCAATTCCCCCAAATTAAGGAATCTTGAAAAAATTGGGCCCTTATTGTACATTTTCATCTTCCACTTGAGAATGCCTCGTCAAATTTTGGTAGAGCTGTGAATAATTTAGATTAGTGACTGCGTGAAAGGTGAACTTGCGATACTCAGGTGAGCGCTAGACCCGCGGGTCTCTTGTTCTAGTTTGTGCCTCGATTCTGTGGAATTAAATCTTTAGAAGCGAAACTCACCTTTATACCAAGCTGAGCATGAGAACTTTAATACTCACATGAAAATATCCACATTTACAGTATCCCTTTGTATATTTTTCATTGTGTGTATATAACAAACAATATTTGATTAAAGGGATAGACACAGTATATTGACACAATGAAAAATATACATAAAGGGATTGACAGATATTGTATAGGTAGGTCTACAGACAATACAGATTGAGATAAAGAAAATGTATACAGTCCAAACCCCCTGGTATTCTATGATTTAAGCTGACTCTGCTGAGAAAACTGCATTTGTTTACAATAGCTATGCTGAACAGTTTTAACTGATTTCATTGCTAGTTTGTGATATCAATGTATGCGTACAACGATAATCACAAACCGAATTCAACATTATTTTTGTATTTCAAGCAAAATGAAAGAGCACTTGACTTTTATGACTTTAAAGGGATTGTATAGTTTTGGTTGAGACTTAACTTCAGGTTTTATCATTTTTTAGTGAGATTTAGTGAGAAACCTCTGGAATATGAAATATGAAAGAACATGTAATTCCATGAGGATTTCAACGTTTATTTGATGAAAATTGATTTTGAAATGGCTGAGATATCCAAAACAGAACGATCCTGATAAAGTGTGGGACCCACATTTTATTACGATTGTTTTATTTTACTTTGTATTTGGATGTTTCAGCTATTCCAAACCCGATTTTCAGCAAATAAACTTTGAATTCCTGTGAAAATGGTATGCTCTATGCTATTTCCAAAAGTGTTTTCTTGGATTCTCACAAAAAAGTTAAAGCCCAATTTTCATCTCCACCAATACTGTACCATCCCTTTAAAATCTATTTGTGGAAGACTCTGAGAGGGCATGTACATGTTGTGAGGTTACGACCAGGTCAGGCTCAACGGCGTGTCAATTTTGAGCCTCTCATGTCTACAATGTAGGAATAATCAATGTTTAAATATTGATTCGCTTCCTTGATGCGTAATAGTAGACTGCAACATCTCACATTATAAACATGAGTCAACCACATCTTTATGACTGTCAATGTTTACTGAGAATTTCACATGGATTATTTGAGTATGATAGGCAAATATGTGGTACATTGTAGCATGAAAACAATCATGCTTAAATGATTATTTAATGTTTTTGCGAAAAAAGCTCTTGTAATATTCACCCATTCATTCCACTTTCAAGCATCGTGGTTCTAAAAGTATAGTTACTTTATGTATTTGGCTTGAAAACAACAACAGGGCTTGATACTTTTTTTCATGATTTAATCCTCTCCCCTCCCCCCCCCCCCCCTTGTCTGGCTTGCAGATCATTCGATATTACTCTCTCTGTGCGTAGAAACTACTCGCCCTCTTATGCTGTATTTGAGAATAAAATCAATCAAAATGCATTAACGTCAAGCCCCTTCCCTGCCTGTTATTGGCTCTGCTGTGGTTTAATTACTTTAGCCTAGACCCAACGTATTCTAAGCAGATGACGAGTACCATGTGCATGTTTATTTATTTCAGCTTAAATCGATGTACATGTTTAAGAATTTTCTTTTCTGTTGTTTCTTTACTTTCTAGCAGTATCAAGTATACATGTATGAATTTGGGATATCCAATGCTTTTTAATAGACGAGTATACAAATTGCTTCAGTTTATTGTCCAGTTTTAATATCATTGGCAAATGTTTGTATTGAAGTTTTTGAACCCGGGAGAGGGATTACATGTATGGGACTGAAATTCAAATTTCTATAGGATCTTCAAGCTTTTTGCCTATTCTCGGACAAGTATGCTGTTTGTATAGGCCTAGTTGGCCCTGCATAGATGTATATCAGGTCTTTGGTGTAAGACAGTCAAATGTGTGTTTGAGAAATGTGCACACTCAGTCGAAATGTAGACCTTCCTTTTAATCTTACCAGGGACTTTTATATTTGATGGATTATCAAAAAAGTTGAAAGTACGCATATTGTTCATTGTAGGCCCTATAGTCACAGTGGACTATCAGGCTCTTGCAATGTCACAGCAATACAAATTACTGTTGAGATTTTGTGTTTGAGATCATGTCACAATATGCATGAAGCTATTTAAATTTCAAAGTGAGTTATACGTAAGCCATAGATCTATACCATTCATGAGTGTTTTTTTTTTTTTTACTCGTGTGTTTTCAAGCACGCCGGGAGCTCCGCCTTGCTTGATGTCTATCAGGTTTAGTTATGTTCTGAGCAATAATATGTGTGCTTTTGTTGTTTTGTTTATGTTTTGTTGTTTATGTTTACTTGTTTATGTTGTCGCTTGTCATGCTATCTCTCGTGTTCACACTCAGCTGTTAATCTATTTCCAATCCATGGTTGGGTCCCGCTCGGCTTATGTAAAGTTTGTTATTCTCCAATTAGGAGCTTACGCTCCATATCTAATACTTAATTTTGGTTGTTAATGATGGCGCAGATAGATAGTTTTGCTTTTCATTCTCTAGGGAATGAAGATTTGATTAACCTTTTTGGAATCAATCAAAAGGATCAACAAAGTGAAAATAACCCATTTAGATATGAATACCGTGCAGCAGATACCATTAATTCTATCTTTGATAATTTGAATGTGAATGAGGAAAATATATTATATCAAGGTTCTGATTATCTAACGATTAATCAATTTCAGTCTTTAGAGATATCGAATGATAGTTTTTCATTGATGCATCTAAATGTCCGAAGTTTAAATAGCAACTTCGAACATTTACAATCTTTACTAGAAAATCCTACCCAGAATTCATTTTCTGTTATTGGGCTCACTGAGACGTGGCTTACTAAATATTCCCCTAATTCTTTTGCATTTTCTGGTTATGATTTTATTACGAATAATAGAACTAACAAGGTAGGAGGAGGGGTTGCATTTTATATTAAACAACATTTTGATTATTTTGTACACACCGAACTCAACTCCATGAATGAAATTTTAGAATCTTTGGTTGTTGAAATAAATATCCCAAAGTCTAGGAATATTTTGATTACATTGATATATAGACCTCCAAACTCCAGCAGTGCATTATTTCTAGAAGCCTTACAGGATCTCATCCATAACCCAATTTTTGTTGATAAAAAATGCTTTGTTATGGGCGATTTCAATATAGATATATTGAAATGCCACACAGTAAATGCCTCTCAGAATTTACTTGATAGTATGTTTTCAGCTTCTTTTTTACCACTTATTACTAAACCCACCCGAGTGACAGATAATACAGCTTCACTTATTGATAATATATTTTGTAATATTACGCCTACTCCTAAATCGAATATCATTTTAGCAGATATATCAGACCACTTTCCAATTTTCACATCCATCCCAGTCACCACGAAACCAATTAGTCCCACTAGAGAAGTATTTAGAAAAGTCACACCGGATAACTTACAGAATTTGAAGAATAGTCTGAATGAAGAAACTTGGAGAGAAGTATATAGCACTCATGATACGGATTTATCATTTGATGTTTTTATGAATATTTTGAATTCTCATTTAGAGAAATATGTTCCTTTGGTAGAAGTTAAACGTGATTACAAAAAGTATCCTAGATCACCATGGATAACAAAATCTCTTCTACGATCTATAAACCGGAAAAACAATTTGTATTATGCAGACAAAATTAAACGTACTGAACAATCTCATCGTAAATATATTATGTATAAAAACACTCTTACAAGAATATTGTGTTATGAAAAAAAGAAGTATTACGCGGATCAGATATCTTTTTGTAAGCATGACATGAGTAAAACTTGGAAAATAATAAACAGTGCTATAAATAAAGAAAATGATAAGTTTTGTGTTACAAAAGTTGTTTCTGGTGACAAGGAAATAACAGACCCTGTGATGATTGCAGATGCATTTAACCTTTACTTTTCGCAGATTGGACATGATCTTGCTAATAAAACTCCTGCTTGTCAAAAAAATTTCTATGAATTTCTTAAATTACCCAACTCAAATTCATTCTTTTTTGATCCGATTATTAGTTCTGAAGTAAAAGATATCATTATGAGTTTGGAAAGTAAAAGAAGCTCGGGACCTGATTGTATTGATAACGTTATTTTGAAAAATATAGCTGAGAATATTGTTGAACCTTTAACTTACATTTTTAATTTGTCATTAAGCAGTGGTGTTGTTCCGCTACGAATGAAAATTGCTAAAGTAATCCCAATTTATAAGAAAGGTAATAAGGAAGATATTAGTAATTATAGACCAATTTCATTGTTGTCATCGTTTTCAAAACTGTTAGAAAAAGTTGTTTATTCTAGACTCCTTAAATTTCTTGATTTTTATGATATCATTTCTGATTCACAATTTGGTTTCCGCAAAGGACATAGCACTTCTCAAGCAATTCTCTCCTTTATTGAAAAAGTAGCCAAAGCAGTAGATAGGGCTCATCACACAGTGGGTGTCTTCCTGGACCTCTCCAAGGCCTTCGATACCATTGATCATAAAATATTACTTCATAAATTATGTCACTATGGTATACGTGGCAAGGCCTTGGAGTGGTTCAGGAGTTACCTCTCTGATCGTAAACAGTATGTTTTTTTATCTGGTCAAAACTCCTGCAACCAATCTGTCACCTGTGGTGTACCTCAGGGTAGTTTACTGGGACCTCTTTTATTCATTTTGTATATAAATGATATAATAAATGCTTCTAATATTTTATCTTTTGTACTTTTTGCTGATGACTCTAATGTTTTTCTTTCTCATTCAGATCCTCATATTTTGGTGGATTTGTTAAATTCTGAATTAAAGAGATTGTTATGTTGGATAAGGTCAAATAAGTTGTCTATAAATCTTCTTAAAACTAAATGTATATTATTTAGTAATACTTTAAATAATCTTCCTAATAATATAAAAATAGATGATATAGTTATAGATGAAGTTGCATCAATGAAGTTTTTAGGTTTGGTTATTGACAATAAACTTTCATGGAAGTCACATATTGATAGTATTTGTCACACAATATCTCGAAATATTGGTGTTATTAATAGAGTTAAATATTATTTTTCTATTCCCACCCTTTTAATGTTATATTCAGCTTTGATTTTACCTTATTTGAATTATGGCATCATAGCTTGGGGGAACACACATCCATCATATCTCGACAGACTGTCCCGTCTCCAGAAAAAAGCTCTTCGAATAATTTGTCATGTTTCTTGGAGAGCCCACACCGATGTTTTATTTTCTGAAAACAAAATTTTAAAGATAACTGATATTTATTATTATCGTCTTGGCCAATTTATGTATAAACTTTCTAATAATTTGTTGCCGTCTGTCTTCACAAGCATGTTTGCGAGAAACCGCTCGTTCCATAAATATCCAACTCGTCACTCAGATGAATTCCATCTGCCTTTAACTAGAACAATGTTTACACAATCTATAGTTACATTTGCTGGACCTAAATATTGGAACAACCTTTCTAACAGTTTGAGGACATCTCCAAGTTTAAGTTCCTTTAAGAGTAATCTGAAGAAAAATATTTTGAACAGTTATAAGAATTGTTGATTCTTTATTGGTTGCAAAGAAGTGTAAAATCCAACCATATATTCTATTGGAATTACAGCTAAGCGGCTCCATCCATCCACTACCTCTCGTGTCCTTCTATTTTTTTTTTTTTGTCTCTTATCTTCACACCACGCATTAAGCTGCTTTCTCCCCCCCCTCTCTCTCTCTCATACACACACACACACACTCACACACACACACACACACACACACACACACACACATACTATTTTGTTTCTCTCCTCTCTTTTCCGGCATGACAGCGACTTAGTGTAGGGATTTGTTCAGGGTTTTTGTTTCGGATAAGTTAGGTTATAGGTCTTTTTGTCTTAGTTTCTTTGTTTCATCCATTTTCAATGCTTATCAGTCTATCGATCATATAATTTCTTGTATTACGTGTGGGGGGAATGCAGCCTACAAGCTCAGCTTTTTAGCATTCCTCCCCATTTCCAACATTTTCCTATACCTACAAGTTTTCTGTAAATTTATCCTTTACTTTGTATGATGAAATTTATGCACTGTATTTAATTTTTGTAATATATTTATATGTTTTTGTTGGAAATGAAAAAATAAATGAATGAATGAATGAATGAATGAATGAATGAATGAATAAAAAAAAAAAAAAAAATCCGAAGATATTCTGGATTTGATAAGAATTTATTGAGTGCCTGCATCCACCACATGCATGTACACTGTATTGACCAATATGACTACAGTACACCATGTATGTCATGCTGCAAATTTTATGGTATATCTGCCAAGGCTTTGTATAAAATTACTGATAAATTGGAAAAGCCAACGGCCATTCAAGCACCACATCTGATGTGCATCAAACCCAGAGTGAAACGTGACCTGCTCGTTAAAGATGTTGATACTGAGATGTCCCTTTGAATCTGATACCCCATGGTTTCAATAGATGGGTCGTTCCGGCTCATCGGCTGGAAATTCCACAGCTCTAACCCCGAGCTGCAGGGCATGGTGAAATCATGGCAAAAATATCCCTAAACTTAAAGGGAATGAAGAGTTTTGGTTGTCTTGAGTGAGTCTAAGGCGTACAATGTATCTCCTTGGTGAGATGTAGACCTCGTTCCTTTGCGTCACAGCCAGTAATTGAACACTTTTACATAGACTTTGCAATACATGTAGCTACAGCTGTTAATCATGAATAGATTTTTGCGATATGCTTGAGGTATTTTTTGTAGTTTCGATATCATATATAAAAATTAGTTTCGATAAGCTTGAAGTGTTTTTGTAGTACAATGTATGTACATCAGTTGTCAAGATTCCCAGAAATTGTGTTTATTGCTAGTCTTTCATACATGGCTGTGAGGCAGCAAAACAAATTCTTCTGTAGGCCTACAAGTTGTATGTCAAAAATTGTGGAAAATTGGCTCAACCACATACAGTGTATCTCAGTCAATGTGGGCTAGTGGGAAATATATATTTTTTTGTAACACCCTGTTAATAGTGTATTAAACATCATTGTTCTTCTCCACTGACATTTTCACAGTATGACAGTGGTACACATATTCTTTTCACTTCAATAGCTGTAGTTCTTTCAGACATAGGTGCTACAAGTGTAAAGCTTGTGAGGTACAATTGTAGTCTGTACATCGAGTGATACAGCTAGGCTCTGTGTCATAGAAACCTCTCGAGAACAATGTTGAAAACTACAAAGATTGATGGAGGAAAGTAACGTTGGAGTTATGTAGGCCTACATATCAAGTATCACACTCTGCTTGTGCATTTTACGTTGTATGTTATAAAATCTTCATTAATTTTTTAAAAGTACAATGTACCATTCAGACTATAATGTTGGTACTGGCACAGAAAGGAGCAGTATTGTAACATTAATCTGTCTGGCTTTAGTGCGATACAGTAGAATTGATGAGACGGGAAATGTTCATGTATTGTACAACTGTATTAAAGTGTAGACCTATATTGTTTGATACAAGACTCTATCTTGAAGAAATTATCAACCTTGACATCTTCATGTTTAGCCTTTAACAGGAAGACTACTCAACATTGCACTGTACTGTCGCTCAACAAAGAGGAGAAGCATTAATCTACATTTGTACGCTTGGTTAATGCAAGACTCTTTTAGCAGTACATAGAAAATGAGATAAACTAAAGAAACTTCAATTTTGTACCCAACATTTTTGAATCAAATGTGACTGCCATTTGTGTACTCTGCCAGTGGTGTAAAGCAATAAGGAGCAGCTATTCAACAATGTGCTGGTCCAGACAAAGAGGTTTAAAACCCTTAATCATCCATCCCCAAAGAATGGCCCATTGTATCCACCTCTTTCTATTTGATCTGGGAGGCATGATGTCACAATACGTGGGGTCATCTGGGGTCATTTCCCCTTCTGGCTGGGTTTGTGACTCCTTTGTGGGAGTATGCTGGGATGACATTGGGAGACAGAGTATAGTCTAGATTCCAGGCACTTAGTAGTAATATTTCTTTTATCCTTCTCACTGCAAACCTCTCTGTGAATCACCATGCTACAGTTCTTATATTGTGTACATGTATATCAAATTCAAATGAAATTTGAATATTTCAAATATAATTGTTATCAGTACAGATAAAAAAAAAAAAAGTATGATGTATTGAATACAACAGTAAATGTGCATATACCAAGTTGATAAGTGCATGGATTGCGTGATATATGTGGTTTGTGTTCTAGACGTCTTGAAGGTAGACTGTAGTCATCTTCATATTGTAAAAAGTCACTGGGTGAGGTAGGGAGATAGTTCTCTTATGAGTGGATGCATAATTAAAATGTAATTATTAGTGAGGGCTCATTGCAAGGCAACCCAATACGGCGAGATGCTTGAGGTTTAGAAGAGCGGTTTTACCTTCATACAGCTCAAGAAAAGTAATTGTTATTATGAGGAAAAAAGTCCTGATCATACACAGCCGAAATTAACGGTTCTTGAAAATTAGTTTTTGCAATGTGATGAGGTATGAAAACCATGAATTCTTGCATAGGGACAGTGAAAATAAGTCAACTTTGGCGATGCACAATCCAATACACAAGTTGGTCCAACTTGATTCTTTTGTTATGAAACTCTTGTGATTATTTGCCTTGCACAATTTGTGTGAATGGCACATGAAGAAACCAACACACAGTCTGGAGTTTCAAAGCAGCTGTTACGCAGCCAAGTGAATTTTTCGTCTTGCTGTATTTGTGAATGATGGCAAATGTAAAATTGATTTTTGCATCATGCAAGAGAATGAGAACTCTTGTTTGTGAATATAGCTATAGTGTATAAATGGACAGATATTGCATGACAGATGGGGCATGGACTGTGATGAAAAATCAGGATTGAACAGGTATTTCATACTTGCCTTGGGAAGTATTCAATAGATATTTAATAGAATGATGCAAACTTGTTCAGGAAATTCATTGTCATAGCAAAGGACATAAAGACCTTTTTACAAGTGTTTCTTACATGTAACCCCGGACTTTCTCTGACCCAGGACTATCGTTAGTCCC
The DNA here is from genome assembly GCF_040938485.1 of Diadema antillarum. NCBI lineage: Eukaryota > Metazoa > Echinodermata > Echinoidea > Diadematoida > Diadematidae > Diadema > Diadema antillarum. Next base: position 433,479 of record NW_027272058.1, read on the forward strand.
GTACCAATTTATTCAGCTTTTTACACTCGCCAATAAATCCTGTACTAAGCTCTTGTCCTGGGCTAAGGAGAAAACTGACCTTTTTACACGCGTATTTCTTAGTCCTGTACTTTCCAAACCACATGAATATTCATGATACGCCGTGCACAGTACAAGTACACGAACGCACTGGCAGCACTTGATTACCTCGTTTCTGATTGGTCAGTGGGGGTCGGACTTCGTCTCTGTCGCTTAGCCCAGGATTATTTTTTCGTTCTGTTTATACTCGCTTGCTTGGCACCGCAATTGCGGTGCTAACCCTGCTATTTTGCAGGACCAGATTGTACGGGATTATCGGTGGGGCTAGCCCACTTTGGCAAAAACAAGTGTAAACAGAAAGTGGGCTAAGGAAAGTCCGGTACCAACGGTGGGGCTAAGGCCCCCCTTAGCCCCACCGTTGGTACGGGACTAAGCAAAAATTTGCAAGTGTAAAAAGCCCTTATAGATTGGAGAAAGAGAACTGGGAAACCAGACTAGGAAGTTATGATATTAACTTGTGCAGTGAGAGTGTACACTGATAACAGAGTGAAACCAAGGAGGTACCACTGAAACTATTTCGAGAGAAACTATTCCGCAGGCTCACTCACTATGGAATGCATTAAGTGAAATATTGCATGTTCATATCATGTACAATGTTGGACATGCAGTTTGGCTGTTTCTTTTGTTTGGTTTTGCAGTCACACTCGTTAATATTTCCTTCCTAATTTCCAGATTTATGGCTGTGGTAATGTGTAATGACTTCTTCGGTGGGGTGCTGATGGCTGATGTGATTTTCATGTTGTACAGGGTACTGACAGTTTGGTTGACTTCTTTCCCCATCTATCATCTGTGTATCAGGGAAAGAATGTAGGAACCCTAGGTGCAGGAATATTAAAAGACAGGTGTACACCTAATAGGCCTATGTACATTCACACCAATCAGTAACGTGATATTCAATGTTCAGTGTATGTTGTGACTACTTTTATTCACTTCAGTCTATTAATACAGTATTTACATATTATGTACAATGTACGATTTCATATTGTGCTAAATGCCTCTTTTCTATAATTTCAAGCAAATTTTCCATATGCATACATCATTTTAATACATACACAATGTAGGTCTTACATGTGGCTTAAAAGCATCCCTTGCATGCATTGCAATTTATAATTTGCCCATACATTTGTAAGCACTCATCTACTATACCAATTTCTATTCAAGGACTTCATGAACCCAGAGACTCCAACTCTCCCGTTTTCGACGGGAGATCTCCTGCCGAAAGCCCATTTTTGCTAAATCTCCCGTTCTCCCACTTGAGAATTAATTTCTCCCTCCCTGGCTCTGTGTCTCCCGCTTAAAATGATTTCTACCTCAGTGTCAACGTAATGTTGAAAAATAAAGCCTTAGATAGCACGGAGAGAGCAGCTAGAATCCTAGAACTTTGCGCTTTGCGCACATCAAGTTAGAGTCTCCCACTCGCTAGGGATTTCAGGCAGGAGAATCTCCAGATCAGAAGGTGCTTGGGGTTGGAGTCTCTGTGAACATGTACGTACACATAGTTTTTACAGCAAGCTTTTTTTTTGTGGTCATTTACATTGATCATTATAAAAATGGTGTGAAATAAACTGCATGTACAGTTTAGTGCATTTTCTACAGACAAGTACAAATTAGGGGTTGCCATATTAAACCATAGTATCATGCTAAAAGCGGTGAATGACCACTTCTGATCAGTTGACCCCAAATTGCTACAGCTTAATAATTCACTTTGGAAGTTATAATGCGCGACCTCCCACTTCAATTATTTCCTGTCATTGACCCCTTTGAAGCCCTGGAAATAGTGGAATAATGACTGGCTGGTTTGAGTTCATATGTGAGTTCAATTAAAGCCTGTTCAAATAGTGATAGGTTCACTGCACTCGTATTACTTCATAGGGATTATAATTTCACCATATTCCTGTGTCATGGTGGTACACCGATATTCACATTACATTGTATTCATTGTTGTGAATTTTCAAACTTTCAGTATTAGCCACTCCGAAGGTCCTTCAAAATACGCAGCCGTCTACTGCTTCCTTTAATACTGTATCTGTTTTCACTTTCATTTTTGCTCTGAGCTGGTTTCCTGGTTGTATTGTGAAGTGAGCTTTAATTGATGTTGTTGTTTTCTATCTGTCATTTCTTTTCTGTTTTTATTAGATTGGAGGGGTGGGGGTGGAAGAAGGGTATTTGAAGACAATGTACCAGCTGTGTTGTTTCAAACATCCAGTGTGTGTACAAACAGCATATGTGTGCACATTCCCCATGCTTGAAGAAAGCTTGTTAGCAATGTAGCAGCATGATGTGTATAATTGACAGTCTGCTGCAACCTTTTAAGGCAATTATTTACTGAGAAACTGTTTGATTAAAAAAAAAAACAGCCATCAAATTTCGTGATAAAAGGACAAAGTGTTAGTAAAAATACTACAATGCATGTCGTCTTCAAAAAATAGAATTTTTCAATTATTTTAAGTGACAATAATTTGATTCCCCTGTTGTAAAGCTCAAGTTCTGCAACCATTTTGATCTCAGATCCATACGCAATACATGTCAAATTCTTGAAGTAGCAAAAGCTACAATCTTTGGTGAACATTTTGATAACATGTAATGCGGTGTCTGAAATAGGTATTAAAAAAAACCTGAATCATTGAGTATGCTTCTTCACCTTCAAAATGTAACAGCATTTTTGTGTGTAAATTTGATGTAATAGAGCAATTTTCTGATGATGGTGCATTTTGATTATCAGTTGAGGAGCTGTTTTCTATTAAAGTTCCTTAAAAAGTCTGGCATTGGAAGACTAGCAAACGTGCAGATAATCTGCCCAATTAGGCCTAATGGGCTCAATTCTGGTAATTAGCGTGCAGCAACATCACTCCTATTCTAAGGCTGAGTGAACGGTGAAAGGACTTGTTGATTGATATTAATGTTTAGAAAAAATGATGATGTAACAGTCTGGCCCTTAGGGTGTCAGACTGTAAATTACTTCAACATCCTGCTATTTTCTCTGTCTTTCTTTTGGTCTTTTTTTTTGGGGGGGGGGGGGGGGGGGGTTGAGTGATGCAGAGTATTCACTCCCTGTTCTGGTTCTATGGCAGTTTCTGTCTAATATGTGATGTTAAGTTTGATGCTAGGTGATTTGTGTGGTAAGATGTCAATCATAAACAAGCTAAGCTATTAATCAAATACGATGTATTACAAAAGAAATGCATGTGAGTGTACAGCATTTTTTGTGGGGAGGGGGGGACAAAAAAGTATTATAAATGTAAACAGGGGTGGATCTAGGAATTTTGTGTAGGGGAGGGATAGATAATACATAGTGTACATACATATGTACCGTTTTATCATCAAGACTTCAACTTGCAATGTAGTTTCCTGGTTTCTTTAATAGCTCTCCAAGTTCATCTGTAGATCATGTTTGCGTTTAGTAGTGCTACCCTCATAAAATTCATTTTGTCATCATTCAGGAACTTTTTAATAAATTTTTGTCAGCATGATTTGTATAGTCTGACTGACTGAAGGTTGCTTTAATAGGGATCAGGGGTGATGATATGATTGAGATACAGCACTTGTATTACTGCCGGGGCAAGAGAACCCATTACATTTAACATGACCAGGCAAATACAACTGTTCGGATATAGGAGAGGGATGTGCTAGTTGCTGTATTAAGATACGTGCTGTAAAACACGATATTTTCACGGCATGAAATTTTTGCGAATTGGAGCCGACGGCCTTTATATTTGCAGCATGAAATTTTCGCGAATTGGCTCTAACATTCAATGCATAGGACCTGTAGTGTAGACAAGATCTTAAGCATGCATTTTAATTTTGCGAAACTTGGCTCTAGCAAACTTTGCAAAATTAAAATGCACACGAACATTCCTTGCTTTACAGTATACAGTGTGTACATGTAATTATGATAATTAAATGGTAGTTAGCATGGGGTTGGAATAAGTCTTGGCACTGCTTAGGAGGATAATGATACAGACATGCTGGTAGCTGAGTGGTATCGTGGGGAGCTCCAGAGGATGCCCGCTGCTCCTGGGTACAAGATGTACCCCAGATGTGATGACCCATGCCCTGCTTTATACTAGATAGCATACAATCTGCAGGTGACGAACTCGGCCTATATGTTCGCAGTTACCATGGCAACAACTGAAATGTTTGCTAATTTGAATGGCCGTATAGCTAAATTGATCCCATGGAAACTGGCTGTCAAATTTAGAAAGTGGCAGTTGAGACAGGAGGGGAGGGGGGGGGGGTATGTTTTAAGCACATGTGCCTGGTTGTGACAACGTCATTCCTACCTAGGAAGAAGATGGTCCTTGCAATATGATAGTGTGAGAGAGATATTTGAAGAAACATCAGTGGGCGACAATTTGGTTATTCAAAGTGCCTAGTAGTTTTTCATTAACCCATATTTTTATCATGACAGCTTGTAAAAAAAACCCAAACAAACAAACTACTTGAGTTGAATGTTTCATTAATGATCTTGACCTTCAATATTGAATACTGATACATTTATATTCTCTCCTCCTCTATTTGTTGTTGTTTGATTGGTGACCGTTACACAGTTAGGAAATATGTGTTACCTGTACCATGGACCTACAGCTTGTACGTAACATGCCTGTAGTGTACACATTAATTTCTTGACAAAGTATGTACACATGTATAATGTACAATTGTATCTCATCTCTAAAGAAATGGCTGGAAAATTGAAATTGGAGGTCAGTCTTTGTGCTTGATATTGTTTGAAATCGTGCCTTCTTTAAATGTTTTCTAATTAAGTCTGTGAGAAAATATTTCACATTTTGTGGTATGGTAAAAAGCATATAGATGCAGTGCTATACACACGCATGTTGTATCATCAGCAAGACTATTGAACTCTTGACTCATCTGTACAGCGCTGTAGATGGAATATATTGATCGCCAAGGGCAACGCATGCAGGCCATTAGTTGGCAGCCATCCGAGAGTTGTCGCTGGATGATTTGGGCAATCAGTGCTGATTTGCGAAGTGATTACAAGCGCCGTGGCTCCAAATTGAATTTGGGCGCCCGTTGCAATTTTTCGCCGAGTACGTCTGAATCCTCCATGGATTCTACCTCGCTTGGGGTGAATTCCATGGCAATGACTACCATCAAGACACTATGCTCTTTGCCTGAAACATGTTCTCTTGTTTGAGTTCATTTGCCTCCTTTGCTTGGGGAAATAAATAACAAATTAAACATTCTATATACAGCATGTCCATTTGAATACAGTGAATGCAGAGATAAAATACTTTGTAGTAATTTACAGTAGTAATACACATCAAATTTTATCTCACTTTTATTCTGATTGATTTTATGAATGACATGTTGTGTTTATTTCTTGCGCATTCCAACAGGAAAGTAAAGGCGTGGGACTGTGCTGAGGAGCGCTCACAAGCCCCCTATCTACCATCTGGGCAAACACTTCAGGTCTCCCCTTATCTCATTCCGGCGCTGCTTTCCCCATGAGAGACCGCGTTGCTATGGGAAGTCACCGTTGAAGAGAGCCATCACCTGACTTGGGATGTCAACGTCGTGATTCCCGATGGTGATCGCCAGTCATCTTCTGCTCGGCAGTGGTGAAGTCTTCTTCCTCCTGCAAGCGATAACCAAATTTTGATATTCTACTTCTTTGATGATACTTTGGGCTCTCTCTCATTTGGCATCCCTCCAGCAGTTGCTAAATGTCATTTTATCCTAACGGACCGTGAGCGTGTGATGACGTAGAAGGAACTTTAATACTCTGCCAAGCAAATCAACTCACTTTTGATTATTATGCAGACCTTGCTCGAAGTCACATGCGAACAGAAGAGAAAATATATTAAACCGGAGTCTTTGTGGTGGACCTAAATTGGGTTGATGGAGTGCCCTTCTGAGGATTTCGAGCCAAGTCCGGAGTAAGATTACAGCGCCCCCTCTAATCCTACATATGTATGTCAAAGGAGAGAGGTGCGAGCCTCATCGACCGAGTTTTGGAAACTAAAAAGTGGATGCGGTAGCCATAGCAACGGTGCAAGAGCATTTATACTTCTGTGTTATCCAGAAAGCACAACATGAAGTGGGAATCGTGATGATGGAGACTTGTGAATTATCTCTTCATTTTTGAAGAAAATGCTAAAACGTGATTTGGCAGCTACATGTAGATGATGAGAAGATTTTCCCAAATGATGTGACCAAGAATTGCTGCACCAATTATTTTTGTTTTTACTTTTATAGGCGATGTGACTTCATTGGAACAGAATACTTAATGAACAACTCCATCACATTTTCCATTAATTGATGCTTGAGGAAAGGAGTATTAGCGGATTCAAATACATGTACGGTGCAAATGTACTTATCTCTGTCTGGTTGAAATTCTCAAAGGCTGAGACTTTGTGCACCACGGAATAAATTCAGGGAAGGGTCGCCAAGGCAACGGGATGACGAATCTTGCATCAGATGCCAGCCAGATGCTGGCTGCAGCGCTTGAGCAGATGGATGACATTATTGCAGGTAATTTGGTCAAATGCTGTGAAATGTTCTTCTTGCTCTAAAAGTGGTAGTACATTGTACATTGTAAATTCTCTAAGTTCTTTCTTCTTTTTTTTTTTTTTGGGGGGGGGGGGGGGCGGGGAGGTCTCATGGCTTTTCTGGAGGTACATTGTATAATGTTTGAAAACATATGACTATAAAATGGAGTATAATTGTAGTTGTACCCGTATGCCTGAACTCTCTATGAAAAGAAACAACAGGACATTTACAGTAAATGACACATGTTTTTTCATTGATACACGTAAAAGTATACTTCAGTTTGGGTGCAGTGACGTGTTTAATGCCACTTGCTCTCTTAATAGCATGATTTGTAATCATCATGATTTCTATTTTGTTTATAATCTACGAGGGTCTGCAAATATTCCTGTCTTCTCTGGTGCTTCTTGATAACAAGTCAGTGGTAATTCCAATTTGTCAGGGCTCTTCTATTGATTTGTTCTTGCTATTTAGAATCAGAGAGCAGGCTTACTGTAACTCTTGGGTATTTGAATAAAAAGATTGTTCTTTAATATTCTTTGTAACGAGATAATGTGCCAAACTCTTTGGACACACACACACACACACACACACACACACACACACACACACACACACACAGACATGTATGCTGTACCTACTATTTGAGTGGGGAATGTGGGAGCTTGATCACAGCCCACAAATTACTCACCTCCATGTTGTTATTAATAGCGGTCACAAATACAGAGATTACGTCCCAAATTCCCCTCGGGCGAGAAAAAAACAAAAGAAAAGTGGGCCACGAGCGTAATTAAATGCCTCCGATGATTCACCTCGCGGTTGTCTGCCATTCTGTAAAAGCTTCCTCCCGAAAACGACGTAAACAGAAGGAGAAGAAATAAAGAAGGGCAGAGTGGACATTTTCTGAATATTTGTTGAAACACCTGCGTGTTTTCAAAAAAGACAGTTTGGCACACAACAGCTGATAACATCTGTGACTGTCGAAGCGGTAGAAATATCGCCGTTGTGCAACGTTGTCGTGGGCATACAGTATATCTTAGTGCTGCACAGGGATACACACTATTGTACATGCTTTGGGAAGAGCTGTCTCGATTGCTTTGTGTTCTGTCACTATGTTGGGTGAGTCAAGTTTTCCACAAAAATTTTCTCTGCAGGTTTTCGCAAAGTTGTGTGCACAATGACAAACTTTGTGTTTTTGTAAATTTGTATGTCATGTGGTCGTATTGTACAATTGTTCTATTGAACATATCATGTCCTTTTTCCCCTTGTGTATAACTGTATACTCGTATACATTAGCTGGTATTGTACCTGTATGGGAAATCACACTAACCACGTGAAGACAAGGCCATGTGAAAGTTCTTCTATATAATATACAATAGATTGTGGACTGGCATCATTCCATTTTGATTTAGAACCCATATTTTCAGGAAAAAAAGCATGTTTTTTTAATTTTTGGTCTGTAAGTGTAAAAATAATACTGTCATCGTTATTATTTACAGTATGATTATTGTCATGGTTTTATTATGTACATTTGTATATATGATCATTCTCATTATCATGAATATTGTTTGATTTAAAAAAAATGAGATTGTGAAGGCAAAGAGAGAGCTAATGGGATTTTATTTTCAATGGTTAAAATCACATTCTGAGATTTTAGTAATCACACTTTTATAATATGGTAAGTTTTAAAGTTTGTTTGTTCCTTTGGCAACCATGGAAATTGAATTCCTTTCACAAGCTGATACAGAGGAAGGTGATTCAGACCTTTCCTCATAATAATAGAACAGGAAACTTCTTTACTTGTACAGTGTATGATATCTTGGAGGAAGCAGTACTATAGATTTCCAGTGCATTTATTTGGACCCCGAAGAATTTGGACTCGAAAAATTCCGACCGCTATTCTTGGTATTAATTGCGAGCATATTGTCACATAACATGGGGTTATTTCTATATTTCTTTTATAAAAAAAACCCAAACAAACTCTGAAGTGTATTATTGTATAGATTTCATACATGATGTTAGGAGACATTATTCTTCAACCATGCAAAATTTTGTGATGTTTGCAAAAGGGATAGGACCTTTAAATGTGAGCCACTTATAAACTTCAAACTAACCAGTTGGAATAGTACACCACCCACTCATTTATAGAGACAGAGCTTACCCAGGGGGTGAGACTGTCTGATGAACCATGCAGCATGAAAAACAAAACATTCCTCATCTGTCAATTGCCATGTTAGTGTGGAAGCTTGTCGCAATGATGAATGTGGTTTTCATGCATCCTAAATAATGACTTTTGACTTTTAATATGTGCGACGTGTTTGTTTGGCTTTTCTGTTGTTGTTGTAGTTGTCAAAGGAAAATGTGTGGTTTACCCTTGGAGCTTTACTTTTGTAGGGTAGGCATTCTTGTGGGCAGCTCATGCGTGGTGGGATGTACGTGTTAATCCATTCTTACACAGGAGGCTATTAGATGGGTAGCTTAATGTGCACCGATAACCAATGCGACACAATACAGTGGGTCTCTGCTTTCTGTGAAATCAAAGCACTGGCTTTCGTTCGGATCCCCTTTGTTATTGAAGACTGACAGCCCACAAGTTCTGAAGTGGGATTTTGTGCTGTATGTACAGTACACCTTGGCTATTTTCTGTTGTCGTTGATAGCTTTGTGTTGTGTCCAGCTGATTTCGCATTGAGCCCTTTAACACCGGGCAGCATTTTGGATGACCACCGGCTATTGTTCACGTGTGTGTTAATGACCGTCGGGTATTTCCTGGAGTGTTTCTAAATAGCGCCTGTGAAATCATACCCATAAACCCTCTCTGTGTGATAATCGTGGTCAGTTTCCTGTGTTTATCAGTGTGTGAAATCCTGAAACTCTCGGCCCTTCCACTCTTCAGTGGCGCATCAGTATTAACACGGCTGCGTGGTTGTGTTGGCTGGATGTACAATTATCTGAATAGCGCAGATTGTCTCAAGGTAGTTTTATAGTCATGCATTGCACAATTGTGATAGTGTACTTCTTGTTTGGAATGCCCCTGTAGTCCATTATAAAGAGGAAGGAAGTATTTTCACAGTTCAGGAATTGAGATCGCTGTCTACAGCGTTTAAACGTATGACACAGAGTTCTTACACACCGTCAAAGGTAACTGCATGGATGTTGTATAGTATCAGGCAGGAAATTACTCAGTTTACAAGGAAACCTGACATTGATCACTGGTCGTTTGCAGAATTTGGCTGGAATATCATAGACATTTTTTGTGCGGAAATCAAGGTACAGTATACATGATATGCACTAGCACATACTTGTAGGTACATTCGTACATTGTGTATCTTTCGTTCGGTCAGAGTCATCTTGTAGTATTGACATTTGTGTAACTTGCCATTGGTGCCAGATTGTCTTTTAAAAAAATGTCAATGTGTGCAAGAATTTTTGTGGAAGTTCAGGTGTTAAGGTGAAACAAGGTGCCTTTGTGTGATTACAGTGTTTTAAACAAAAGATGTTTGTATACCAACTTGTATTTTTTTTTTGTGTGTATGTATGTTCAAGCCAAATTTATTTAAAGAAGAAAAAAAAAATCAGTTTCTTTTTTAATGTCGATAATTTCAATGCCGAGTGTGTGCTGTCTTCCCTTTCTGTGGTGCAAGTTTAATGATGTTCGATTCTAGAATGCCCTACTTTTTACCAACAAAAGTTCTCTATTCTGCAAAATTGAGTGCCTAGGGGTACTACATTGTACTTGTACAGGCAGCTGGGATCTTCCTTTGCCCCTGTGCCACCGCTGACATGATCTTTCTGTGCCACCTTTGGTCTGCCACCTCTCTCTCTCTCTGCGCATGTAGGAACTCGCCTGCAATCGATGGACTACGAGAACGACGTCGTCGTCAACGAGAACCGGGTGAACATCACGCACCCGGTGGAGAATGGCTCCCACGCCGACGTGCCGCGTCTGGTGGACGAGCTGCGCTTCGCCGCCGAGCGAGCCATCGAGAACGGGGAGGAGAACCTCCTGAGGGACCGCATCGAGGACTCCACCAAACAGTACATCGTCCGGTTGCTAGGCGACCAGAGGGTGAGTGGATGACCAGTTGTCTTTACTGTATTTAACTTCTTGCTTCTGAGATAACATAATGTTTCCCCAAAGAGTTGGCACATGACATGCAGTGTACTGTAAAAGTGGATGTTTTCATGTGACTAATTTTTCACGCTCAGCCGGGTAAGAAGAGCTTCGCGTGTATTTAATTCTGCGTAATCAAGACACCAACTTCTGAAGCATATGGCTAGCAAAAATATTTGCGTGCTTTTATTTTCAGGCTAGTTTCTGGTTGTGCGAAATGTGTGAAAATTTCAATACTGTGAAAGTTACCACTTTTACAGTGCATGATTGTTGGCACACAGAATGATCCATCCTATTGGTGCGGAGAGTCCGGAGATGAAATCCAGAGGCTTATTACATTGTACCTTCCTTCAGAACCTATAGCCTTTCATGCTGTGACATATTAAACATTCTGTATATTCTGGACAGCAAAAATCATCATTCTGTAATGTTATATCATATTTGTTTGGTAGTTTATAAAGTGCCTCGAAATGGAGACAACTCCTTCAACCTATTTAAATGTGGGAGTCAGTGTCGTAGCATCACTTTAAACAAACTCTACCTACATAGCTAGTTATGCAAATTGTGTACTCGGCTGTGGTGTCTTTTTGGTTTTATGCTTGTGGCGTGTACTGAAGATTTCTCCGGAGCCAATTTCACAAAATTGTTCCCCTGACCGAGAACATCCCCAAGAACAATGTGGCTCTACTGTCAGATGATCATGTCTATCCACTTTGATTGCTCGCTGGTATTCGACAACCCCATGTACAATCTGTACATTGCAGTTGAATGCAGTTGCTCCTGCAGGCATTGGTTGACATTACATGTACCTTGCATCATTCAGAGTACAATGTAGCAAGTCGTATTGCTTCTCCACCAAAGTGATGTTTCGTGTGGTACAAACATGCAGAAGTCCCAACGGAATGATGGATTTTAGTTGTGGTAATGCATCACTTCACTGATTTCGCAGTTTAGTGGGGAAACCTCACCGACACCACCATTACACCAATATTAAGATCTACAAGCACAGACCAGGAAGAGCGGCTCTATTAAACTAGACCTGAAGTACAAACCTCTTATAAGTGTGCAAACCACTTTTCATTGTGGTTTGATACTTGTGTATTATAAACAATACTACTAAAGATATTTATTGAAAGATGGTTGTTTGAAAAACAAAACTGAACAAAGCAACAGAAAGTACTCAAATATTGAACATCTGCAAACCAGAAGTGGACACAAACATGCATGGGATGACTTTAGTAGATATAAAGATATGAGGATAGTTTGATAAAATTATCAGTATCAGCAAAGCAGAACTTGGTGCTGTGGAAAAAGTGCAAGCCATGAGCGACTGTACAATGTTGTGCATGCAGCTCATCTAGCAGGCTTTGCCTCTGTTTGCTTGTCTTTGACACACTACATTGTAAATGTATCCAGGCAGGACCACAAAGCAAACACAAGCAAACACAAATGAACAAGAAATGCATATTTGATGTTCAACCATGACTGTGACCTCGCTGCAGCATGCATTAAAGCACTGGTTTAATAGAAATGTCCCGGATCGGTTTCCAATGTCTCTAGTCTAGCTTAGCTTAGAAGTTGAAAGCTGCCAAGAAATGTTGGAAACTGATGCTCAAACTAAATACAGACTCAAAGCTAGTATATTTGATTGATCTCTTCTTTTGGAAGAATGTACATGTATTCCCTTGCAAATGAGTATTTACTGAGGATGTACAATGTTTGATTAAAAGGGTGTTGCATTATAGCTAGAACTGAAACAGATTATAGGTTTCAACACCAAACTTGAACCACAAGCACATTTTGCAGAGAAAGTAGAAAACAACAACAAACAAAACTGATAATGTAACCTTGGAACAAAGAAGACTTGCAGGTGTAGTTGCCATATCAACATCTAACATGCCCACAGCTGTTTGGTATTAATACCTCTGAGTCCTTTCTTTGCCAGGGATGTTAGAGAGCATGTTCAACACTATCTAGGGTTTTCTTTGCTAACTGACACTTTTTAAAGCATACATTGTACCTGTACAAAGGGTCCAAAACAACGTCATGGTACAACCCTGTGATTCATTGTATTAACAATATCGTTATAAAACATCAGTGCACATTTAACACTCCACTCCTCACTGCTTCTATTCTTCAGGTGTTTGCTGTATTTGCTTAAGGTAATGTTTGCACTCTAAAAGGTACCCTGTAAGATAAATATTGACTTGTGGGGATTATGACCGTATCTCTCCCTCATATCAGCAATTGTCACGTTTCTTGTCGTGATGATGTAGTATCATCTTAACAACAATTAGCTGTTTGCTTTGCAATGTAGACTATGCAATTGTGAGTGGAGTATGGACAAACTCTTTTGATTGCGCAAGGTATATTATGATAATGCAGAAATAGTACTTTGAGTTCAACAACTTTTGAAAGAGTTTCTATATGTAATTCTGAATTATTCTGTGAAGTTTGTTGAATCTTGTGTTTCAGGTGCTAATTATATTGTAAATGTTTTATGATGAAAGAGTAGAAGAAAGCACTCTAGAAAGATTTTCTTGGTCTGGGTAACCCAAGGAAAAGAATCACTGTGCCATTATCTGGTAGTAAACTGTGTCAAAAAGTATATTCTTGAACCCAAAACCAATATTATATGATATATATTTATAGTATTTTTTAAAAATTATTTACACGTCTTTCACTGATTACATGTACAAGGAAAGATGAACATTTGAGAGGACAGCTAAAAGCAGTTTTTCTACCAGTAAGCATTTGTGTGACCAAGCCATGCCATGTGTTTTGAATGTTTTAATTTTCCAACAAACGGATCAGTTTTTCAAACTCATAGAAGGGTTTGAACGTTTGATATTATAAAGAATGGAATATTTTTTTCGAGGAACTGTCCAAACTTTGCTTGAAAAAGAAAAGGAGCAACATACAAAACAGAAAGTTCCTGATGCTTTTTGCATCGAAGAGAAGAGTGCACAGTTGCAAAATACTATCTTCTTGATGTAATAGTAAATTTATTCATTTTCAGTACATTGTCATGGAAACAGTATAGAAGCTGTAATATTTTGCATCATAAATTCTTCACAAGATTGAAAAGTACAAACAAACAAAAACTATTCAAATATTTGGGAGGAGCAAAACCTTGTATTTGTTGAACTCCACATATAGTCAGGTGTTTTCCTAATATTTCGCCTTTGGCGGCAAAGTGTAATACATGTCATCTCTTCGTGCGCTCAAGCATGACCCTGAGTCGGCTTCCCTTCATCGGCCAATCAGAACGGAGTGGCACCAAGATGATATTGGATAGGGCATATTTTTAAAGAGACATGACGAGTTATTAGAAGAGTTGCCTATTGATCTTGTGAAGTAAAGAGACAGAAAATTACACTCATAAAATTATGTACAATGCATAACATGCAAAGGCTCTTAGAAACACAACATTTCACTAGAGAGAGAGAGAAAAAAAAATCACAACATACCATGTATGTTACTTTAGATACTCGGTAATTTTGGAAGATCCTATTCCAGTATATTTTCCGCTTGGCACTGAATGACTGTGCTTTAAACTCATGAGATTGTCTTGAGAATTACAATTATTGCAAGTTGCTGAGTTTTCAGCTCTAGAAAACAAGATTATGGCAAACCTCTTACAAAGGATTATAGTTCTCAGGTGGAGTGGGTATATGCACTAAATGTCAGCCCTGTATTTATAATGTGTAAGAAGTTAAACATGTTACAGTCAAGTCTCTAACGTGGATGAGATGTGGGTGCATGAAAGCATGGTATATTGCACATGCCTCGTGTTGTCAATATGCTTCACATGCTGTGTAAACATTGCAAGACAGGTGTACTGTACAGTTATAGTGTACATGTACAGTATGTACCCTTGTGAGTGCATTTGGGGTAGGGCAAGTCCAAGATAACACGCACGTTACGTATGGGACATTCAGAGACTTTTATGACCTGAAAAATAGTGTTAATGGCCTTTGATAATATTGAACTTCATCATGGTGATTGATATCTAGAAGAAGTATAATCTTGTAAAAAATTGAGAAAAATGACCTTGACAATTATATTCTAGAAGAGAAAATATGTGCCGTTACGTATGGGACCAGAAAAATTTTGTTTTTCTGAACATTTTTTTCAACCTCAAAACTCTCTGAAAGTATATCATTTTACAACTTGTAACTCACTGTGATGAAAGTCACAACACTCAAGATTATCACAGGTAAGTTTCATGTCATTAGGCAAAAAGCTCTAATTACAGGTTCTAATTAAAGACAGACATGACGTGTTACGTATGGGACAGTTACGTATGGGACAGTTTGTCCCCCATTCATTTAGTGTGTGAAGAACCATGTTTATGGGTATTTTGCATAGTCATTGAAGTAGAATCAGTTGAAACTACTCAAATACTGATCCAGATTGTCAAGGAAACAATATTCCCCAAATATTCACCATCATAATCATATTCAATCATATTTGTATATTTTTATGACCAACCTGGGTATGCATGCCCTTTGTCCCCCATTCGTTAAGTGTGTGGAGAAGCATGTTTATGGGTATTTTGCAAAATAATTTTGCAAAATACCCATAAACAAATTTTTGCATAATTATTGAGGTGGAATCAGTTGAAATTACTCAAATACTGATCCAGATTGACAAGGGAACAATATTCCCCAGATATTTACCATCATAATCACATTCAATCATATTCTATATTTTTTATGACCTATTTTTATCAGGATAGTTACTACTGAAAAATTGAATACCTGGTAGTTTAAAGTGTTTACTTCCATTGATGAAGGGCAGTTTGCCATTTAGTTTCAATAAAAAACAACTTGACACAAGAAATATTAAGTTTAATAAATAAGCAATACCTGCTGCGTGGAACCCCAGTGATCGAGTATACATATATGTCTGTCTGGCTGTCAGGTCATTGATTCGAGTCACACCTCAGTATGTATACCCATGAATTTTGTTGTGGCTACTACTGAAAACTGAATAAGGACAATTTGTGTATCACTTGCAATTAAAAAAAAAATCATTTTACATTTTATTTTTTTTCTATATATATCACAACCATTTCAAATTGGATCTCCATCACATAAACTTTGAATTCCTCTAGTCTTAGGATTTTATGCTCCTAAGTAATTCATATAATTGGTTTCCAATCATCTCTTTAAATGTTGAAAACTGAATCCCCATTTCTACAAAAAAACTATACCATCCCTTTAATGCTGATTTTTCATTGTGTATTTTGCCATTTTCCCCTCCCCCTTTCTGAAAATTGTTCAGTCAAGTTCATGTATTGTTTCAAGTGTCTATAACTCAAAAAGTAGCTACAATGTTGGGATGCTTTCTTCAGGATGATTGACCATTTGTGTACTGAGAGACCTTCCCAGCTAGCTACATGCATTCACATGCAATATGTATGAGGATGTCCCATACGTAACGCACTTGTCCCATACGTAACATTATTTCAATGCCTAATAAAAAATATTTCTTTTACTTTTTTTTCTTTTTTCTCTGGTATTTAATTTCTCTAAACAATAAATTAGAACTTTCCAAAAGGGCATTAAAATAACCTTAGCAATTTCAGAATAAACCTAAAAAAATGACCTCATTTTGTTACGTATGGGACATCTCATGATAGGACACGAGCTAATTTGCATAATCATTTGCATAATCCCTAAATTTTCATACCAAGTTAAACTATGTGATGAACTTCTTATGTCCACATATTAATCAAATATTATTTGCTTTCCTTTGAATTAATATGAATTTTTATAAATGTCCCATACGTAACGCTGTGTTTCACATATATGCAAATGAAGCCCTTGAAATTTGCATAAATTTACATAATATCATTTTTTCCTCCATGGAAATCAAAACTTCAACTCATAAGCTTCAAAATGATACCAAACATGTCAATATGGAGCAAAGATGAAATTTTGCCTTCTGAGGGGACCTTATCTTGGACTTGCCCGGTAGTATATCACACAAAATTTGTTTTACATTGATATAATGCTTTGCTGGCCATGCAACATGGCAAGTATTGTACTGTACCAGAATAAAATGTAACTCACAGGCTTTAATGGGACTGTACAGTAATGGTTGAGGTGAGGATTCAGGTTTATTACATTTTTTTGGTGAAATAATGAGAAACCTCCTTGAAATATGAAAGAGCATGTATGCGTATGTAATTTCAAGAAGGATTCAACATTTATTTGATGAAAATTGGCCTTGAAATGGCTGAGCTATCCAAAAAAAGCGGAGCTATCCAAAAAAGCGATCTTAATAAAATTGACAGGCCACGACTTTTATTAGGATCTCTTTGTTTTTCCTTGTTTTTAGATATCTCAGTCATTTCAAAACCGATTTTCATTAAATAAACTTTTGATTCTCCATACAATTGTATGCTCTTAAACATTTCATAGAGTGGTTTGTAAATATCTCGCAAATCCTTACAAGCTGAATTCTTATCTCAACCAGAACTATACAGTCCCTTTAAATATGTTTGTGTGCTTTCACACGCGAGGACATTTATTAAACTTTCAAAATACGCACTGTAATTCTTCAAGCTTCCGTTATTGAGATTAGAGTTTGATTAATCTAGCTGGGCAGATGACCAGACCCCCGATTGGCCTGTGTTCCATATCTCTGGGAGCAAATTGGGCCAGAATAATTTGATTAAGTCTGTCCAGAACACAGTGAAACATTCATTACGATTCCTGCAGACGATTGTGATGGTATAGTGGGTACAGCGAGGGAAAGTGCATGAAGGGGTTTACATTGTGAACCAATAGGAGATGGCTTTTAGAATGAACTTTGGAACAGGGGGGCATCAGATGCTGTCAAAAACTTCCTTCCCATTCAAATTCATCAAAACATTCATGGCTCATTTCATCAGAAAACGAACTGCCCAGAAATCAGCATGCACATTTTGAAATTCATTGTTTAAAGCAGAATTCTGTAAAAGCATCCTTCCTTGCAATGCCATTCATTACAAGTTAATACACCTTGAATATTTCTTTTTCAAAAGTAATAGGTCTACAAATGTATCTTTGGTTTCCTATAGATTTGTTTCAAACAGAAATTATGTAACTACCCAGCTCATTTTGACATTGACACAGTGTGACAAGATGCATTGTGCACACCTTTTGTTACATCACACTTCATACCCTTTATACACACAAAAAGATCTAAATTATCCAATAATGAAAGTTTGCATTGTTTCTGCCCAAAAGATGGGGCTGTAGGCAAAGCAATCAACAACAACAAAAATGATATTCCACTTTAATTTGCCAACCCCTATAGGTCTCGGTGTCTGCTAAAAGTCAAGTCACTCCGTCTGAAGGCAAATGTCATCAACTGATTGGATTAGATGGAAATGGGAATGTTTAGTCATAAAGAGCTATTATCGTCAAGGCAATTATCTGCATTTCTACATGACAAGCACAAATTGCAAACTCCAAGTTTAACGCAGGAGATTAACATTGAGTGGGCTTCATTTGCCGGAGGACAAGAATTTGGGAAATTCACGTCATATTCAGCAGAATTCTGCCACCTGACATTTTGACACCACAGTGTGTTTAACTGTTTATTCCCTTGTCTGTTTTCCTTCCTTCCATCTTGTGAGTTTTGAAATCATTTTTATGATCCATCGACTGTCTGCTGTTTCTTCTCCATATCTTTGTACTGTCTGTGGTGTGGTTGTAGTGTACAATTACATTAAACTTCAGTTGTCTTAGCAGGATACAGTTGTATACTGTGTTTGTACATTATTAATTTCATGCAGTAGAGAATATGCAATTACATTGTAAAGTCTAGACACAACTTTTGACTGATGGACGGACAACCCCAAAACAATGCCTCCGGCAACACTTTGTGGCAGAGGCATAAAAACCCTGGCTGCAAACTTGCATTTACAATGTACAAGTGTACTGCATTTTCATAAAACTTTCCATGTGAGTACAAAGAATACTCTGGCAGGTTTCAAGACAAACTTACAAATTTTGAATTCGGGGCACTACAGATGTATGTCATCATATCAAAGATCCGTAATACCTGCACCAGTGAACGCTCGCCGAAATCGCCTGGATCTGACTGTTTGTTTTGCGTCCTGCAGTCGCCAGGATGAATAAAATGAGTGATGGGATGTGGACTGCTGTCCACTTCGTCTCCGTGCCCTTTCACTATTTTCTGCGCGACCTTTCAAAGAAGATATCGCTCATCACAGCACGGAGAGGCAGCTTTTCGTTGCTCTACTCTTGCTGAAAAGCCGACGAATATCAAGTTTCACAATCAGTATTGACCAATGAAGAGGAATCCAAATCTTATCTGAGTATGGTATGTGTGTGTACATCTGATTTTTGTGTTTCACAAGCATGCATGACATGGGAAGTTTCGCAGGACTCTGTGCATATCCCAGGCTTTGTGTTTACCACAAATAATAATCCTCTTGACATGTATGAATTCAATTCCTTCATCTCTGCAAGAAAGAAAGAAAAAAAACCCCAGTCAATTATCAGTTCTGCAAATAGACCTGCGGTACAAACTACTGTAAAAGTGGAAATTTTCGCGGTGTTGAAATTTTTGTGCATTTCGCGCAACCAGAAAATAGCGCGAAAATTAAAGCCCATGAATATTTTTGCTTGCCATATGTTCCTGTGCGTGATGTCTTGATTCCGTGGAATTATAAACATGCGAAACTATTCTGACCCAGCCAAGCGCGAAAAATTAGTCGCGCGAAAATATCCACTTTTACAGTATTTTTTTTGGTGAAGTATAATTAGATCATCATTTTGCAGAGATTTTTAGTTGTTCATGTACTGATCCGTTTTCTTCATGTTTCAAAGTGTAAACTCATCAGCTGTTACTGTACATGTGTACACATTGTAAGTTTTCTGAGCACTACAATCTGCAATAATATCCTGAGCATTTGACCTTGAGTATGAGGCAAGTGTTGATAGGGGGATTCCCCCCAGACTTTCGAAAACTCCATCACCACCACCGTGCCTTCAGTTGAGATGAATGAATTGCATCTTTTCGTTTAGATTGTCATCATGTTTCAATGAATGCTTTTTAAGTGTCATCTACCGAGAATCGTGAAGAAACACAACAAAGGAAAGGAAGTGAAGAGGAGTGCAAGGACCATTGTCATCGTATTACGAAAGTGAAAGTTGTGGTGATGTAAAAATTTGATACGGATAAAACTTTGTGTTTCGATGTCAAGCTGTTGGCTGCAATGAGGATGGCTTGGTTTGACACTTGATTAGTTAGGTTCAGACGACAGGCCCTAACCTCGAGGTTAAGCTCTTGCCCCCCTTACTTCGATGTGCATCCACAGGATGAAGCTTAACCCCGACGTTAAACTCCTGCCCCTTTGAATGCTTTGATTTTTGTGTCCACACGGTGCTTAACCATGAGTGGGGACCCCCCCGTGGTTAGAGCGCTAACCCTGAGATATCTCGTGGCTCTTAACATCGAGCTAACCTCGAGGTTTGCTAACTACGAGTGCGTCTACACGGTCCCTAACTACAAGCTTAACCTTGAGGTTTCCTAACGTCGAGGTTAAGGCTTGTCGTCTGAACGTAACTACTGTCATTACAATTGTACTGTAGGTGCCAAGTATCCCTTATTCTGCGGGAGAATTCCCCGAAATGTATGCATACTGTATCTCCTCCACACTTCCCTGTGCATTCGTTAATGAGCCAAAATGGTCACTTGGTCTATAAGATGCAACCTGTTCATTCTTTGTTTGAACAAGACTTCCATGAATTGGTATGTAGCTGTACACTGTACATCAGGCAAGCTTGTATGCATTTGGAATTTTGTTTTGAAAATGAATGAAATGCCTGGTCAACTGAAGAAAAAAAAGCTTCCGTTTTAATAGAAATGTGCACATGAGCTAATTACAAACCGGCTTTGCGCAACACATTAATGAGAGTCTCTAATTTGGGAATTACTTTTTCTTTTTCATCATTAAAGATGCATGTAGAGTATACGCAAGATTATCTCACCAAATTTCCTTTGGTGTCTTCTCTTGCTGTACTGTGGGAATGCTTTAATAGTCACCCGGGCAATTGTACCACAAAGTTATTGCCTTTTTGCTCTCATCACCTTATGAGCATAAATAGTACAATGTAGGTGAGCAAGAGGATTATGCCTTGAATGCTTCCAACTGGATCTCCATTTTGCTGTTGTTTTATGCTTTTGCCAAGTTTATATTTGGCAACCTCAGCTGCTAGTCCATGTTTTTGTACGCCCGGCATCGAGATGCGAGTGTTTTCTGGTGTGTAGACCGCCTTCTTTACGTCAGAGATCTTGCTGTCAGAGATCTTGCGTCAGAGTAATATTCGGCAGTGTCAGGGGTATCTGTCAGATAAACCAGGTGAAGTGGATTCCCCAACTTCCCACTTCACCCCTCTGAGGGTAGGACAGCTCATGTGGAGGGAAATAGGCCAGCTGTGGCTTTAAAGGGAAACATCACGCCACATTCAATTTGATTTTTTTTTTTCGTAGAGTTTGTAGTAAAGTCAAACAAATAAATCGGACTGAAAGTTTCAAATATCATATGAAGAAAGTTGGAATATTGAAGTTTCATAGCATTGCCACACATTTTCTCTCAAACTGGATTATCTTTATTACAAGCACATACAAGTGCATTGTACATGAATTATATAGATTTTGAAACAAATTGAAATAGGAATATTATCACTTTATAACAAATTTCTGTTCTTGGTACAATAAATGCACAAGACTGAAATACCAATTGTATTTCTGTCTATAATATGGCAACATATAAATTGCTTTGGTTTAAAAGGTATAATTTTTAAAGTATTCTAGCCATAGAATGATTTTAAAAATGTCTCAAAATATGAGTGAAATGATTTATCGAGTAAAAACAAACAAACATAGGAATGCTGTATGAAAGGCCAGTAATGGATTTGAAGATGTACAGAGTTCTGTAATACCCTTGAGTGGCAAAGAAAAATTATATTTTGTAAAACAAAGATTACATCTGTATATTACTACAAAAAGACTTCATTTCAGGTTTATGATTTCATTTTAAATAGTTAACTTTTCAATGAATCTTAGAAAAAAGCAATTGTAGTGGTAGACATTTCTTTTTCAAGATTATCGAGAAATGAAGGTGAAATTTGTGACAAATTGCCAAGCTCTTGATCTAAAATCGAAATGTGACGTGGGGGCCAGTTGGCATATCCTCACATGGGACTTTTTTTGTTGGAGTAGGCTTTTTATGGTTTTAACAGCAAAATTGATGATTACCAGTGCTTCCTTTACAGTCAATGAATTGCTTCTGTATCACTTCCAAATTTCACAATTATTTATCGGAAGTTAGGTATTCCTTCACCAGCATTGGACTGCGCTGTACTCAAATTGATACTCAGCTAGACAAAGCTTAAAGGGCTAGTACAGTTTTGGTGGAGATGAGAATTGGGCTTTTAACTTTTTGCAGGATACCAAGAAAACACTTATGATATAGTACAGAACATACCATTTTGAGAGGGATTCAAAGTTTATTTGACGAAAATCGGGTTTGGAAAGACTGAAACATCCAAAAACAAAGTAAAACAAAGCGATCGTAATAAAGTGTGGGTCCCACACTTTATCAGAATCGCTCTTTTTTTGATATCTTAGCCATTTCAAAACCAATTTTCATCAAATAAATGTTGAATTCCTCATAGAACTACATGTTCTTTCACATTTTATAAGAGGTTTCTCATTATTTCACCAAAAAATGTTAGAAACCTGGAATTGGGTCTCAACCATAACTGTACGATCCCTTTAAACTTGATTAACATGTACCTTGTACCTACTTTTAGAATAGAGTTGTGTAGCTGGTGGTGCAAAAAAAAAAGATTTGAGTTCATCAACATCATATGAGACTCACTGAAGTTTGAATGGTTTTGAAATGTTTCAGAATTACTGTAAAACACAATATTTTTGTGGCATAAAATTTCCGCGAATAGGAGCCAGTGGCCTTTTTCACAGCATGAAATTTTCGAGAGTTGCCTCTAACATTCAATGCATTTTGTAGACAAGAACTTTCACGTACATTTTAATGTCGCGAATTTTGGCTCTCGCAAAATTCGCAAAATTGAAATACACGCAAAGGTTCCTCATTTTACAGTTACAGCACAATTGTCAAAACTTTTGTGTGGTGGAGTTTTTTTTTAGCGTCAATATACAGCTCAAGTTCATCAATTTCTGATGAAAAAAGTGAGCCATTTCCATTTTAAATGGCATTTTCAAGCAATTGTTTAAAAGTACATTGTATGTAAAGTTAGTATGATTTTCAGGGATATTATGGGTATGATGCAAGTGAATTCAGGTCACATGACTGAGGCAAATTCTGCGAAAGTGCTGATGGAGAGAGAGAGTAATCACTTGTCAGGTGATTACAACTTCCTTGTTGTTTATCCGGTTTGCCTCAAAATATTGCCAATGTGTTGCTTTCGTTCTGTAATGCTCATTGAATATAAAATTTCCCCAGTGAGGTTCATTCCCGTTGTGTGAAAATAAGTACTCATGACTTCCCTACATATTGGAGTTGGCATGACTGACTGTGCAACAATTTCAACCCACGCATTGTGTGAGGTGCATCTGATCGCCGTGACGACAACACCGAAATAGTTCATCTCACCATCTCACAACATGTGACATGCCAGTGATGATCAGACAGTACAGAATGGTGTGAGATCATATTCCTTTAACACTGCCAAATGAGGGGAGGGAAGGGGGGCATTTTGCTGCTGAAGTTATTTTCTGAAGTACTTTCATTACATGTAGATTGGTACAAACTCTGAACTTTACTGCACATCCTGCTTTGCAGAGCGATGATATGAAACATGGTTGAAGGTATTACACTTTGAAAAATTCAGAAAAAGCTGCAGAAATTTGCCAATTTGCAACAGAAACATGTCCATTTGTATGTTAATCCAAATGTGTTGTCAATTTAAGGATCGATACTAATTTATTGATTAACATTATAGATGCTTTTTATAATTCTGTAATAAGAAGAGAAAAACAAACACTGTCGTATAGGGCCTTAACAAAGAATTAGTTTTTGTGATTTATGTATGTTGTAATTTTGTGAAATACCTGAATAGAATAGAAAGAAAAAATATTGTACTGAATCACAGAAATTTGATTGGGGATTCAACTGTATCAGAAATAACCAAAGGGGTAGGCCTACTATATTAAATGTTCCTGAGGGCCAGTTAAAGAGGAGCGAAAAAGAGGGCATGTTTATAGCGAAACTTTCAAGGTGGGTTGTCAGAAGCAATGATTTCCCTGTCTGGATGAGACTTGACAACTTTGTCTAGGAGGATGACCCAGAGAGGAAGAGGAGAGGCTGTTGGGGATTAGGAGGGTGGGGGAGTTTTGAAGATGGAATAGAGGTTGTGAACTAGTCTTAGGTCAAGCCAGTGACTCTTTTATCAGTGCAGCAATTACTTGTTTCATGTGTACTTTTATAGCTATTTATCTCATTGATTTATTAACAGTCATGCACACATGCAGAAAGTAAGCCAGAGTGTTTGCTACTGTAGGTGAAGTATTGATGGAAATGACATTACAAATTTTTTATTGATATTTTCATAAATTTTTCTGTTGATGATAGCAGTTATTGATAAAGCGGTTCAGTCATTTGGCAAGTTAACAAATTGAACTCGAAACACAAAATATTTAGTCAATTCTGTGTTTGAGATTTAATAATCATTCATCGATATACTCCGTATTCTGTTGTCAATTCAGTTTTAATCCATGTGGTTGAAAAAAAAAAACAGCTTTATTGTTTCTGCTGAGTTCTATTAAAGCCTGATCTTGCTTGCTAAAATCTTACAAACTGTCCGTGTATTTAGATGGTTACAATAACAAAAACCACTTTAAGCTTGTTTTTCTGTTTTGCATTCCGCCAGATTGCTCTGTACGCAACAGTGTGTATAAAAGAGCCTTGTTACAATGATTTTGTTTTCATTTTGATAATCTCATTTCTTTTCTTTATTTACCTAGTACAGTATTTCAAATATTTATTTGGGTGTGTATCAATGTATTAAATTTCATATCCAATATTCATCATTTTGTTTCCATTTTTTTTTTTGTATAATTAGTGTACAATTGTATCTATTTTATGAATTCTTGAATGAGTTTTTTTTTTTTGTGACAAATGACCCAAAATTGCCTTGTATACCTTCTGCAGAATATGAGCATTATGATATTACAAGACAGCTAACAAAAGGTGATTGAATACAACATGTAGTTACCTACAATGTGTGTAGTACATATAATTCTCTGGAGACTACAGTAGCATCATAAGGAAGGTCTTTGAAATATTTTATGGTGGGTCTTATTTGCTGAGTCTGGTGAAGAATTCTAGGTGTAAGCAGTATCACGTCAGTGATTTGAAGCGCTTGACAGGGTAGGTAATAGACCATGAGCCAATAATAGGATCGCTGGCTGTACCAGGTGGCTAGTCTTTGATGATAGACCTCTGTTTCAAGTGTTCAGTCCGATGCTGACAGAATAAAGCAGGCATATACAGTAGGCCTATTAACATAGTACATCATACGAATGCTGGATTTGCTGTACAGTATTAAAGTATGATAATGCTGTGGTTATTTGAGGGGGGCTGTATTCAAATCTAATTCAAGGAATATTCTCTATACATTAGCACCTGTTAAACCCAATATAACATCAATATACAAGGCATTGTGGGCTAAAAAACAGTACACGTGTACTAGTAAACTACTGTGGAGCAAGAATTTTTGCAAATTGGCCGGTGCCGACGGCCTTTTTCGTGGATTGAAATTTTTGTGAATTACCACTAGCATTCAATGCATTTACATATTGTAATGTAAACAAGAACTTTTGCATGCATTGTGATAAGTTTGCAAATCTTGGCTCTCGCAAAATTCATGAAATTAAAATGCACAGATAAGAGACTGCTTGTTTGAAAGACTTTTTGAAATGGTTCGAAGAGGCTGCAAATTTTGGCCGTTGTATAAATTGGGGTATTTGTAAACCTTTAATATAAAATGTAGCATAATCATTTCAGTATTCAATGTAGGCCTACATTGTATGCAATGCCCTCCATTCGTATTATCTGTTGAGGACGGACTGATTTTGCTTCAACATGCATTTCCCATAGACACCTGCCTGAGTATACTCGGGACTCGTCCTCAAGGGGTTACATGTACATTTTAAGTTGCTCTCATGCTATGATTCCTGTGCACACAAGATTGCAATCATCATATTCTTTAGAGTGCAGTCTGTCAGGCACCCCATGCAATTTTAATAGGAACAGAGAAACCTTTTGAAGTCTCTTTCCTTGAGACTAGCCTCAAGTATACCCTCAGATTATACACTGTCTGGGCCTGGTGAATTACTGTAAGCCTTTCCACTTGACATTGGATGCTAGCTGAACTGAAAGTACCGGGAGCGTCACTTGGAGAATACTTCTGCCACTGGGGCAGAGTTTTTTGGTGTCATGGTCCGTCAGCAATGTCCTCTTGAATAACTGTGACAACTTCCAGATACACATGTAGATCTGTTGTGTTGCAGGCAAAACAGATGTAAACAAAACTCGGAGATCGTAAAAATACCACATGACTCAGATGGGGAAGTATGCCACCGAAAGTTGAACTTTCGGCCCCCACGAAAACGACCAACTTTTGAAATCTTATCTCCGTCAGGGCTTTCGTTTTAAAGTGGTGCTCCATGATCGGATTGATGCGTCTCCAAAAAGTTTTAGGCTGGTGAACTGGAGACTTGGGCCCCGTTGCTAGAAACTTTGCGTTTAAACGCAACTTGCAACTGATTGTCACTGGCCAATCAAAATCATTGTTGCATGCATGTCTTTTTAATAGGGCAGACCCTGAGCCAATCAGAATGGTTGTTTCAAAATTAGCAATTATTTGCAATTGATTGCAACTTTCTTGCAACGGGGCCCTGGCCAGATACGTACGATAGGTTCGTTCACAAGCACATCTGAAAACGGCAGTTTTCAAAACCCAATTTTCGGGATGGGATGTGAAAACTGATAAATCTTGTCTGTGGACCCCCCCCCCCAAAAAAAAAAAAACAAAAAAAACCAACAACAAAAAACAAAAACAAAAAACAAAAACAAAAAACAAAACAACAACACACACACAAACAGACAAACTATACAATTTTACAGTGTAATTGTTCTCAAATGCATCTTTATTTATCCATTTATCCATAAAAATTTATCCATTTTTATCTTAACCCTCACAATGCATTAACTTGCCACATAGGGCCTACAGTATATTACACTGAGGGGTGGGGGGGGGGGGGAATTGATGCTTACCACCAAGTCTCTACTTTGGGGTTACTTTGTCAGATACAATGATATTAAAGAGGTTGCTAGTTTAAAGTAGTTTCTCTGCTGTTTTTCCCCATAGTTGAACTTTGATGCATGGATGGTTGTGATGAGGGAATTTTCTGTCCAGACAATACAACTTGTTTCGAAGTGCATTTGGTAAAATTGCCTTCAATATTCTTCATTAATTTCAGTTGTGGTTCCATCTCGGATGCATGGCAGCTCACATTCCTCTTATCGAGAATGGTAATGGAGATTGACTCTGTCATGGGTTGCATGGGATCAGCATATTTTTATACCAGTTATTACACTAGGGAAAAAGATATATATAAAAAGGGTTGAAGACTTAAATCAAAAGGGCAATACCATTAGTACCGAAAACCATGGAATTTGAAAGGACTGTCAGTGTGGAAATTGCTCTGTTTTGGGCTTTCTCCACGCCGCGATTCTACCGTGTTGTGTCATGATTTTTGTGAATCAAAACATTCCTATGTCAAGGAAACAGGAGATGGATCTCGAGCCTTTCATACTTCGCTTGGAGTTTGGTTGAGAAGCTCAGGGAATGATTGGGACCAATCTAAGAAATGAATGAACATCTCTGGTTCAGTTTTTGGTCAGTGGTGGTGGCACACTCGTGCATACTGTGACAGTGCCTTGTACGAAACTCTGTGAGTATGAATTGCCTTTGGGCGACCAGTGCAACAATCATTCGTGGGTTGATCTGCACAGTTGTCTGGTCGATGGAAATTGTCGTGAGGAGGAAGCTTGTTATTTTAATTAGACTCTGGGTCGGTATGTGATTACATCAAGGCTATTCAGACATTGATGCATGGCTCCGTGCCCTGTATTCTCGACGCTAGTCTAGCCGTGCCAGTCCCCATGCTTTGCGGGACGACGCAGCGCAGATTGACTTCGGTTGCCTAGTCTCGGCTTTTGTGGTTACACAGCCAAAATCTGCACAGCAAAGAAGACCCCAGTGCGTCAGTCTATCAGTACGTGTCCAGATGACTGGTGAACACCACCTGTATGGAGGGCGAAAACCAAGGGGGATTTGAACCTGGGATCTTGGAGAATCTCGGTGGATTTGTGACTTTCTGTTTTCTCTACCAGCAGGCTGTCTGGCAGTAATCTCCTTTACCCCTTGTTATCGCAGAGATCCGCAGCATCACGCCGTCGCCTCAAGAGCCTCCGAGCTACTGTACCTGTAATTGATGTCAATGAATATAGATTGATCGGTCGATGTGTTTCAGCGTCACTGTTGTCATATATAAATGCCATCGATGTATGATGATCGTAGACTCACACAAGGTTGGCACCGTGTGCTCATAGCACTTGATATTGCTACAGCAAAGAACTAACCCTATGCCTCTACAGTAGTCGATGCATCTCTGACTTTTAGAACTCGGAAGCTCACAATTCGTCACCAGGTTGTACCCGTTCTACATGGGCGATCCCCCGATCGTTTTGGTCCAGTTCATTCATATATCTGTGTCTGTCTGTCATCCAGCTCTGATACAGCGACTTGGTCCACTGCTTACAATCGTAGGTACAGCACTACGCAGCATTGATTGACAATTACCGCTCTACCATTCCACCGTGTGCAACTCTGTGAACAACTTCCCCCGGAGCCGTATGCATGCAGGGCCTGGATGAAGTCCATTGTACCTCTGCACTGAAATTGGCACCGCATCACTGGTGGTACCCAGTTCCGTTTCAGCGAGCCCCAGTTCCGTTTTAGTGAGCCCCAATTCATTCATCCAATCTCACTCATTTTAAAGCGTCATCTTTTCTTTTTAAAAAGCGACACCTGGGCATTGTACATCAAGACACTGTTTGAGCAGGTGTGCACGATGTAGGCCTACTTGCACACAGATAACATAGTCGATTGATCTTGAATTGTTTGCCGATACTACCCAGGGTGGTTTAGAATTGCACACCTTGCAAAGAGCCCTCACACTCTTCTCGGGCTAGGAAAAGAGAAGGAGTATCTTGCCAATATTGGTGTAGCTACCGGCATCAATACCTGGAATACATTCAAACGCAACCAATAGAGAGCTCAATCTTGTCAGCATGGCTAGAAAATGTCACCAAATGGAGTGGATTTTATACCGCACAAACCAAGTAAGTTTTAAGTCTTTCCTTGATTAAGTCTAGATGTATTTCCATCTTAGTCTTTACATTTTAATATGTAGAAAAAGAAACAAGACAATTTATTGCTGTGGAAATGCAATCAGATTGTCCATGTGTATTCCCTTGACTGGGCAGTATTTGGGGTTTTAATGTTATGATATTTATCGCGTTGAGGAAAAATATATACTGTCTCCTGTGACCGTTATTAAAGGAGTTGCATAGTTTTGGTTGAGATGGGGGATTCAGATTTTAACTTTTTGAGAGATGATAAGAAACCCACTTATGAAATATTAAAGAGCATGTAAGAGGAATTCAAAGTTTATTTGATGAAAATTGTTTGTGAAATGGCTGAGATAACCAAAAACAAAGTAAAACACAGAACATTGTCCTAATAAAAGGTGGGTCCCACCTTTTATTAGGAACCTTTTTTATATATATATCTCAGCCACTTTATTACCAAATTTCATCAAGTAAAGCTTTGAATTCCTCGTAAATAGAATTGTATGATCTTTCATATTTATTAATAAAAGGTTAAAGAGGTTTCTCATTATCTCACAAGAAAAGATGGAAACTTGAAAGCACATCTCAACCAAAACTACAATGTATACCATCCCTACAACGCATTTTTAGCAGGGATTAATCTATCCTGATTCTTATCTCAAATATCCAAAGATGCCAAGTTCAAAAAACTTTTATAAGTGAGATTTAATGACTCAGCATCTCGGCGCTTGCGCGCATGCGCACGCGAACGAGGGGGGTGTCCCCCTCCCATGGTAGGGAGCTTTTTTAAATCATTAGCTCTTAATGATGCGATCTGGTGCATACTTAAGTGACTATTTTTTACTAATTTTGAAAGGCAAAAGGGAAATATACCTTCAGTTGCAACTATCACTTTAATCCTTTGAGCTATGCTCCTTATTTTTGGCCCAAATTGCAGACTTCACCAGATGCGTGAGAAAAATGGGAGCCATGCGTGAGATCGTGAGACAGACCCTATATAAATGCTTGAGTCTCACGCAGAATATGTGAGACTTGGTAGCTCTGAATATCCCCCATCTTATAAGGTGTGGAGGGACGACAAGGATAATCATTCCCCCCCCCCCCCCCCCCCCGCCCATATTTGGCTTCATTTTAATAGCCATGTCAAATTATTGAAGAATACTGGTTATATCCAGGCATGAGTCTACCACTTTAAAGCCTAACCCTCTACCATGTTTTAATACATAGGAGTTGACTCCGTAAAGGGACCGTACAGTTTTGGTTGAGACCTAATTTCAAGTTTCTAACTTTTTTTGGTGAGATAATGAGAAACCTCTAATGAAATATGAAAGAACATGTAATTCTATGAGGAATTCAACGTTTATTTGATGAAAATTGGTTTTGAAATGGCTGAGATATCCATGAAAGAGCGATTCTAATAAAGTGTGGGACCCACACTTTATTATGATTGCTTCGTTTTACCTTGTTTTTGGATGTTTCTGTCATTCCAAACCCGATTTTCATCAAATAAACTTTGAATTCCTCTTTTTAAAATGGTATGTTCTGTACAATATCATAAGTGTTTTCTTGGTATCTCACAAAGAGTTAAAAGCCCAATTCTCATCTCCACCAATACTGTACCATCCCGTTAAGCCGTTAAACACTAGTCCCTAGTATTCTCGGGCAGGTGTCTATGGGAAGTGCGTTATAGCAAAATCAATTCATCCTCAGGCTCAATGGGTTTAGTCCAGAGGGTGTGCATAGACGAGGTGTTACAGCAAGATGAGATTGCATTAGCTCAATTGAACATTCACAAAGGTGCACGAAGCCTGTTGTAAGAGGCAAAATGGATTCGGGGAAATAAAAGAAGGACATTAAATGTGGAGTGACTCATCTTCGTGCAATCTTGTTATCTTTTTTTTTTTCTGTCCCCATATTTACCTCTGCATGTGTATATAGCCCCTAGCACTTCTTGTCTACACAGGTATGACAAATACAGTGCTTGTATAGCCCTGGTTTATCTCTGACAGTCCTTGTATTTGCATATAATCAATGGCAGTAAGAAATGGATCACATTTGCAAGTAGCAGACACTCTTCAGATGTGATTGTGCAGACCTTCTGTTGTTACAAAGCTATTGTTGTATGTACTCAATTGTAGATGGGGAGGGTGGTGTTGAGATATTTCACAGTCATTCATATTCTTAGGCAAAGTTTGGGTTAGGCCTATTCATAAAGAAATGAATATTAAAACCAATGTCTCATTATGTGACATGCAGTTTATGAAATTTTGCTGAACTTTTCACCCACACATGCTTTTATCCAAACATTCAGTTGTGTGACCTTTGCTACATGTAAGTACTGTGCCTGTATGTAGATATGCTTTGTGTTTTTCCATCGGTGAGCCTTTGCATGACACTGTGTATCTTGATTTGTTTATCATTCATGTAATTAGGTTTGTGGATAATGAAAATTAATTGAGGGCTCTATTCTTGGGGGGGGGGGGGAGGGATTGTTACTCTGTCTATGGGTGTCGTGCAAGACAAGAGAATAAGTACGTTTATCTTTATGAAAACTGCACAGAGATTATCAACTGGCAATTCGTCATGGTTGAAGCATCCCTTTAAATCCCTCTGGCCATCCTGTAAATTTATGGCCGCTGTCCCCCTAAACTTGACCCCCAGACCAGTAAGACCCCTGACCAGTAAGACCCCTGCCCGTCCATCCCATCAAGGAAGATTCTCCCCAGTAATATAGTGGAGTCCTTGTTCAACGGGGCAGATGGCAAAGTCATTGCATTGATCCATCCATCACGCCTCTTACTCGCTGGCATCCCAAGATTGCCTGGAATGCGACGAAAAAGCCTTGTCAATTTCGGCGGAGCCTGGGCGAAATCCACACTGATGAATTTACTGCCCACTTAGTCTTGCCCTCTCAGACTCGTTCTTGGAGTAGTTCCACACCTGCACAAGGGCAACATAGTGAAATCATATTTGCGGGCTTAATACTCTTACAGTGTACATCTGCTGGATTGTACAAGGGTCTGCAAGCAATTTAAATGCCATAATGCGATAATAATCTGATATGAATTATACTAGACTAAATGATTATTTCAGCCATCTACATGGGTTCATGCCTGCCAAAACTATGTTGTATCAGATCCCCCTGAACATATGACAGGCGGTTGCAAATTGCAGCAGGGTGTCAATAATTCATGAATTGGAGACCATCGAGAATTACTCGGGCCCTGTCCATATCGATGGAAAATACAGTGTATACTGTAGGCCTACACTCCGCGACTTTGATATCACTTTATACTACTAGATATTGATAAATCCGGACTACGGATTCCGTATATTGTTCTGAGTCACATACTATGTGTATTGCATACCGGTATATATACGTACCTGAATTTACAGAAGAAAAGACAAGAAATTTACTGTATCAACCAGTAGATGTAGGGGAGATTTAACAGTCCTCCAGCTAGTTTATATTAATGTCTTTTTCTATTGCTCTTTTCATGCTGGTGTCTGTAGGGAAATTCCATTGTGATATCATATTTCTTTATAGGAAAACTGAAAAATCAGAGAAATCAGGCCTCCTGTACATTGTATATCCATTAAATATTGGTTTCAAAAAATTATGAACTGTAAAAATGTCTTTATACAGAGTAAGACAAATTGACAATTCTATACGTGATCAGGGAGGTGCTTACCTCCTTGGTGTGATCATAGTGTTGGACAGCTCTGTTTTGTTCACAAAATTTTAGTGATCTCCATTTCTCAAATATTTTAGAACAGACAGAACCTACAATGTATAGCTGTTGAGGAGGACATGCAGGAACAGATTAATTCTTATACAAGAACAGGTCTGGAAAAAAAGAATTTCTGTGGTGAATTTGCACTGATCTACATGTACACTGCAGGCCTACTACTCTTGAGTTGTTGTTTTTTTTAAATAAAACTGCATGATATTGTAATGGAATTTCCCTTGAACTCATCACTTCAGTGATTAAGGCAGGTTTAAAGTGATCCTCTTTTTTATGGGGTGGGGGGAAACTCTCATGATGTAGAACAAATTGTGCTGCTTTCATCTGTTTGGACAAAAGTCAAGAATCATTGCTACATGTATAGGCACTTAGTGTCCTAGGGGAGCTAACCCCATGGAGCTGGTCTGGCTGGCACGTTATTGAGATGTGCGCACCACTGTTCTTAAGACAGGCTATAAACAACACAAAAGAAAACAACAATCAAACAACGACAGCTAGAGATGGCAGTGCATCTCGGCAGCAAGATGTGGCATTGACAGTCGGCCGACCCTCCTAGGGTTGACTGCCCAAGCGATTCATCATTATCCGTCTCCTTAATGAGGGATTGACGAGTGTTGCCGTGGAGAAACCATCTGGTATAGCGAGATGGGGGCGTCTTGGTTGGAATTTAGAAGGGACAGACAATAGACGCGCAGGGAACCAGCTTTATAAACTGTGATTTGTGACACCCTCACGTTATGTAATTACCCGGACGACTACTTGCTTGTGTGTCTACAATTTGTGCTGGTATTTGATATTGTTACCGCTGTAATTTGCTCTCAAATTTTGTCACAGGACTGTGATGTAGACGGCGATGTCAGTTTATCACCTCATGTTGTTTGGTTACAGTCTTTTTTGTTTTATTGCATCTGCAATAAATTTAATGAGAATGAGTAGTTGCAGGTATTTGAGAATGAAATTCGTCCATTAGTTTTCATCTTCCATTTTGTTCAGACAAGACGGCCGGATAGCCTACATTCAGCTTCACAATTGTAGCGCTGCTGGTCTTCTATGCGGTCCAGTTGTTAAAATTAAGGGAGACCATGTCACTTGATGAAATGCAACCTGCTCTTCGAGATATACCGGATCTTTTATGTGTATTGGTTGTGACTCTTTCATGCGTGGGACTTCCAATTTATGTCATTTACGAGGGACAGAGTGTTTCGCTTCTGCTTCTATAGAGGGGACGACATGTTAACACACAACATTGCTCAGCAAGACTCCTCGCCGCTCTGATCATCATACTGTACATCATACAAAAATTGTACAGTATGTCATTTCTTCTTCTTTTTTGTGATGAACAAGTTTCCTGATATATGATTTGAATTTTGACAAGTATTATATTGTTGTCATTTTATTTTACAGGACATGACAGATGCTGCGTCAAATGAGAAGATCAAGAGACTGGAAAGTGACAAAAACAGTCTGCAGTTACAGGTAAAGACTTTACAATTATGAATGGACCAGTTGAATATTTCTGTGAATGTACACTGTACATGTATCTAGACATTTGCTCCTGTGGCAATTGCTCCAGTGTTATTTTCTCCAAGGACGTACGGTTAGGGTTAGGGTTGTGATAGGGTTTTATTTTTACTTTATTGTGAGGATTCAGACTAGGGTAGGGGTTAAATGTTTGGGGTAGAATTTATGTTTGGCAGAGCCTGCAGATACTTCATGGGAGGAAATATCATGGAACCGGGGAACCCATTGTCACTGCTGCAAATGTTTTGAGGGCTCTTTTGATTTTGTTATGTGCAATTTTTGTCATAAAATGAATAAAGGGATGAGAGCATTGTAACTACATTGTCTGTATTTTCCAGTTTTACTAAAAGTCTCCCTGTGGAGGAAGTCAGGTGAGGATGTGTGCAATATTTTTAGATTGCCAGTTATTTCATTGCCATGGCATTACGTTTATTCTGTCCACCAACCTGGCCATATATCTGTGGCAGATGTGTTCCAATTTTGTATTGCAGCATGCTTTGACAGAATCTAGATACCCATGGGTTGGGGGTCTAGTTAGACCAAGGTCACAGGTCAAAAGGTCAATGAACTTTCTGTAAAAAGCAATTTACTCTTGATATATTCTCACAGCAATGCTGTAGGATCACAGAATTCACACCACTGGTGCATCAATTACTTGTACATTGTAGCAATTACAGGTACTAAGTCAAGTTTTAGAAGGAAATAATTCAGTCAAAAGGTCGACAAGCTTTCATTACAAAAAAAAATCTACTTTTCCAATAAGCTTTTTCTGCCGATTAAAAAGGATCATCATGTCTATTATTTTATTTTTTCCATTTCAATGTATAGTATATTCCTGTGTTTTATGTACAATTTCAAGCAGTTCATGATTTTACTTCATTTAAAAATTCTGTTCACTTCGTCATGTACATGTACATGCATTCTATTTACCATTGTAATCTGGGGGCTTTACGCCTTTTCAAGCTATCGCTTTTTGTAGTCCCCGTTCTCCTCATCAATATTTCTTTTTTTGCCATGTTGATCTCACAATGTATTTGTTTTTATGATGATTGAGATGAATAAACGAATTGAATTGAATTGAATGTTGCATTTAGCATAAGGTGTTTTCCCTCTGTGTTTGACATTAAAGGTGAATGTCTTGACGGACCAAATTGAGGTCCAGAATGAGAAGATCCAGGAACTGGAGCTGGCGGTGGCAAAGAGAGGCAAGGAGCTTAGTGCTGCAGAGACCAAGCTACTGCAGGTGGGTGGTGGTCCTCCTCTTAACCCATTCCCTAAGGGAACCTAGTGGCCTGTGTATTAAGTCTATGGGGATTTCGGAATTCAGAATGGATCAGGGGGGCATTTCATGAAGCATTTTTGTCCGACAACTTGTCGGACAAATTTGCTCTCAGCCAATCAGATGCAAGGATTTCAGTAGCTTTTAACATTTTGTCAGACGAAATATCTGACAAAACGCTTCATGAAATGCCCCCCTGGTCAAAGGGGCAAGTTACAAGTTATGTTTTGGATATAATTTCCACGTCATGTAGTGATACACAAATCGATGGTGCCATGCATAGATTTGTGGAATTTATGATGGTTCTCGAGCAAATAGACCAATCTTCTGAAAAAACCGTAAACAAATTACTGTACATCTGTATACACTGAATATTTCGCGAGGTTTTCATTTTCATAAATTTTGTGGGTTGGATGCTATTCGCGAATTCAAAAACATGCGAAATGATCAACTTTGGTCTCAACGTGAATGTGATGTGCAAGCATACATTTCTACATTCATTACTGTACTCCACAATTATGAATTTAACCACTCGCGAAATTGTAGAGAAGTCCTGATTCACAAAAAATTGGACTCCCTATGCCACATACAGCACATTGAACAGTTATGATGACATAGGAGACTTGTTACATATTTCGGTAATGTCGCAGTGTGATATTCTAGGGAGAAGGAAAGTATGACAGAGTTCAGCCTCCACATAGTAGAACCAATTGTTGAAAGGGATTGGAAAGCAAAAGATGCATTTTTGCTGGCATTGTACTGCAAATCTGTTTTATATAAATGTGTAGATTGACATGAGGTTTGGATGACTTAAAAAATTCACATGTCATCAGTGCTTGGGTTTACAGCATTATATTCCTGAAAAATTGATATGAAGGACTTTACAAGTAATTTGCATATATCTCAAACAGCAGCTTACCAGGCTCATATTTCAATATTAATCTTTTGTCCCCTGTTCATTCAGGAATCCGAGATTCACTGTGAACTCGAACAGAGTCAGCAGAATTACGCAGTGGAGGCCTCGCAGCTGAAGGCGCGACTTGATGCTGTGGAGAATGAAACCCTCGTCGTCAGAGAACGTGCCATCATGGCCGAGGTGGGCAGCGACCAGGGGGGCATTTCGTGGAGTGTTTTGGTCGGATATTTTTCTGACAAATTGTTACAAGCTACTGAAATTCTTGCATCTGATCGGCTGAGAGCAAATTTGTCCAACAACTTTGTCGGACAAAATACTTCATGAAATGCCCCCCACGGATCTCTCTCTCTCTGTATGTCTGTATGTCTGTATGTCAGTCTGTCTGTCTTTCTTTTTCTGTCACTGTCTCTGTCTGTATGCATGATTGTCTTTGCATCTATGTGTTTGTCTGTATCTGTCTCTTTCTTTCTATCTATCTATCTATCATTCAATCACTCCATCAGTCTGACAGTGTGTTTCTGTCTGTCTGTCTCTCTGTCTCTCTCTTTCCCACCATGACTGAGAAGGCAATGTGAACATTTCTGAAGTCTGGACTGAACAACCTTTGTATTGCGTTACCCATTGTTTACTTCAGATACATGATATTGACAAAGTCAGATGAGGTGGTGTATCAAAATTATCATGTTTTATCTAGTCCATACCACACAGGATTTACATTTGATCATTTCCTCTCTTTCCAGGGTTTATGTAGGGGATACTCCAACTATTCAACTCACAGATGTTAATGTATGATTATACTTTCTAATTCTAAGTATGTGTATTTCATATCATCATTTAGTGAATATTTTGGTATTTATTTTATGTTCACACATGTTAATGTATAATTACACCTTCTGATTCAATATATTTCATATACACTGTATTCATTTAGAAAATATTTTGGTATTTGTTTTGTGTTCTTTCCCAGGCTAACATAGAGGAGAAACAGCAGGAGATGGATCAGCTGCATTCCAAATACCAACAGAGTCAGGTAAGGTCCATTCCTGTCTCCCGTAGTCATGGCAACTCCTCAGGGGAATATATTTGTTGACTTTGTTTTCAATGTGTCTGTAGCATTGTACCTAAGATTTTGACATGCAAGATCAGAGAGGTGAATTTCCAACAATGAATCGAATGCTGATGATAATAGTTATGATCGTAATAAGGAATCATTGATGTTCATGCTCAAAATTATAACAATCTTGGTCTATATTTGCTAGAGATGTTTCCGATGCTGCTTGTCCTGTTCTTGGTTAACCCTTATTAGCTCAGTAAAAAGAATTTCAACAAAAATTCGCTTATAGATTATACAATGAAATTAAAAATTTCAATACATTTAATGTTTAAATTCTTTACTTAACTTCTTTACTTACTTAACTACATGACAAGCCACAAAGATTCCAAATTTGATTGCATTTTCTTTGTCAGTGGGGAAGAAAGTGAATAAGACTAGAAGTTTCTGAAAGAAATAGAATTTACATAGATAATGAGACAAATTAAGCATAACAATAGATATCATCAATTTTACTATACATTCTTTTAAAACGCATGATGGGAATCCGACATGCAATGGTTGTTCACAATTGGTCAATAAATAGCCAAGGCATTAAAAAATGGGGAAGCGGGGGGAGGGGGCAAATTAGCTGTGAATGTTTCTGGTTTTGCAGTAATCACATGATCCTCTTTCAGCCAATCACGAGAGGGTACACATGTTTTTATCCAAAATATAATGAAGATTTCAATGGCAATGACGATGTTGTTAGTAGTGATAATTTTGTCTCATTGCAAGGCATTCTCCATCAATCCCTCTCTGCAGAAACTCATCGCTGAGTTACAGGCAGAATGTCACACGTGGCAAGAGAAATACATGGAAACACAGGTGAGCCCTTCTGCCTGTAAACGCTATTAGGTCATTAGGATGCAATGTGGCAACACAATAGAGACTTTGATGGCAAAAGGAAGCAAGTGACAAAAATCCTCCAAATCTCAATTCGTTTATACATTTAGCTTTGACCTAGTGTGTTTCTACTTACACGCCAAGTTTAAAGCCAGAGCAAGTCATCCTAATGAGAGGTGTCTATGAATTGAAAATGTCATGATTTTGCTCCAATATCAATGAAAAATGTCAGATACAATTTACCATAAACTTGTTCGAAGTCATAGTGATGTCACTTGCTTCCTTTTGTCGAGCTAAAGGGCTGTAGTTATCCCTTCTCCCAGGCCATGGAAATACACCAATATCAGAGCTGCCTAGTCTCACTGGCTCTGGAGGAGGCTACCTGAAAAATCACATACATTTGTACATCTTCATGTTCTGGCCGGAGCCCATAAAGGCTTCCCTCATTTTGGAATCATTGTGGCCTCGTCAAGTACATTTAGCACTCAATTAACTCCCTGAACACTCTGTGGAATCTCTCTAAACTTTGATGCGGAAACGTTGGCTGCCCTTCCATTGGCTGTATGTTGTGTGGAACTGGACTACAAAGATACCTCAGTCATGAGAATGGAGTATGATCAATAAGGGCAGTATAATTTCTTGTTGTATGTGTATGTTTAATATGAATGAAATGGATACTCACGATATCCTTGAAAATGTCATTGTGAAAATCTCATAGTTTATATTAAAGGATATGACCTTGTGGGTAGCATGCCTTACACCTGTATCTTTTTGTAATTGATATTTATGTGCTGCAGTTTATGGTAAATTATGTTGGGGGAATATTTGCTATGCTTGCCAAACACAATATACAATTGTATAGTGCCAGTTATCTGCAGTACTGGATTATCAGTGTTTTTTTTCTTTAACACTATGTATGTTTGTAGACAGTAATGTGTGCTTTGTCTGTGTGAAAGCTGGTTCAATATTTAATTCCCTTTTTATTGTCCCTTCCAACTGCATTTTTATTTATTTATTTATTATTATTATTTTTTGTGCCTCCTGCCATACAGTATAACTTTGAATTATTTTCCACAAGGTGTTCATCTTAAACATATGTGTCTGATACCGTCCATGTGTTTTGCTCCTTGCAATGGTTCTTCCGACCTTTGACCCAGGTCAAGTTAGTTAGGTCACAGACTGAGGCAGCCGAGCTGAAAGCCCGCCTCCGCTACAGCCATGTGAGTGACCCTGGATGAGTTTGTCGCCCTCTATCTTTCTTCACCTTTTTTTTTTCTTTTTACTCATTTGAGAATGCTGTTCCACGGAATGCTGTGATTTTTGTGCACTTTTGGATCGTTTGTCTCACCGTGTCCCATTTTGTCAGTCTTACCAGTGTAGTTTGTTTGAGTTTGTCTTTACATTATAACTTTTTATTCCTTAGGGTCATCAAGTTACACTTTACAGTACAGTGAAATATATTATGTAACAATTGTATCATGTTGTAGGAGTGTAGCTAGTTTATCTCTCTAATGAGGTAGAATTAGTATTGCTATCTTGATCGTTGATGTTATCGTCAGCAGAATTATTCTAAAATTCCTGTCATGTGATAGAACAGACAAGTTTCAATAGTTGTTGGTACATATTGCTATTTTTCTATCAGCATTATTGGCATTATTCATGCTGATACTACAGCTTCTCTCTCAGTTTCGCTATCACTCTCATGTTAACATTATTTTAAATAGAAATATTACTTCCATGTAAATTGAAAATAACAGAATTCACTTTTAATGTGGGTGCAGTTTAGAAAGCAAAATCAAAACTCCATCTGTAGGAAACATTAACGTTGGGGACGTTTTGGAAAACAAAATCAAAACTCCATCCTGAGGAAATAGTTATGAGGTATCAAAACTGTACATAAATCTGTAAACATGTATCAGTATCAGTGACCAGTTTCTTGTCCCTAGTGATTTTTATTCATTGGAATATTTACTTTACTATGAATCTGAACTTTTCCCAAATTTGCATCTACTGCACAGATGAGGCATGTCTTTGCGTTTCGGTCACGTGTTGCATTTCCTAATTTTTTTGAGTCAATTTGGATGTCTGTGCATTTGCCACTACATCTCCGCACAATCTGTTCACAATTTTTGTGTACGGTACACATTCTCTCTCTCTCTCTCTCTTTCTACACTCTATCTATCTGTCTAAATCTGTCTATCTGTCTATCTATCTATCTATCTATCTATCTATCTATCTATCTATCTATCTATCTATTTATCACTTTACAGTTTATATCTAAATCTGTTTGTCTGTCTATCTATCTTTATCTATCGATCTGTTTATCTATCTACAGTATCTATATAGATCTGTCTATCTCCCTCTCTTTCTAGAGAAACCTAGATGATGCTCCTTCGTGGCACATCTTTGTTCCTTCCATGATAAGGTTTTAAAGAATGTGACATGCTATTTATGGAATATTCTCTGCAGTAAATACTTCACCCACAATTGGAATGCTGTGTTTGCACTCTGACCTTTGAACCTTAGCACCGCCTGCAGATGGAGCAGCTGGGTTTAATGGCATGCAGGAATGAAAGGTGATAGGTGCCAAGGAACAATGTTACAGTTGTTGCCTTGGTAACTGCATCCAAGTGTATGGTCCTTTCACGTACAGTTGGGCCATCAGTTTGATAGATAACATGCCGTGCTTGGCTCCTCTTTCATTATTATCTCTTAAATAGTGTAATTCGTAGATGTTATGTTATTGTCTTCTTTTTGTTTTTTGGTGGGGGATGCTGTTGAAGTGGCATTTATTGCAATTATATCACAATCATCTCCTTACTAGATAAACATACTTTTATAGAATTAAAGTTTAGGGTTTAATGATGCCATGTTGAGCTGAAATTACAAAGTGTGTAAATATGCAAATGCAATGGAGTGAATACCATTTTTGTCATTCTGTAGATTTGTCGGGCTGTGACTGCTAACACAGATGCTTTTCTCCTGTTCTCTTTAGGTGCACATTTTACATCTAGATTCTGTGGAAGACTTCATCAGTTTAAGTCTCCATCATAGCATGACCTCCAGCCATGACCTTTGACCCTGCTCGGCAGATCGTATGCCCATCTCCCAGTACCCGTGCTTGACCTTTGTGTTACATTACATTTGCGTAGCGTAGAAGAGCAGGAATGCGGCCACAATTACATTTTGACCCTAACCACCTCTTTAATCCCCTCTCTTTGCCCGTTACACTAACA
Source organism: Diadema antillarum (assembly GCF_040938485.1). Classification (NCBI taxonomy): domain Eukaryota; kingdom Metazoa; phylum Echinodermata; class Echinoidea; order Diadematoida; family Diadematidae; genus Diadema; species Diadema antillarum. The sequence continues at coordinate 475,301 of NW_027272058.1, forward strand.
GAGAATGGTGTTTAATGTTCTGTTTCCATAGGTCTTGATGATAATGGTTATCAACCATCCACTCCATGTGGAGAGACTGCATTGTGCCTGCCTGCATTCTCACAGCATGGACTTCAGTAATGGCAGTGCCAGTTTCTGCGCGTCATTCAACTTTGTTGGGAATGAAGAAAGAGATTGTTTTGTTTTGTCTGGGAAGAGGGGTTTTGGAGTTTCTGCATATTCCTCTTCCTCGAATATCATCTTATGTGACCCATCACCGCAAAGGCCAGATAAAGTCGGCAACCAGTCATTTTTCTCTTGTGGTATTTTCAGCTTTTCTCGAGAATGAATTGAATTACAATAAAAATGATTATGTTCAGAATAAAAAATAATGATGTAGAAATAATTTCAGTCTGTAGACCTATTGGGAAGATACTACAGTATGATGAAGGCATAAAAATTGCAGTCGTAACATTTCTAGTTTCAGACTCTTCAACTTTTTCCAATGATGCATACTTTGCCCCCACTTAAAGTTTCAAGAATCTACAAAATGCCGCAGAGGTGCTAAGAAACCTGGCCACCCGAGAAACACAATATAAAAGAACAAAACGTTGAGTCGTGGTCAAAGACTTACAGCTCTTTGAAAAACTGGTTTGATCAATTCAACACACTAATGGTCCTACATCAAAATTCAACGGAAAAAAAAAGATGTATCAACACATTTCAAGCCTTTGTACTTTAAACCACAGATACTGTGTATTTAAAGCAGACTTTTATTTGCATTTTTTTTTCCTTGTTGCAAATTTTGCAAAGGTGCTGTTTATTCATCTTTAAAGCTGGGGATTCATCAAATTTTCTCCTGAAAAAGGACATCATTTATCTCTCATTCCTTCACTGTGGGTCTGCATTGTGTATTACAAGCACTTTGTAAAAACAACAACAAACTGTTACAAGTCCCAACTGACTATGTATTATACTTGCAAAAACATATACAGTAGTTGGGATATCAAGCAGTTGATTGTGAACAAATATCAACTTTCGTATAGATTTCAACTCAGTCACTGTACGCAATGCATCTATCTTTTACTAATGAGTACAGTTTTATCCCAGTCACATGATGATGTGTCACATAATATGTTGTTGTCTGCCATCCCAGCAAGATCAAATGCATTCTTTCTGCATCGTCGCATGTTTCCAGAGTCAGTGTGTGCGTCATTTTCCAAGTATTCTTGATTCTGAACTTCCTCTAATGGACGTGCGTAGACAAAAGAAGTATGAAACTGATATTGCGGAAATGGTGGAATATAATTTTTGTATTCTTGTTAATCTGTAATCATCATATAAACTTTGGGATTAGTTTCTGGTATTGTGAGAGAATTCAACATTCAGAATTTTAAAGTGCCCAAGTTTTGTTTATATCTTCTAATTCTTTGAGAACTCAAAGGATTGATTACTCTCTTGTTGCAATAACATGAAAAATTGAGTCTGGAGATATACTGTACTTTGTGATAAGTTTTAGTGATGATTTATTCTGTGTTAATTGGTTTATTTGTTTGTTTGTTTTTTCTACAATCCAAATGTTCAACATTGAATACAAACTTTTGATGATATAATGATTTTGAAATCAACTTTGGAGTAGGTTAACTTCAGAAAATATCACAGTGGAGAGAGAAATGAAGCACAATGCTGAACATTTTGATTTGTAAATAGAAGTGATATTGTAAAGTCTTTACACTTCAGCCTACATTTGTAACTTGTTGAGACTTGCCGCATGGAAATTGCATTTCTGTGTTGCCTTTCTTTTCCAGGAGTAAGGTAAACAGATTTTTTTGTCCTGCATTTTTCTATCGTTGTTGTAATTGGTTTTTATGAATTTTGATTTTCCCAATTTTCAAAGTTTGATTTGATATTGTCTTTTTAAATTCACCCCTGGTATTCTTGATTTTAAGAGATTCTTTCTGCCATATCTGTTTTGCCCCTGCATACAGGCTCTCCTCGATGACTTACAGACGAAACAGGTCCGCAATTTGGATGAAGGTATGTTTGCCATTGGAACTTTTCTTTTCGTATTAGAACTTTTTTTGCATTGTTATGCTTTCTTCTTCTCCTTGCCTCAAGCCCTAGACTTGAGAATTTTGTCTATCTTAGTGCTTGGTAACCTTAAATACTCCCCCCTCCCCCCCAATACTCTGCTGAGTATTATACTGTGTAATTCTGTCTTTAATACGTGTAAAGATCACTGAAAACTTGCTTCAGAAAATTCAGGCATTGCACTTGAGATGAAGTTGCAAGCAAAGATTTTTGAAAATGATTTACAATTGGGTGTGCCCTTTTGTTGATTGATCTCCCAGTGAGTCAAAAAACATGATTATCATGTTTAGAATATGCACTTTAGTATTTGTGTGGCTTCCTTTCGCTGAGGACCGTGTAGCTGTGATCCTTGAAAGGCCATCCCGATGTGTACCTGACATTGTTTTCCTGCTTTGGAAGGTTTTTGAGAGGATTCTTTCAGGATTTCAGTTCCTTCGACTTGAAATCTGAGCATTTCGTTTATTATTGATAGAAATGAGACATGCATATTTCATATGATTGTTTTATCACTTTCACATAACTTTTTGAGAGAAGTGAGTGCAAAACTTATATGCATTTTAAATCTGGAAATAATGAAAGAAAGTTGTGACAACTACTTCTTCGAGTTTGTTTTGTTGTTGCTGTATCTCGAACGAGATCCTTATTACCTACTTTACAGTGGACAATATCATAAATTTAGTTTGGGTGTTGTGATGTCTCTACAGAGGATACTCATAAAAACAACAAGATTTGACTACCACATGCTCTATTTTATTCTCAAATTTTGTTCTTGCTGTTTTGTGTTATATCACACATACTGAGTGCAGTGATGTGACAACTCAATGACTTATATGTTTCTCAAGAATTTTTTTTTTTCTTAACATTTATTTTTCTTTTCATGCAGAAGTTGAGAAGGAGAAACTAAAGATAGCAGTCGACAGCCTGATCAGTGGGACCAAGGAGAAGGTGAGGACACAAAACTTAGTGTGTAGGACTAAGGAGAAGATTTTTTTGGCAAACATTTTCTCTTAGTCATTGATGTAGGGATTTTTTTTTTCCGTTCAGAATATTATAACGGTGTTCAGTTTGGTATTTTAATCAAAGAGCTTATTTGATTGTCTTTTTGAATATTCATTGAGTCTGTCACCATACACTCGAGTAAAGTTAGCGCTGTACAAAATACAATAATAAAATCAATTAAGTTGAAGCAAAGTTTGCTACCTACAATTTGTACTTTAAGTCTCCATATCATATAGCCTTGAGTTGTAATAATTCATTGAGTCTGTCACCATACATTTGGGTAAAGTTCACCTGTACAAAACAGAATAAACTTAAGATTAAATTCTTAAAGTCTTATTATCATATAGCCTTGAGTTGTAATGATAATGGACTGTTCAGTGTACGTTCAGTGATGAAAGTCAGATCACCCGTGGCAGGCCTATAGCTTAATAGTCATATCCTATATTTCTTTCCCTCTGAACAGGACAAGATGATCGAAGAGCTGAACAGACGACTGGCCAAGTTTTACAGGGTTCAGGAGCTGGCTGCAGCCCAGGGCAGAGGTATATTCAATAACACCATTCTTTATCTTTAATATGAACTATGCCCATGCTTCCTTCTACTACTTTCCTTCTATCCCCCCCCCCCCCCCCAACTTTCCACCTTCTCTACCTTGGACTACCTTCCTTCATTCATAGATTTCTCAGTAAGGGCTGGCAGCAACTCAATGCAAGGTTGCTATTAAATGGAGCCATAGTCTTTTTAATATCATGGACTATTTCCTTGTTACTATCCACTTCTCTTTCTGTTTTGTCTGTTACTATCCCTCTCAAATGCCCCACCTATCTCCCTTTCCTCTCAGAGAACTGTCATATACTGTACAAGCTGAAATTTTCAAGGTGGTTTTATTTTCGCGAATTCCGCGAATCGCCTTTGAACCGCGAAAATAACGCCACGCGAAAATAACAACGCGAAAATAACAACACGCGAATAGCTAAGTCCAGTTAGACCCTCGCAACCGCGAAATTAACAACACGCGAAAATGTCCTCCATGTAGCAATTCGCGAAAATATCTGTATGCGAAAATTTCAGCTCGTACAGTACAATGTAGGTATATTCCTTGTTTGCATTACATCATGTTTATGTTTATCTACCTCCTTCCTTGCCATGTTATCTCAATTCACCAATACTGTACACTGTAGTTATTGCTGAATAACCCATAGACATTTAATAGCAAAAAAGAGTTACACTCATCTACTTCCCTATATTCTAAAAGGAAAACTGATTTCTTTAGTAACAGCTTTCGAGAGCTCTCTGCTAAAGTTGCTAAAAGAATCATAATATAATTATTGGAACGTTTTTGTAAACAATATTTTCGCTGTAGGCCTACTATTCGCCCCTATCCCTGCCACATCCTCCTCTACCCCTACCATCCCTACTATCCTCTTGATACTAATGATTGTTTTCCGCAAAATTTCGTAAGCTGCTTGAAATATCGCTTGCACACATAATAAGGAAAAACCTGTTTTTGCTCCCTCATATAACATTCCTGTAATTGTTTTTTTTCCCCTTGATTTTATTCAATGAAAGAACCAAGGAGGTTTAAGAGATGGGAGATCCAACTGGCTGTAATTATTCAAACAGTTGTCACTTTTCTATTGATGTACAAAAGAATTCCACAGGTGCATCTGTGCCTTTGGTGACGGGGTTTGATGCCGCCGTCTTGCTGAGCAATCTGAAGATTCATTTTGAACGTTAACTTAATGTTGGCTATATTTTGCTTGTTTATCTATTAATTGAAATGAAATCTCACTTAATGATAAAGCTCATTAAACAAAGGTCAATCCCTTCAAGAAATATGTGCAAAAGTGTAAATCAGAGCTGTATCATGTGAAAGTGTTTAAAACTGTACCCCCCTGGAAAGCCGGTTTTATCACTTTTCCACTTAATTCCTCCAAATAAAACTGATATGGAATAATCTTCGAGTATAATTCTATATTAATAGATATATCAGATTAGTGGCTGGGCACGGCCAGTCGAGTAATTTTCATTTTCATTTCATCATTTTTTGCGCAATTTCTATTCGCGCATCCCCATGTTTTTACCATTATATACCACCTATCTTTTATAAGTAGGGATGGCGAAAAGTAATTACCATCACAAAGACATATTTTCATTAGAAAGTGGCTGATGATTATGCAATGAGACATGAGTCAATTGTCTTCCTATCTGTGGGGCAGATCCAGTTTGCCACATGCTTCAAATACTTTCGAGTGGCGGCATCAAACGTGACTTCAAAGGAAATACGACAGTTGTGACTCCATTCTCTTGAACCTCCTTGAAAGAACAAAAGACATTGAAAATGCACATGTATTAATCTGGAATCTCATAAAGTGAATAAGTTTCTCTTTCTGAGAAACTTATATGATGTAATGTTTGTATCCTAGTAGTAATGGATACAAATTATATACATGCATGTCTGGTTTTGCAGTTTTACGGTAGTTCATATTTTCCTGTCTCAAATTTTTTTTCAGTGGATATTGGTCAGCTGCTGGACATTGAGAACCCTCGCACGGACAGCACGTCGACCTCAAGCTCTGCTACGGGAGAGACTGACACCTCCAGGGAAAGTGTGAGTAGCACCCCATGAGTCTCACACACTTTATAGACACTGCTGTAAAACTGGAAATGCTCGTGTGCATTTTAATTTCAGGAATTCGGCCGTTCCATGGTAAAAGGGTCTATCTTGAGAAATGTTACTTCGGAGAAAAACGGGTTTAAAGTTTGGTGTATTTTTCATATTTAATTTTTTATATTTTCATAATACATACCACTCACAAGCCATTCTCTTTACAAACACAAGAGGCAGACATACAAATACACCAAACTTTAAGCCCGTTTTTCTCCCAAGTAACATTTCTCAAGATAGACCCTTTTATCGTGGAACGGCCGAATTTAGCGAAATTAAAATGCACGCAAACATTTGTTCAGAGATTGGCACAGATCAGTGGAAACACGTTGTTCAGCGATGGAGATTACCTAATCACTCTCATGTGGTTAACATGCCTTTGAATAGACTGAGGCACATTGCTACATCTGATTGGGCTCGCTATTAAACCTACCACTGGGTCCAAGTTTAGATTGATGAACAAATGTTGATGAGATCCTTGGCAAGTTCAGCTAATGGCTTATGTGCATGAAGGATTAAGGATTAAGGATTAAGTACATATTAACCTGACCTGTTTACTGAAATATGTTCTGGCAATACTACTGTCTGTGCCTTCTCCAGGAGCAAGGCCACATGTCTTATGATATTCCAGATAGATAATGTGTGTGTGTGTGTTTGTGTGTGTAAATTCCTCTCATTTTTTGTTATTGTTGTATAGTTCTATTTCTGTGACACCACAAATTATTGTGAAGCTCCTGTCTTACAGAGGCCTGCGCAGGAATTCATCAAACTGTGAAAATCAAAACTTTTTAGCAGATTGTTTGGATTTCCTTCAACCTGATCTCAGTGCTTCACTAACAAAGAAATGCTTGCTTCTATCCTTTCAGAGGCAAAATGCACAGGGGTCATCACCTTTGACCCCCGAAATGGACTTCAAGCACGCCATAATGGTGGACAGGACGGAGGACATGTTTGGCGCCAACGCGGGTCGGCGGTCGGCCAGCCTGGAGAACCTCCAGACGCAGCCCCACCCCTCCACGGTGAGTATAGGCATCCCCGCCCCCTTGGTGGCACTCTCTGCATGCAGCCAGTGCATCCACGGTTCAGACCACAGGTCCCATGTGTGATTCTTCCCTTTAAACGAGAGTCTTGCCAACATACATGTACATATAGCAGTGATATCCCTCAGTGGCCGTTGACCATCCTTGTACATCTCCTAAATCCGAGTCCTGTTTGACACCCTAGAGATAATTGCAGTCATTGAAAGCTACAATTTTCACAGTTACCATGGTGATGGCTTGGGTGCTCAAATGTGATTGGTCCCTTCCTAGCTGACACCATAGCAACTGAAATTATGGAAAGTTTTAATGACTGCAAATTTCTTCTATAAGACAGGCCCTAAGATATCGTTCAAGCAAGGCTCAACTTCCTTGAATCTCTCACAAAGCGGCCAGCATTTTTTGGGAAGGCCACATGCAAGTTGAACCCATCTATGATAAACTTTTTAATCCAACTTTTATAGGAGGCCAACTAAAACCTTGTTTTCCCAGTTGCAATAATAATTCTAAGGAAAGAAAAGCGTGGCTTTAGAGATCATTTCTTTAATAAAGGGCAAGAGAGTCAAGCTGAGAGAGAAAACTTGCAAAACTGCCTCGCCCCAGAGTAGCATACCACAAGTAAAAGGAACTCAACTGTTCACACGCATGCATGTAGGGAGAAGAATCTTATTTACACTGTTATCAAGTTTAAGGACAGCCCTGCCATTTTTATTGGGCATGGAACAGGGGAAAAAAACAAGAAAACAAGGGGCAAGTGTTATGAAGATGGCGGCGCATGGGGATGCAGCATTTCACACCTCAGAAGCCAACTTTGGCCAATCCTGTGAAGTTAGCCATTCTGAAGAGCGCCCCCACTTGGTACAATAGCTCTCAGGCAGGCCCCGCATGGTCCTATCCCACGGAGTATACCAAGTTTTTAATCCTCATGAGTGTAAACGTGCCACAACTAAGCACTGAGTTCTTACCTAGAGTGACCATTCTGAGAGTGTATTTGCCGTAGGTGTGTTCTCACTGAGCTGTGTCCTAATCAGACAGATGCACGTAACACTAATACTTGAAATGTTGGCACATATCCTTCAATATTTCAATACAGGCTATACCTCCACAAATTTCTAGTTTATTTGATCGTATCAAAAGTTACAACATATAATGTTAATTTTTGATCAGCATCATATGCATGCGTATTGTCTTGTATCTTCTCAAAGACACAAGTTGATTTTTTTTTTCTGTTAATATGTTTTAAGGAAGGTTTATCCTTTGTATTTTTATAACATGAACAAAATTGAATGTGATGGAAAAAAAAAGATACTGATTTTCCTAAAGTTAGTGCCGAATGTCAAGAATAATGTCATAAATATTCATGAAATTCAGCATCACTAATATAAAGGACGGAAAGTTGTATGTCATGGAAGAATGTAAATTAAAAATGAGCATTGGAAGCACATAGATAAAAAAGAAACTAATCAGCAAGTGAACCCCAACTACCTATGTCTAGGAGGATCTTTGTGTAATACCCAGTTCATCTTCACTGCCATTGGTGATGAAGAATCAATGAGACCCTTTTACAATTCTGCACAGCTAACCTCTTTTTGGTTTGGTTGCACCCTAATTGAACCAGTCTTTAAACTAATTGTTTACTACCTCCAGTGCCTATCAGAATTACTACATGGAGCTGGTAAAGCTAGACTACAAACTTTGTTTCTCGTTCCTGAAAAAAAAGTTCTGTTGGAGCAGATTGTGAACTAGTTGGTACTGTAGTACCCTAGATGTTTTTTAATTATATGTTTCAAGTACTGTATACGCTATATATTTCGCAGGGGTTTTATTTTCGCGAATTTCGCGAGTCGGGAGCTACAAGTGTATTCGCGAAATTAACAACACGCGAAAATATTACCTTCCAAAATGAATCCCTTGCCTTGATGATACGAACATTTCAGTACTAGAGTACCATGTCACGGCTTACCGAACAGACCATACTGGCTAAGCTTGTTTACGCACGTCCACGTCTACTTACGAATACTGTAGAGAGCCAATCCATTATCGCAAGGGGACCACTCGTGAGAAATCTAGTGCGATGGACTTAACCACTTCAAAAATGTTGAATTCTAACTTACTAGTTCGCAGAGTTTGGCAAGTCTTTTTCATGCAGTGTATAACTAGTATCATTCTTATATGCTAGTAAGTTGAAAATTCACACTTTCTTTGCCACTTCATATTTTCTCTGGTCCCCCAATCGCGAATTTAACCACTCGCGAAAATGTGTGATATCGGCAATTCGCGAAAATTTATGTATGCGAAAATTGTAGCGTATACAGTATGTTTTAAACAGGCCCAAGTGATAGTTCCTTGTTACTGTTATTTATGATAATCAAATTGACATGATTACTATTATGATCATTTTTCATTGCATTTCAAGTCAACAAAATATACCCCACAAAAATTGTGACATTGGTAGAACAATATGATAATGTCAGTACCTACCCTACCATGCCATATTTGTTGAAAGAAGCAGAATATTAATTGATGATACACCTTCACATTTTTTCATGTTTCACCCACAGTTAAATCATTGCTTATTTATTTATTTATTTATTTATTTTTAACATCCAAGAATGTTGTTTTTTGATTTGTCTTTATTTTCTCACCCTGTAGCGATTGAAAAAGGCTAGATCAACAATGGTAAAAACCTGCTTAAATTTAGGACCAAAACAAAAAGTATTGCATCATACTCCTTATCTAGAAAACTTCCTTTGTATTTATACATATCACTTTCTGAAATGGCTATCCTTCTTAATTGGTGTTTCTCAATTAAATATCCTATACCTTCGTGTACAATAATGCAAATATTGCCTCTAATGCATCATCATTATAGTAAATCCCTGTACTGAATGTTCATGAAATTCCTGTAATAGTGTTTGAAGCTTTCATAGACTACCTTCTGGTTATCATGTAGTTGTAGATTGACATTCTTAATTGAAAAAAAATTTGGACCTGACTTGCATGCAAGCCTTAACCCACTGAGGACGAGCTGATTTTTTTTGCTATAACATTCATTTCCCATAGACACCTGCCCAAATACATACTTGAGCAGTTAGTGTTCAGTGGGTTAAAAGATACAACATCTGTAATGTTCATCCTCCTGTTCTTCCCTGTTGTATAGATCTGCCACAGCAGGTAGATATCAGAAATATTATATACAGTACATACATCTAGATATGTTTGTAGTATTGTCAATGTCTACATGTATGTGAATTAATGTATAATTATATCAATGTGAATATATTTGTTTCAGCATCATGTGTTTGCTATTAATCTGATCTACTTGTATCTATTAATATAATGTATGAAATATTGTTGTATATATTCACCTTATATTCTTAAAGTATATTTCATATATATTTCATAAACTACAGGTTGTCTCGTAAACATGTGTGAATTTTCCGTGTGAATTTCAACTTCTTGATAATATAACAAATTTGTATAAAATAATGACATCAGTCACTGTGTGACACATGCATTTCATGACTTAAAATTATTGCATTTTGAGCATTGTGTGCATTTTGGAGTTTCTCTTGTTTTGGTTGGACAGTTACTTTTCCTTCAAACCACCACAACTTGTAAAAACTTGAGTAACTACTACTACCATGTTCGTCAGTGTTCTTTTGAGGAATCATTGTGTTTGATCATCAACTACTTATATTTTTGCATTGTCCTTGCATGTTTTTCTGCCCTTACAGAATGACCCCCCTTCTGACAGTACTCTATCCAGTCTTACTCCCGACACAAATGACTTGAGACCACTCTCAGATAAATCCCCCCAATCCTTAGAGGTCCTTGAGACCCCTCCGACATCGGAGGCTGAGCGTAGCCCTGACCCTCCCGCACATAGTCCAGATGCGGCTGACCACTCCCTACCGGAAGACATGCTCCAACTGACCGCTGAGCTCACCGAGGTGCCTCCCTCGGACACTCAAAAGACCCTGCCCTTCCCCGTCCACTCTCACAGTCCGCCAGACGCTGTGAAGAAAGTCAATTTCAATCTCGACGCCACCACCGAAATTATCACTGACCAACGGAGCTCGGTAGGTGACGACTTTTGTGACCTCGTAGAGGACGAACACGTAGCTGCGTTCCTTAATCAGGGCCTGATTGCCAGGGAACTGGCCAATGGGAACGCAGCTAACGAAAACGGTGCCACCGACTCTAATTCTGACCCCAACCTGACAGACTCCGACGACGCGGACGTAACCCCCTTCCGACGCGATGCTACCAATCTTCCTGGTCACATGACCCTACCTGCTACGAAAACAGCAGACCCGGAGGTAAACGTTCAGTCTTCTGTACCTATGCCTTTTTTTTTTCTCTCCAACTTCAGCAAAGAACCATTGCGCATCATCTTTGCGATACATCTCATGTCACTCTAACAGCATTCATCTGGCCCGTAACTCATCAAGTCTTGGGAACATATTGCTGCAGAAATTCTAGTGTTGTCATGAAATCGGCAACTCTGAATTTTTTTGCATATCTTTTATTCTCAGTAAATTGGTAACTCTGAATTTTCTTGTATATTATTCTCAGTAAATTGGCAACTCTGAATTTTCTTGTATATTATTCTCAGTAAATTGGCAACTATGAATTTTCTTGCATATCTTGTGTAGTGGAGAAAGATTCATTGAAAATGGATAAATTCATTGAGTCTGCACAAATCAGAAAAAGCTGTACAAAATGTATCAATTGAACAAGAACTATTGTTGCCAATTTAAGAATCACTTGTGAATAAGGAATAAAGAGGGTCATAAATTTGTGCACCTAACCACACAACTTTTCATTAAAATATCAAGGAGGGACTTGAATGGAAGTGCATATTTTGCACAACTTTGTACGAAAGATAAATGATTACGAAATATATGACATAAATAAATATGAAAATTAATAGAGAAAATCTTGATAAACTATGTAGCAGCAAACCATAGAAATATGATTCCTTTGACTAGATGGGTCAATTAATGCATTTTTATGTTCATCACACCAGGCCTCATATTTGTTCTCTAACACTAAACAGATGCTGAATTCTAATATGCCTCCACAAATGGAAGTCATCCAGTACTCTAGTCCATTATAATAAAAGTTCATCATGCTACAAGGCAGTTGTGTTGTGTACTCATAAACTGGAATCGCGCCATGAGCATAAAACAAAGTCCCAGCGTATTTGTCTATGCCAATTTTGTGATCTGTTTTCATATTTTTCATTTATCATGCTGGATTGAGCATTCTTCCTCTAAATGTATGGGATGTTTCCACAAGTATAGGACTCCTGAGCTAATCAGTGAAAGATGTATATTTTTGCAGAGAGTTATGCACTAAACCTACAATGCGTGCAAACATGTACTATGCATAAAAGATGCATATTTCTGGAAGATTATATAGTCATTTTTCAGCACGTCTCATGGATTGGTTACAGTTTCAGAGTTAGGATGTGATGTAGCCAAATACTCTTGTGAAGAAATCTATGATAATACATATGGTAGAGAAAATTTGTAGAGATGTATAGTGTAGATGTTTTTGCACAGCTGTGTCTAATAGCATGCTCTCACAAAAAAATCGTACAGAATTTCAAGTCAAGCATGCTCTCACAAAAAAAAAATCGTACAGAATTTTGAGTCTATAGGTGAGATAACTACTTATCCTTGAGATTGTATCTGTAATTGGTTTGCAAATTTTACAGATGGCAGCCATTATAAAAGCTCTTACCGCAGCATCAAATATGTTTACTGTGAGTAGCCATTTTTATTTTCAGATGCACTTGCCTTTAATATGAATGAGTTTGCATTTGCCATGAGACGACCGTCGACTTTCGGCTTGAATGATACAACCGCAGCACTGACCCACTTTATGCATTTTTCTCACTGGCTTACTGGCTGTGTGATAAAATTTACCAAGGTCTGAAAAATTCTGTCGATAGAAGCTCTTGCAATGCCCTACATTGTAGGGGCAAAGCAGTGTTTAGATATGAACACTTATGCATAACCCCATGCTTTGGAATAGTTAGTAGCTATAGAAATTTGTGTCTCTGAGTTTCTGGTTGAGAAATTGAACTGAAAGACATTTCATTTCCGTAACCAATGACATGGGCAGGTCTTTGTTGAACTCAAAGTCACAAGTCCAATACTATCATTTCAATGAGATATGATGATAGTTTTATTTTTTTTTAATAGCTTGTGTAGCACCTTCAATCCACGTTATATTGCTCAAAAATCTTTGTAACTATTATATGTACTTTAATTTTGATATCACCCCAGTGATTAGAATCTATACCTACATGTACAATGTACATATAGAATGTATGATGCTCATGTACACCCGTATATAGTATGCTCTTTGCACCCTCGGGTCTTATATGCGGAGAAATATACCCCCCCCCCCCCCCCCCCCCCGACTTACCCTGATGGGCATTCAGTCAAGAGCCCCATAATCTTTATGGATAGTTACCCTTTCATTTTACTTGCCCAACCTTAATTTTTGATTGCCCCAGGCAAGCAGGGCAAGTGGGTTTCCTTCAATATCCCTGCACCCCTTGGGTAGCAGTTCCATTTGATAATGATAATGATAATGAATAACATTTATATAGCGCTTAAAACTGATGTTTCTAAGCACATCGATCTGGAAAAAAAAAAAGAAAGAAGAGAAGTATGACATTGAAATAAAATACAGCATTATGTAAATATATGTATTGTGATATAACATGCAGCAGCAAAACAACATAATTAAAGTTAAGTAAACATATTAAGTTTTCAACAATGATGAGGTCCTGTAGGTTCTTATACCCCCCTCATTTAAAGTCAGAGGAACTGTACACAGGCTGCTTATTCTTCATTTGCTTCAGCTGTACTCACATTCTGTTCTGAGATTGGTTTGCACTATTATGTTGCCGTCAAGTTAAAATTAAGTTTCTCGCAGGAGAAAACATCTTGCCAAATTGCCTCGTGCTTCATCAGTTTAGGAGCTTGGCTGGAATTCGCACTGCAGTAATTGCATTTTGCCTTGGCTTTTAACCTTGCGTAACACCCTAAATCGCCTCTTTCCAGTGTAGTTTTGAGGATTGAACGCTGCTTTGCATTGTGATCAAGAAAAAAAGTGAACCTGTGTCGCACCGTTATGAGTCAAAATGGCATAATCCCTCTGATTCACTGGTGTCATATATACTGTGAAGTCACAGTGTGGATGAAAGTCAGTGGGTGAGCTGGTTGACAGAAAGACATTATGTGCACTGTGACCTGTTTGTTGAAATCTTGTGAGAAACCCATGTGCACTCAAATGAACTTATATGACCTCTGTACAACCTTGTGCATACCTGCAAAACTCTTGTGCACCCAAACTCACATCATTCCTTGAGCCCCCGTGCGACTGTTGGAAAGCATCCTTATCCTTATGAGAAAACATACTGAAACGAACTCTGCTACCTGAATATCCACTTCTCCTGAACAATTTGTTTGAATGTCAGCTAATATTACGAGCTTGGTGCGAACTTGTACAAAACCAATGTGTGCGTAAATGGACCATTAGGCATAAGCTGTACTGGGAAGAACACTTATATATGCACTTATATGTTCATAGACTTATGATAGTCATAGAAGAACCTTATGCAACCTTGTGCAACACCTATGCACACGCGGATGAATTATATGAATCTCACCCAACCCTCTAGAAAACATTGGTTCACCCAAGTAACGTTTTTTCTACCTCATTCAAAGCCTGTTTGAACCTAGATTTAAACTTATATGAGCACTTTGCCTCCTTTTATAGAACCTGCATTCACCATTATGACCTTATATGAGCTCAGTGCAATCCTATATGAATCTTGTGTCTCAAATAAACTCATGTAAGCTTGTCCCATTCATCACCTAATAAAAACATTGATGTGAAGTGTGATTATCTCCTGACTGGTTTGAAAAAAAAAAGAGATGATACTCTGGGTTGAAAATTGGAGCAGTATGGGGTAAAATGTAATGGAGTCATATCTTATGCAATGCCAGCAGAAACATACATCAGAAAACACATTATGCATTGCATTGTGGGAAAAAGTTAGCACGTCAGATGCAAGACTGATCCCATGATGAAATATATTTTGCATATTCAGATATTTCTTATTTAAGGTAACCAACCATTACAAGAAGAAGAAGAAGAAGAAGAAGAAGAAGAAGAAGAAGAACTACTACTATTTCTACTACTGTATACTACTGCGTCTAACACTACTACAATTACTACTACTACTACTACTACTACTACTACTTCTACTACTACTTCTACTACTACTTCTACTACTACTTCTAATACTACTACTACTAGTGCTACTAAATGACTTCTACATCATTACTCATAACTGCAATGCTGTTATTGCTATTTGTAATGATGTAGGATTAGTATTCAATTATGATAATAGCTAGTTTTTAATAATAGCTGGTTTTTATATAGCGCATTTCACACACTTCAGGGTTTCAATGCGCTTTACAGACTATTATTACCCCGGTCACTGGATACATTATTTCCAACCAGCACTAACAGTGCTCATTCTCCACTCCCTGGGGAGCATTCCAGCCAGTCGCAGCCATTTTACAGGCGCGGACATGCTGATCAACCAACATAAGCTTTCTCATCCTACCGGGTACCCATTTATACTCCTGGGTGGAGAGCAGCAATGTGGATAAAGTGCCTTGCTGAAGGGCAAACGTGTCGGGCTTGGCATGGGCTCGAACCCACGAACCATACCACGCTCATGTCGTTCACAGACGAGCGCTCTTATCCACTCAGCCACGACACCTCCACCTAATGACTTGATAGTGACTTGCAAGTGTTTGAGTCATACTTGTGATGTTCATGACGCTGGTGCTTTGGCTTGTGAGCAGGGACAACTACAACACTGCCAACTCATCCTCCATTCAAAGTCCATCAATAATTAATACATCCATGCCACCTAATAACCCACTGTCATCAGAGTATTGTTCATGTGCATTAACATTTGCTTTACTTCCGCAAATACATCACATGTGATTACAGAGCTGCTGTGATGAACTGATGATTGTATGATTGCAGAGACTCCAACCCCAAGCACCTTCTGATCTGGAGATTCTCCCGCCCGAAACCCCTAGCAAACGGGAGACTCCAAGTTGATGTGTGCGAAGCGCGAAGTTCCTAGGGTTCTAGATGTTCTCTGGTGCTATCTACGGCTTATTTTTTCAACATACGATATGCAATAAGTAAGAAATCCTGTCCATCGGGAGACACAGAGCCAGGGCGGGAGAAATCAAATCTCAAACGGGAGAACGGGAGATTTTGCAAAAATGGGCTTTCGGCGGGAGATCTCCCGTCAAAAACGGGAGAGTTGGAGTCTCTGTGATTGTAGAAGTAATCTGCTTCATATCCGTATCCCAACATGGGCTCATTAGACTAGAATTAACCCTGACCAGAATTCATCCACCCTTCGTGGACATACTCTGTATAATTGTTTGTTTACGATCAAGACTACCTCATTTAATCACGCCATGTATGATCTATATCTATGCATTTACTCATTTTACCTACAGGAGTTTTAATAGCTTGAGTACTTCATATTTATTAACCTTCTATCACTATTTTAAAATGTTTATATTTTGTAAAAGTGGAAATTTTCATGTGAGTAATTTTTGTGTGTTTGACCAGGTGAGATGAATTATGCTTGTTTTTAATTCCACAGATTGAATATATATGAAAAGTATGTATAACAAGCAAAAAAAAAAAAAAAAATTGTGCTCGACTATGTTGCTCAAATTGCGCAAAGATTTCCACACAATGAGAATTTCTACTTTTACTCTAGGATTTACCATCGGCTTTTCCTTTAGTTTATCTTGTAGAATGTCATTCTGTCCCCTGTTACCTTGTCCCCTCTTGAGTAGCTGCAGATAACTTTCTAAATTTTAGTGTAAATTGTGGAACTTAACCCTTAAGGTCGCCTGGCACTAATCAACAAGAGGCCTTCAAATTCCTCACAGGTCTTGCATTTGAGAAAGAGAATGGTGAACAGAGACAGCGTGCGTTTACAGGAACCACTTCATCCAATACCTGTTACCATCGGATTTGAATAACAAAACGCATCTGTGACATTAATTTTTTATGTTTGTTTGTTTGTTTTATTCATCTTTCAGTGCAACATGGTTAATAGAGTATTAATCCTGCTTCAGTTTACTCATGTTGACTTAAAGCTCAAAATTTGTAAAAATTCAATTGTGTAAAAAGTTAATTGGTCTTTCAAAACTAGATGTGCCTGTATAACACAACCCTATTATGTTTCAGTGTGAGTTCATTGGAACTTTTGTACTACATGTATGTGTGAAATACTAATTCATGATACAAACTAATTTTTGTTCCTTGTGCTTTTGCACTTGGTGATGATAATTAATTAGCAACTTCTTTAATCCAGTCTGAATGAGAATAACCCCTATATTATATGTTTGCTTCTTGAGTGTGATATATATCTTAACTCATTGGAGCATGTTTTTACCTCTGCATTCACAGCATTATTTGCATTCTGTACTCAATAGGAAAATGAACAATGGTATAACATGCACTTGTACAATACTCAAATGAAAGGTTATTGTGGTGTGATTAGTGAATGGTAAAAAAGTGTGTGAGTGTTGTGTGTGGTTCATGCAAGCTTTATGTGTGTATTGTGTGTGTTGTAGTCAGTAAATGTATGTGGGGTGTCTGTGGTTGTATGTGTGTGCCTGGTGGTTTAATTATGCAATGTGCAAACTTTAAGCTACAGAGGGCTCTCTCCAAATAAAAGAAAAAATGAAACTGTGCTGAAAGTGTTATAATGATATCCCTTCTCACTTCCTGCAACTACTGAAGAACAGACATGCACAAATAAAGGAGAGGTCTTTACATTGGAAAAATGTGAGAGGATGCCAGGGCC
This sequence comes from Diadema antillarum, assembly GCF_040938485.1. Classification (NCBI taxonomy): domain Eukaryota; kingdom Metazoa; phylum Echinodermata; class Echinoidea; order Diadematoida; family Diadematidae; genus Diadema; species Diadema antillarum. Next base: position 493,023 of record NW_027272058.1, read on the forward strand.
CCGTTTCATAAAGCTGTTCGTAAAGTTACGAACAACTTATGAGCGACTGGTGATCAGTTCTGATGTGCTATACTTATCAGAATTTCCATAATTCAGCACAAGAACTGATCACCAGTCGCTCGTAAGTTGTTCGTAATTTTACGAACAGCTTTATGAAACATCCCCCTGGTACTTTAACTATGTACTTGTACTTGGTATGCCATTTAGCTGAATATCAAGTTTGTACAGAGTGTATGTATGTGCTTGAAATTGGAATTTAACAATAAGATACATCAATGTTTTTCTTTCTAGATTGATATTATAGATACTGTATCATTGCTTGATATATAGTAGTTTTGTTATAAAAACATTGCTAGCAGTACATTTTCACTTTTAAATGCGTGCAATACAAATTATCTACTGTTACTCATTAACCACGTTCATTACTCATTTCACATATTGAATTGGATAGAATTGAATTGATTTAACCGATACAGCAAACAACACAATGCGGTAGAACCACATCTGGGGTGACAATACCTCTGTATTTCAGTTGGGACATATTAAAAAACTTCCTTACTCAATCTTGAGAAACAAAGTGCTGATTTAGATTTTAGAGAACAGAAAGTATTATTATTGTGATCCAAAACAATATATGTACATTATTTGACATCAACATTTATGTTGTGTTGTGAAAAATGCTTCAAAAATGAACTTTTTTTTTTCACACTCCTGAAACTTTATAATTTTTGAGATACACTTGTCACCCTAGGGACAATATGTGAATGCGTACAAGCAATGAACGGTGAGCTTCAGGTGAGTGGTATTTTTGGAGTATAGAGTATTCAATGGTATTCAAAGTAGGGTTGAGTGTTCCCTTTAATAGTCAGCTGCTGGAGTGAGGAGCGTGTTTACATGATGTATGACTGAATTGAATCTGAAGGAGTGCCTACCCACCGAGTGTGTCATTTGTATAACATCTGTATACTCACTCCCTACCGGTATTTTCCTTTTCCACCCCCACCCCCACCACTCCCTTTTCTCCTACCTTCCTTTACTCCTCAATATATCCACCATGTGAACATTGCTCCTATCAATCCACCCCCCCCCCCCCCCCAAAAAAAAAAAAAATGCGTCTTTCCGGTCTGGCATTCCTTTGCCTTGAGTCATCTTTTAATCTATCAACCATGCTTCCTCTTTGCTGTCATTTTTTTTCTCTCTTCATGTATCTGTGACACTCCTGTATTATGTCAACATTATGGCTCAATTCATTTTTTTTTTCGTTCCCTTCACATCATTCAATGTCTGTATGTATGTTCCTTCCCACACATTTCCATCCTCATTTTCTTCCTCTTTTTTTTTTAATGTGTTCATGCTTGAGTCTTTGAATCCATTTCTATTCTTCACTTTTTTCCTCTTTCTTTGTTTTCTCTTTTCTCATGCTGTGATTTATGTACTGCTTCTTTTAATGTTTGATTTTTTTTTCCTTTATTCAAATATTTGTCTTTTGTCTGTGGTGATGTTAATTTTCTGACTCATGTTGTGTGTGCTTTGTGTCTTTTGTTGTCATCTTGTCATTCTATTCTCCTGAATTCAATTGTCCCTGCTGAAAATCAATACCCATTGGAAATGAACAACCTTTGTTCAATTTTCTCTTTGTCTTGCATGCCAATACATGAACTTTCTACTGCAAACTTTTCTGTGGAATGACCCCTCCCTGTCTCTTTTTAACGCCCCACCCCCCTCACCTCACTACCGCTGCTCTCATCATCTTTTAAATGTTTTCATGCATTCACCTCGTCTACATTGCCCTCTCCTCCCACCCCCCTCCCTCAACACAACGACCCTGCACCCAAAACAGACTGAAATAGCGTCGAGGTCCAACCCCTCAGGCTACCGGACGCTGCCCTCCCCGCGCAGGAATCAGGAGTTCCAGCTACCGCTGCAGAACCAGCAGGCTTCGGCGTCGGCCCACGGCAGTCCAGAGACCAGGAAGACAAGAGCGTCCTTCGGCAAGGGACTGTTCAAGAAGGGCTCCAAGAAAACATCCAGCGCTCCTAATTTAGGTAAGGAAAGAGACATAGAAATGGAGGTAGATGGATAGATACAATGTATATAGGTGGATACATGTAGATACATATTGTAGATAAATAGATGATAGATGATAGATAGATAGTCTTTGATAGATATTAATTCCCAACCTAGGTAAGGAGAAGACATAGAAATGAAGGTAGATAGATAGATAGGTGGATATATACATATTGTAGATAGGTGGATAGATAGATGATAGATAGATGGATAGATACATGATAGATAGATAGATAGATATGAATATTGAAATAGAAAGGTAGATAAATATAATATAATATACAATGTAGATAGGTAGATAGATAGACATAAATAGAGAGATGGATAAATTAATAGATGAATATATCAAGAAATAGATTAACTGATGAATAGGTAAATAAATTGATGAATAAATAGGTATATAGATAAATAGGTAAAATGGATAGATGGATTGACAGATAAGGAGATAGTTAATAGCTAGATACACTATATATAGACAATGTAGGACAGAATATGAGTGACAAGATATGAGAGAGGGCAAGAAGGAGAAAGAGAGAAAGAGATAGGCTTGATAAGAACTTTACAGGCAGAGAGAGAGAGAGAGAGAGAGTGAGAGATAGTAAAGGTAGATAAAGACTGACACAGTGAGAGAAGATAGGGAAAGGTAGATGTTGACAGAAATATTAAAGATCTGTAAAATATGTATACTCCACTCCATTGCCAGCGTACATGTAGATGGGCAGATGTACATGTATTGAAGGAATTTATTTACGTAAAGTAAGATGCATATGTCAGAAATGGACACGGTAAGAGAAAGAATGAAAGGTGCAGCAAATGAATGTATGAGAAAAAAGAAGAGAAAGAGAGGGAGAAAGTGAGAGAGGGAAGAAATGAATGCCACAGTAATCTTGTCTGATATTGCCTTGAAATTCATCCCCGGTATAACTCAGTGAGCTATTTCTGGTCTATTGAGTCTGAAGTAATCCATTATCACAATTGAATGATTTCGAACAGCGTTCGCCGACATCAGGTTTTCATACGTGCATGATGATATTTTCCCCCTCTGATGGTGAACACACATCATGGAAATGCAATATGTAATGTGTAGAGGGATTTATATGCAATTAGCGTTGAAGTAGAGTGTGGGATACACACATGGGAGTTACAATGTAGGCTCCTATGTAAAATGTACAACGTAATTTCACCATTAGTAAAATGATGGATTATTTTTAGTGCATTTGTGTGTGTGTGTGTGTGTGTGTGGTTTCATCACTATTCTTGTTGTTTCTATGTGTTTGTTAGTATTCCGTTGACCTTGTGCTATTAGAGGCATTATTCAGTCATGATAGAGTTGTCTGGCTCGTAATTTGCAGCATGATTAGCTCCCTTGTATCATGAAAAAGTGACTTCATGAAATGCGATTGTGCAGTGCGCAGGCTACTCCTGTGTGTAAATGGCTGCTGCATGAGCACACTGATGATTACGATGACTTTGCAAAGTGCCCCATGGACACTTTTTGGACTGTGTAGGAAAGGTAACGAACTTGTCGTGCCTGACAAACCATCGGTCAGCTGCCGTCGATTGAATACTGAAGTTGAGTGGACATAGCTAGCCCTTCCTGAAGCCACGTAAAAAACAGCTGGACGTGAAACTCAATGTGGACAGTGGCAGATTATTAAGCTCTGCCACTGGTACTTTGTGTTTTCAATTGACTTTTGATTAACCTGCGTTTGAAAGTGCCTCATGCTCCGCAGCAGGAATTCAGTAGACAGAAGGGAAGGAAGTGAGTCTAAAGTACAATCATTCTTTGCGTCTGTTTGTGTGTGTCTGTATGTCTGTGGGTGTGCATGTCTGGATGTTTTTTGTTATACTAACGTATATTGTGCTTGTAGGGTGTGATATAACATGAATTAAATTGATTTAAGAAGATCTAGTATACCCACGGCATTGAAATCTACACTAGAGAAATCTCTGTGTAGGTCTACATGTATGTTCAGATACTGCACAGGATAGTTAGTATTCATGTTCCATTCTTCAACAGTAGTCAAGCAGTCATATCATGCTGTGCAGCAATGCCAAACAACTTGAAAGGTCTCCAAGAGAAAAGTGTATTTTCAACATCACATTGTCTGAATGCATTGTGCATGAAAAGGTTGTGCATAGATGCCAATTGTTAGGCCCTATTTTCTCTTTCAGTATTGAGCACAGTTTTTTATTTGGCAAAAATTCTGCATTTTTCATGGACAATATCTAAATATCATATACAAATGTATATATATTTTTCAAATTGTATTGCTACACATGTCTTTCTACAGGGAAGATAAACATAGTGTTTTCCACATAAAATATAGGCCTATCTCTATACCTGAAGAAAACTGCAATGCTGATCATACAAGGTTGGTATCCCTTGTTGTGGTGAATAGTTTGAATGGCTTGCAGGAAACCTTGCAGCCTTCAAGAGGTCATGGACATGAAGAATTTACCAGAGAACATCCTTGGCCCCAAGAATGAAAAAAAAAGAAGCTTGAAAACAGCTATTAAACCCAAGAACTGAGGAAGAGAGAGAGATGAGGGTACTTGTTACAAATCTCAAAGATGCTGTCTGTTATTTCTGGATCTGATTTGATGAAAATGTTGATTGCACTGCGACATTGTTTTGGCACAATCTCAAACATTTGTCAGAACTTCGCCAACCAGCCGCCAACCGAGCTGCGTGACATTGTTCAAATGGACAAGGGAACACTCGAGCATATCAAAGTTATAAAAATTATGCTCATTAAATGGAAATATTTATGAACAAAAATATAATTATGAGTGATTCGGTTGCTTTGAAAAGGATTTGCTGTATCCCTGGTATGATAATTGGAAAAAGTGTGTACATTGAATCCAGTTGCTGGAAGTTTGCCACTTTTTTGAAGTGCATAGTCATCATTTTATGAAGCAGTTTGTCCATAAAGTTATTAATGTTATTATGATTATTTTTTTTTTTTTGGGGGGGGGGGGGGTGGGCAACATTAGAGACATTAGTAACATTTAAGACCATGCCGTTGAGATTTTAATGCTTGAAATGCTGTTAAACTGTCGAGATGTTTGGCCACTTGCCAGTAAGCGAGCTGACAGGCACAGACAGTCTTTTCAATTGTCAGGATTTATAGTATAGGGACCTACTGCTTGAGAAGATGCCAACTACTTGAAGTTTGTGCCTGTGCTTCTGCTGTTTCCGTTTAAAGTGCATATCTGCACCACACTGAGGGTGGCCTTTTGTATTCAAATCATATTACCTCAGACAACCATAACGGGAGATTTTCATCAAAATCAGATCTTGTTTATATAAGAAAGTTAGGGAATTGTGAAGTTTAGAATTATAAAGTTTTATGTCTTTCCTGTGTTTAAAGAAATCTTCAGCTATATTTACTTGTTATGGCATGGAATCACTTTCATCCTTTGTAATACATCAAGAAGCGGTTATCTCGTGATAACCTAGCAACTGTATGGTAAAACTAGAAACATAAACATTACACATTATGAAACTTTTTGCGAATTGGAGCTGCCGGCCTTTTTCTTGACAGGAAACTTTTCGCAGCTGCCACCGGCATTCAGTGCATTGTGTAGACGAAAACTTTTGCACGCATTTTCACATGCAAGAAGCTTTCATATGCAAGAAGCTTTCATGAATCTTGCGAAGAGTCAACATTATCAATAGTTTCATGGGTGTGAAAATTTCTGACTTTACAGTAACTTTTAAGGGGACAAATGGATGCTAAATCATTGACCAAACATGCATTGCTTGTCATACATTTGTCTGTGAGCCAATGAGAAAGTTGCAAGGCAGTGACATCATCACCAGTAGGAAAGTTGTGAGGTGGTGATGTCATTGATGTCAAGTATGATTCGTTTACAATGTATGTGGTTGTGAAAATGTCACTATTCATTCAAAACATGAATCTTTTGGTAGTCTATAACTTTTATTGCTTGATTCTGATGAAGCTTCTGATTTTATTGTATAACAGTAACATGGTGTGAACTGCACTTTAAAATGCATTCTCTGTCAAAACATTCAGGTAGTTCCTGCCCAGGAAACTAGGGCAAGAAACTAAGTAGGTGATCAATGTAAAAATGCACTTGTGTGCATAAATTGGGGAGGGGGGGGGGGGGGGAGGATTTCTTCTCAATAGACTTGTAGTGTAGCACGAAAGTTTTTTTTTCGCTAAACTTGCAGACGTCAAGCCATTTAACTGTGAACACTGGTCTTTATTTCAGATACAATTTTTGAAAACTACATCCTACAAGACCATGCTTACATTTTACACTATGATGGTTTTACAGTATAGCAGATGATACACAATAAAGCTTCATGGTACACTGTACACTCTATGATTTACACTACACTCTAGCTGTGACACGCTAAGTTTGTGGTGTACATCTAGATGCAGTGTTTACACTGCATAATAGTACACAGTACACATTTTGGTACACAGTATAACTTTTGGTACCCAGTATATCTGATGGTGCATAAAAATGTGAAATTTGAGTGAACTGTCCAACAAACTGATACACACATTTGCTGTCACTACCTCGTCGGTGCGGAGATAAAAATACAGCTGTAATATATATTGAATCATACTATCGGACCAAAAATTTAAAGAAAGAAGAAGAGAGACAGACAGACAGACAAACAGACAGACAGACAAACGGAAAGTTTAAAAAGATGAGGGGAGAGAAATGGTCGTGTATTTTAATTCAATAGTGGACAAGTAGCACCTACACAATAATTGAATTGACAGTGTTTGTACAAAAGTAAAGTAGTTGTGTCTACAATCTGAGTAGGATTTAGAAGGGATGGGTGTGTATGTGTGTGGGAGGGGGGGGGGTGGTGCTTTAGGGCTCCTAAGAGGAGAATGAGGGTCAGGGTTGTGATATTGGTAGGAAACTGGTAGCTTGTTAGGGGGTAAATAACAACAATCGGTTCCTCGAAGTCACTCTATTATGACATCACAATACAAACAAGGAGTTCCAAGCAGCTAGGCCATTGAAAGGTTAAATGTGGGCCAAAGGCTATAAAGGCATTTCCCTTATTGTGGATTCATGCTGTTTGTATCTTCTTTTTTTCCTTTTTTTCTTTTCTATTGCCTGAAGCTCATGTTTGTAAATCGTACAAATATTGACAAGAGCCTACTACGTCACGCTTTACAAGGCAGTCAAATACCCGTGACAGATACACAGAGGAATATGCATTGAGAGAGAGGGTGAGGGAGAGAGAGAGAGAAAAAAAAAAGAGAGGAAGAAATGTAGATAAAAAAGAGACGTTTCTCACCTTTGGAACCCAAGCCTCAATTCAGCCACTTCAATTGCTTGCTTGTTGTTCATTTTAATCAAATATTGGTGGATATTTGCAGTGTCATTAAAATTCCTCCATGCATACACACCGGATGTATCCATAGCTTTTGACTGTCAATTTTACTGCCTCACTTTCAAGGCAGCATTATTGTGTTTAAAATACCAGTGATTGATTTTAGATGTTATCTTTTTTTTTTTTGGTCAAAGACAGCTTGATACAAGACTATGTATAAATCTGTTTTTAGTCACTCCTGTATTTGTTGCTGTTGTATCTGTTTTGTGATTACACCTGTATACACAGTTCAACAGTCAGAGAAGGAATACAGAGGCAAAAACTCTCTTTACATGCCAGGATTTGTCTATCTGTTCTTAAAGGATGCCAGCTACTTGAAGTTTGTGGCTGTATACACTGTACATCTGTGATTTCTTGTGGAAGTGATCACCCCAATTTCTCAAGTGTGTGGATTGTTTTGTGCCATTTTGGAACATTGGTTCATTAAAAGGGAAGGATAATGTTGTACATTCGTCCAAAAGGTAATTTATAGCATTTTGATTTTCAGTGTACACAATGTGTAGAAATATTTTACATTTTGTGTATTACACTATACGCAAAATGATACATTGAAAATACTAATCCATATCGTATCATATTATATCATCTTTCATTGCCTCAACACATAATTTTATTCTGGCCTAGAACCTGGAATACAGAAGATGCGACATTACATGATTTCTATTGCTATGTGTATTTTTAATTTCTGTGTTTGTCATTTTGCCCGCGATAAGGATTCTGTGAGGATCAAAAGCTCAGGCTCCTTTTGACTCCAATTTCTACAATTGATACATTCTACATAAATTTGCATTATATGAGTTTGACAACAGGTGATGATGTCTGATGAAATCATCCAAAATTGACATGATTTGGTTCATCAACTTGCACACCTATTGACCTGTACAATGGCAGTATATACTTTTAACCCAACACCATACAAGGTGTATGGGACTGATCATGATCATTGTAAAAAAGTTATGTACAATGGAAGGGTTATGTAACCTGACACCATTCAGGATTTACGAAACTGAGCAGTTTAAGGTTATGCTGTAAAACCAGAAACATTCCCAGCGTTAATCTTTCATAAATTGGAGCTGATGGCTATTTTTGTGGCACGAGACTTGTGTGAATTGTCATTTTTTCACTGACTTTTGCATTGTGTAGACAAAGTTTTTTTTTACCTTTGAGAATCGTGGCTCCTCACAAAATTCATTACAATTTCATGTGCATGAAAATTTCTTGTTTTGGGCAATTCCATGGGAATGTGGACATGGCACTAAAATTTCAACTTTCTCATATTGCAAAAGAATTACTCATTATGTATTACCCATATATTGAAGTTAAAGAAACTCAAAGAATTATATCAATCGGTCAAATATTTCCCGAGAAACAGCTACAAATGTTGAAGACAATTTTTCAGTCATCCAAATTGCTAAAATGCATGTTTAACTTGATATAATTTTTTTTTTAATAGAAAAATTCTGCTAGCACTTCAATTAATTTATTTTAAAGAAGCAAATTGGTTCTACTTCAGTCTCCCATGAGGAAATTTTTATGCCACCTTCAAAAAATTCTAATCACCACATGAAAGTTCAGCCCTTGAGCCAAGTAACGCGAGTTACCGAAACAAGAAATATTTTTCATTCTGAAGGAAGCAATGGAGGTAATTTGTTGGGAATCATAATTTTCTAAATTCATCACACCCTGATACTGTACACAGGATGTTGACTTGAATAAACACTGTTATCACATTAAAAAATGTCAATGAAAAGTGTAACGCGAGTTACCATGTAACGCGAGTTACCGGCATGTAACGCGAGTTACCAACTATAAACACAAGTTTCCCCCAACATAAGCAAATTTTAGCACTTAATTGAGCTAGATTGTGGTGAAAACAATCAAATGCAATGCTATACCCACTATGCTGGACTGAAACAAAGGAGGGCAGCCTAATAAACTGTGATTAGCATCAAGGCCACTGATCACATGCCACATTGAAGAGTCTAGCCTGGCTTTCAGTGCGTACTGTACATGTATCCAGCAGTGAATGAGACCATTAGATTTATCTTTTGAATTTCCTGCATCAGTATTACAGAATTTTTATTACAGAATGCTATAAAGCACAGCAAGTGTTGGTTCTAATCCTTGTTCAGTGGTCTACTGAAGATGACACCTGTCCGGAGATCAGGAGGTTGTGGGTTCGAATCCTGCTCAAGTATGTATGCCCATGATTTTTTATCATGGCTACTAATAAAACACTGATCAATTCAGTGAGCTTATTAACGTTGATGTAGGGCAATTTGTCAATCAGTTGCAATGAAAATATCTCAACGGAAGAATTTCATGAATTTGAATAATTACGCAGTACCCACTGCATGTTATAAGGATTAGAACCAGCACTTGCTGTCGGGCGAAAGCTCGGTGGTCTAGTGGAGATGACACCTGTCCCATGATCAGGAGGTCGTAAGTTTGAATACTGCTTGAGTATGTACGCCCATGACTTTTTTATCATGGCTACTACTAAAACACTGATCAATTCAGTGCTTATTTACGTCGATGTAGGGTAATAAGCCAGTTCGTATGTTATACACTGTAGCTCATGTACACATTGGTACAAATGACCTTTCTTTTCTCTCAGTTGGTTCGGCACTTCACTTGTTTTCAAAGCAGCATAATGCATAAAGCTTGCATGACATAACAATTTATGGAACTTCTGTTCAAAAAAAGAATGAACTTGCATTTAGATCAGGGGATCAGAATACTCCCATCAATTTATAATTTAGCAGGCATCCATTTCATTATTTTTGTATTGAATGCAGTAACAGCTTATTTCTGTTTATATTGCAAAATACCATTCTTGCTGTCAGGTGGATGTGCTGGCAAGCATCATTTAGATAAGGATCGCATGAATAATCATCGCATCACAGATGCTTAATGTCAGTGAATTTACAAACCAAAATGTCTGTTCGTACAAATGATCTTTTTTTGTTCATGCACAAAGTGGAATTACGAACTGGTCTTTTTGTCAATCAGTTGCAAAGAAATGTACTAGTTTTCACTCCTCACAAAGATAGGATTTGAATTTTTGAAAGATTGTAAGCTGCTTCGTAAACTTGTATATAGGGTTTGATACTTTTATGTTTTGTTTTAAAAAGACTTTCAACATTTTTCATCTTTACACTCTGAAACTTACAATGTAATAATACACCTATATCATCTAGTATATATTCAAACATATTCAAGGTCTCTATGAGGAGTGAAGCTCTTATTAGTCTTAAACACACTCTTCTATTGGGTTTATTAGTAAAATATTTGTTTAACATTTATTCGTTTTACTATCTACACAAATAAGCATCTCTCAGATTATTCAACACAAGATTCAGTGCCATCAGAACAATTGTATGTCATCAATTTGTGTCACCCTGTGTTAGTGGACATAATGTAACGCGAGTTACCGTAACGCGAGTTACCGACATAAAGGCTCCCTACATTTTTCCAGGTCATTGTTACTCAACTTTGATATTGTTAATTTATGAGTCCTAACCCACTATCAATTCAAGGTAGGAAAACTTTTATCAAGATTGTCTAGTATGAGGAGACTTTCCAAAAAGAGGTCTTCATAGAATTGACCATGTCCTTTTTGTGTAACGCGAGTTACCGAAATTAAATGATTCAAGAATCCCAACATGTTTGTCCTTTATTTTTCTTTTTGGATTCATTTAGTTGGTGTATGTCTACTTAACCCATGATGAAAAAAGTAACGTGTAGATCCTACCAATTACAAAGATATTGGCACATTATCCCAAAAATGTACCCATTATTTGTAATGCGAGTTACCGTGGAATTGCCCTTTTACAGTAACTTGTACATGAACTGGATTGTGTAGACAAAAATGTCTGCATGAATTTTACTCTCACCAATCGTAGCTCCCTGTAAATTTCAGGAAGGTTTCCTGTACATGAAAATTTCTGGTTTATAGTATGCCTAGGCCATGCCAGCATCTATTGAACCCAACACCATACATGATGTATGGGACCACACAACAAAGTTATGTGATGTAGTATGAAAGCTACATGCACTAACTCTATGGGAAAGCACAGGTACAGTGCTAAAACTATGTCTCTGCATTTTATGTTCATATCAGTTTAAGTTTATGGCAACGTAATGATGATATAGAAATTTCATAATACCCTAACAGAAACAATAAATCAGGTATTAAAGCTGGCAGTCACCGGTACATCTGAATTAAGGATGGCAGTAAACACATGGAAGTACTTTCTGTGTATTATAGTTGGTGAGAGAATGCTAGTTAGTATTAGGAAGACAGTGTATTGGAAATGAAGACAATTTTTTTGTGCTAGTAAAGTGAAAATGAGTGCCCTTTCTTTTGTGTTTATGGCAGAAAATGCAGTCGCGAGCAATCATGCAAGCGCCACTTTAGGCTCCTGTCTGGATAGAATGTAGAGATTTGAAATCTAAATTCAATTGCATGACATACATGTACAATCAGTGTATATTACGTGTACACACTGTGCAGGACATTGTGCAGTCTGTGTACATAGTATGTGCAACGAGTGTTGAAAAAAAAATTACATGGCATGATTCTCTAAATAGATTTATTCCCCATCACACTCATAAACACATCATGTGACCTTCCTTTACAGTCAAATGCATTTTAACGGCTAATTGCCCTTCTTTTGTCTGATAATGAGATTGTTAAGTGGAGGCACTTAACAATGAATGCCAACTATTAAACAGCGAGATCTGTAAAAGGCCGTGTGGTTGTTTGTGTTGCATCTAGCCAAGCGTACCGGCTGTGAATTGCCGGAGATGACTCAACCACACGAGGCAAATTATTTCTGGTATTGTGTGGCTGCCTGGAAAATCCCTCGGATTATCTAATCACCTCACTGATCTTTGTGTGCTGTAAGAAAGCTGAGCCTCCTCCGCATTAAGAGAATGATGTGTCTGCATCGTGACTGACAGCCTCCCTTTGCGGTCGCCATGGCTACCGCATCACCCAGACCGATCTCTGTGTCTGCTCGGAATCGCTTCCACCGGTGGGAGGGCGATGATATGACTAATTAGACCGCAGTGCTGCAGTTGGCGAGCGTTAATTGCGAGCGTTTAGAACATCTGTGTCACGGCGTCATCCGCTGGATGTCTGGATGAGATTCCAGAGACTGTGATGAAAATGATGTAATCTCCCATTTGATGAGAGAGAGAGGAGGAGGAGTTGGGGTTGGGATTGGGGGTTGGAAGGGATGTGGAGGTGGGGGAAAAAAAGTGAAGAGGATAGAGTGCAGGCAGTGGTGTATGTGAACGTTCTGGAGTCCACTGACTGAATCTAATTGAGTGGCCCTTCTTAGAACTTTGTGTTTCCAGGAAATCTTACTCACAAATGAGGGTGCAGTTATAGTGTTAGCAAGTGGCGAGTGATATTTTCTGTGAAATTATCTCCCACTTCATCCGGTGATGAGAAGCTTGCTCACTCGCTCACAAACTTTTTTTCGCTTCTGGTTAATGTTATTTTATCTCACTTTTATTTCACTTCTGGCAGTGGTGAATGTAAATGTGACCATTCTGGAGTCCCCTGAATGAATCTAATTGAGTGGCCCTTCTTAGAACTTTGTGTTTCCAGGAATTCTCATTCACAAATGTGGGTACATTAATAGTGTCAACAAGTGGCAAGTGATATTTTCTGTAATATTATCTCCCACTTCAACCGGCGATGAGAAACTTGCTCACTCGCTGACAAATTTTTATTTCACTTTTGGTTAATGCTCACGGTATTCACCCATCGGATATGATATTGTAAACAGCAAACAAACTAAAACAAACAAACATGTATGTGCAAGTACTGTGGAAGTGGAAACATTAATGTGATCAAGTTTTTGGCACAGGGCCAACTTTGGTGAACCTCGATAGTTTTACCCCAAATGTGCTCTGGTCGCTGATTGGCACATCGGCTGGAGTGCTTTCTTGGCCGAATTGAACAGATGTCTGGTAATGAATTGCCAGTGGAAAGAGATAACCTAATCCAAGTGATTCTTTCTTGTCTTACCATGGTCTTCCAGTAGGAGTGAGGCAAATTGTTATAAAAACCTGAGAAGGCTGGTGAAGAGGTAACTCACATTTCGAGGAATTAGAGATCTTTAGTGTAAGTTACAGCTCAGTACCTGGGTGCATAAAGGGGTTAACTTTTGTTGATTAGGGTATATATTTGAATGATTATGCTCTTCAGTTCATGAAAATCATTACTGTATACATTCATGCAAAAATCGTTCTCAAGTGCTGATTTGGGGGATTGACTTTGAATTGTATTCCTTCAAGCAGTCTAGCATCTTCCAGAGCAGTTTTTGCATCCTCACACTCAGTAGGCCCTACTCTGTTTTAAAAAAAAAAAAGATCTACTTTAGTTTAATAGTAGGTTGCCAATACATTTGGCAAGAGTTCTGAGAGCTCAAAATGTGTCTTGCTACATATTGAAGAGACGTGAGAATGAGCGAGATAATTTGCTAGAAAATCGTCAGAAAAGTTGGTCTAAATTTTGCTCCCATACCCACCCCCCCCCCCCCCCCCCCCCCCCCACCGACATTTGGTGTGTGATGCAGGAGGCAGTAAGTGCCAAATCAACACTTTTCATATAATACCTCCAAAGTGATATATTTTATGGAAGGCCAGTTTAATGACCCTGGCACCGAAAAATGCTATTATTTTTCTGTTTTGCCAGAAAGTTTAATTATCCGCATGAGTTCATGAGGCGAAGAAAACAGGAACCTGAGGAATGAACCAATCCAGTGACTCACTCATTCCAGCAAATGACTGGCAGAAAAACATGCCATTTTGAATGTTTTTAATTCTATTTCAAGATTTTTCCAATAATTATGAATGACATTATAGTTGCTATTATAGTTATTTTCATGATTTATAGTAGTATAGTTAATATCAGGTTGATTATCATTATTCGTTCTGATTATTGTCATCATTGTTATTGTACTGATTTGTAGTATAATTCTCACCAGGAGTTACTGAAATTGTATTGTTTTTACCATATTGAAATAACGATTATTATTAGTTCAAAAATGTCAAGAATTTCGAATGTTCCCTACAATTACCAATGATGTTACTGTTATTATTGAAGTAATTATCATCATTCAAATATGATTACACTGTATATTGTTAGTTTCATTTTTAGCTTCATTATTATAATTTTTAGGAGGAATAGTATTGCTATTATATAGCTATTTTTTTATCGTAATAATCATATTGATAATTACCAATATTTTATGAAGAATGTACAGACATAGTTGTACGTACACTTTGTATTGGTAAAATACAGATCCATTCGTGCGCATCACTCACACAGTAGCAATTTCCCACTATAAGATAAGACTCCCATCTTCAATGTCTAGTCCTTGACCTCAAGTACTTTTCATATAAGTCCTCCATTGTTTGTATCAAACAAAGCAGCTTGTCGTAGGAGTTCTATGTCTGTGATGACTCCGATTTCACTCTCCTTCTTCCTCTTCATTTCTTCCTCCTCCTTTTCATTTTTTCTTTCTCTCCCTTTCCTATTTTTTCCACTTTCTTTATGTTGTATATAATTATTTTGATAAGAGTCTATTTTGAATCTACACGATGTATATGGCCATTTGAAACCTTCAGATATTTGGAAAGATTATACCTGTTTTCTTCATCTTGTTCTTGTTCTTCTTCCTGTTCTCTTGCTTTAAGTTCAATTTATTTTTGACCTGAATACATGTATGTCTTTTTAAAACCTCAATCTAGTATTCTAGGGAGAGAGACGGAGAGAGAGAGTGAGTGAGTGTGTGTGTGTGTGTGTGTGTGTGTAAACCAGTGTGTGTGTTGAAAATAAATCAGTTCTTTCTTAACTGTTGTAAATGGTACAGCAACACTATGAAAGCAGAATTTTATTGTTAACAGATGTTCTGAGGGCAGGAACATGACACCTGCTGTGCAAGACTTTAATAGCTCATTATATCGCTCCTCTCTCAAACCCCTCACCCTCTTTTTACATTGAAGCTCTCATTCTCAGCAGTTTGATTATTACTTTCTCCATTAATCACAGGAGGGTGTGAATAATCTAGGTTTCTGTTATGAAGTCTGCATTGCCATTTATATCAGGTCCTGAATATTGTTTTGTGGTCAAGGAAGGAGTGTTTATGCCATAGAGCTTCATTGTGTCTGCAATACTGTGAATTAACAAGGGCAAGTTTACAACAATTTATAGTGAACGAAAGTCTGTGCAGCGTACATTTTCTCTTCAGATCCAAAAGAAATACATAGAATGTTTTTTTTTTATGTCTCTGAAGTGTACTATTGTGTCTTTACTGGATGAGGAGCATTTACCTTCCTTATGATGTATGTAGCTCTGTACACATGAACACTGTATCAAAATGCCTTTGGAGACATATCCGTTGAAGAGTCATATTACAGTGCACACCCTCTATTCCACGCTGCATCCAGGCAGCAAGTTTTATGTGGTAGCATGAAGAAGTACTTTGGAGACTTGCATCTCAGTTTCCACCAAGCATAACAGCAGTGAGAGTTTGTGATGCAGAATTTGTGACCACACCCCTTATGCACATTCTCACTGTTCCCCTCCTCCTCCTCCTCCTCATCCTTCTCCTCTTCCTCTTTCTCCTACTCCTACAGCCATGACAGAATCCGAAGGGGAGGATGGCCTTGGGGTGCAGCGACCCCGCAACGTCACCTTCCAGAGCCTGGAGAGGGGCGGGTACCCGGCCCCGCCCGGAACTCCGCCCCTTGACTACCGCCGCCGCAAAGGAGGAATCAAGAAGCTAATTGGAAAGTAAGTCCTGTCTACCGTGGATACCTTCCTCATTGTGACCTATGTAGTCATGTGATCTCCCAAAGAGTTTCATATTAATTTTTTGACTTTATATCATATTTGGATTGAAAGAATTCTTGATGATGGATTTCTCTGTGAAAGTTGGGTGAAATAATCATTTATTATTGCTTTTATATTGAGTTGAACCATCCAAATATGAATTTGTCTTTTCTTATTAATCAAGAAATATGTGTATGATTGGATTAAGACTTCATGGTCACTGTCCTTATTATTTGCTTGCTGCTAGTCAGTCCACAAATGTAGTCATTGCATTTGATTTTACTATCTATCCTAGATTTTACGTGCATGATACTATTGTATTAAAATTGCCCGTATGATAACCTGTAGGCCTTCAGGTTGGAACGATGAGTAAGAAGTGTCGTTCACTCTAAATTATATGTCCATTATGTTTCATGGTCACTCTGTAATGTTGATGTGAAGGAGCCAGTAAAGGAAGTTTGACATTTTGTTGCCATGACAACTACTTCCTTCTGATAGGTTTCTGAAAACCTTGAATTGTATTCTTCGCTTTTGAGTCGTGCGGCAAGGGACTATGCATATTGATTTCATTTTTCATCACTTTGAGGATACCCAAAGGGGTCATGACTTTGGAAGTGTGAATCACAACTACGTTGCTATGGTAACCCCTCCAGGTTGAAGAGGAGCGGCTCGGCCACCCTGAACCCGGAGGAGGAGGACGAGGAGGTGCAGGTGGAGTTCACCAGGAACAGCCGGCTGCGGGCCACGGCGGGACCGCGCCTCGCCTGGTCCCGGGACCTCAAGAAGAATGGTTCAACGTATGTATCAGTCCTTATTCCAAGTCTTGCAGAGTGGGGGTTGAAAAAGGGAGAGGGGGGCGAGGGGCGAGAGGGTTGGTATGGGAGTGGCGGAAGGGGCTGATAGTGAAATAGATTGCAGTAAACATGCAATACACACACATTTACGATTCATAGTTTTGAAAGACAATATCACCTTATTAAAACCGGTAGATGGGACACTTTTACAAATTGGATACTGATTTTTTCATGTTTATAGTTTTTTTTTTTTTTGGGGGGGGGGGGGGTGGAGTCAGAAAGGGGATGCAGTGAAGTGGAAGTTGTATAATTGAAGTGCAATGTGATAAAACTATTTTAATAGCAATTAAAAGGATTAGCAACTAAAACGTTCTATTCCTTGCCATGTGTATGAAAGAGACTACAGTTGTGAAATTAATTCAAATAATTTATTTTCTACCTCTTCTGTACTGAAGTAATTTGGGCACGAGTACACCATCTTATCCTCGGCCCCCACTGTGTAGTGTGAATGCAGCATTGTTGATGCTGAAAAGCGGTTGACTGAGCATTCTATTTCAACTCTTTTGGTTTTAAACTTACAGACAGCACAGAAGTGAGATAGATATATCAGCAGCAGTCAGGTTTGACCATACGTTTTTCATTCAATGGTTTTGGTCAATATTAGCGGTAGCACTTGATTACACTGTATTATACATTTATGAAAACAATTATGGTTATTGATATTATCATTATTATATTGGCATCATCATCAGTTTTATTATTTTCAGCACTGTCAATACTGTATCAATGATCTATTTTATTTGCCACTGTTGCAAAATTAAGGAGTGTTCAAAAAAATCTTAAAGGATTCGTACTTGGTGTCAATTGTACATCCCACACTAGCTGATAATCAGACTGCCTGGATAGATGAAAAAAAAACCAACAACAACCAGTCAGGGTCACTATAACCATTATTTGTTTTACTTTGCTTTTTCCCCTCCTGACCTAGGAAAGTGCCCTTGGGCATGACATTATGCATTAAGATGTGATATAAACATATAGTACACAATGCAACTTGCACTTTGGGGAGGGGTGGATGGGTAAAGTTGATCAATGCTATAAAATGTGCTGCTTATTATACACTCAATTATAGTACATGGTGAATGTCCATGTGTTGAACCGTTATCAACACACTCTTAATGGGGCTCACAGAAAGGGTAGCACAGTGTATTAATATGCCACCACACACACTATTAAAGGTGTATGCACACATTTTGCATTATACATATATTCACACCACTTCTGCCAGTAGCCAGGCCTATGCACTTCTATAAAAGATAGTTGTTACTTTTGTGTAAAGATACTTTCACAAATGAGGTTACAGACATTTTAGCGAAATGTTTTTTTTTTTTTTTTTTTTTTTTTTTGGCGATTTGACATCAAGATTATCAGAAGTGAACTACTACATGTACCTGTCTGTTCACAATGTTTTTGCATGTTGTTAAATTTGCAGCATAACAGTGATTCGCGAAATTTGCAATAATCAAACTCTTGCGAAAGTTGGCTGTCAGGGGTTAGAGCTGGATTAATGCTTTCAAGGCATTGTTCACTGAGATTTGGGGAAATCAGTACAAGATATTATGGCCACAAAAATTATCTATCCTACAGTGTACCCACTCATCAATATATTACTTTGCAATCTCCATGTAATTGACTATCGTTTCATCTTTAATATCCATTTGTCTGTCAAGCTCTCTTTGCGTGTATCTGTTCCTATCTACCTACATCGCTGTGTCTATTCATGTATTTTAATAGTTATTTATTCATTTATTTTCTGTTTATCAATCTATCTATCCTATATATTTGTCCATGAATTGTATCTGTTCGTCTATCTATCTATCTATCTATCTATCTATCTATCTATCTATCTATCTATCTATCTATCTATACCTATCTATATATCTATCTATCTATCTGTCTAGATCTATCTATATTTATCTATCTATCTATATATCTATGTATCTATCTATCTGTATATCTATCTATCTATCTATCTATCTATATCTATATATCTATCTATATATCTATCTATCTATCTATCTATATCTATATATCTATCTATCTATCTATCTGTCTGTATATCTATCTATCTATCTATCTATCGATATCTATCTATATATCTATCTATCTATCCATATATCTATATGTCTACATATCTATCTATCTATTTATCTATCTATATCTATCTATCCATGTATCTATATATCTATGTATCTATCATCTGTCTATCCGTCTGTTTATGTCTCTATCTGTTGTCTTTGTATATATGTATCTTGAGATGTATCTATCACTCTCTGTTCATATGAATACTGGACCAGGTGCTATAACTGCCACCTACATTATAGCATCAGCACTGATTGACAATGCTTGTCAGAAGATTTGTACATTATTCTACATCGGAGAGGATTCTGTTTTATCTTTTCTTTTTGCATTTTTGCTTCATCTTTCCTTTTCTGCTCACCTTTCCTTTTTCCCCCGTTTGTCCACAATCAAATCAAATGACCAGTACTGTGTATGAACATAGCTCAATGGTATCCATTATACACTCAGACCTTTTGTCCCCCTTTTTGTGTTTTAAGAAGATTTTACTCTGACTAGTTACCTGGTGAAATAATTTTCCAAGACTTGGCACAAATTCATCTAAAGTCTTTGCCACTGCCCTCTCAAACTCACACAGGCATTCCAAATTAAATGATTGCAATGTTCATGTGTCCATGATGGCAATTTGTTGAAATGGATGAATGCACTTCCAATACTGCATCATCAATGAATCCAACTTTGTTGAATCTTTCCCATTTATACCTTCTTTCCGTTTTCTTCCTTTTCACCGGCTTCCAGGGATGTGAACGCACCCTTTGCCAAGTGGGAAGGTGATCAGATCGCTGACTGGTTGCGAAATATGGGGCTGTCACAGTACGCCTCCGCCTGCAGGGTGTGGGTCAAGAACGGTGGGACGCTGCTGACCGCCACTCCCCTGGACATAGAAAAGGTGAGAGTTCTTGCTTCATAATTTTTTTTTTCACAACAACCTAAAAGGCCAGAGTTAATAAAAGTTGTCTTCTTCTTTGACTCTGCATCAAACACTTTTGGTATTGCACAGATGGCTGGCCGGGTGTATAATAGAACAACAGAGACTCCAACTCTCCAGTTTTCGACGGGAGATCTCCCGCCGAAAACCCATTTTTGCAAAATCTCCCGTTCTCCCGTTTGAGATTTAATCTCTCCCGCCCTGGCTCGATGTCTCCCGTTGGAAAGGATTTCTTACTTATTGCTATCGTATGTTGCAAAAATAAGCCTTAGATATACACCAGAGAGCATCTATAACCCTAGGAACTTCGCGCTTCGCACACATAAACTTGGGTCTCCCGTTTGCTAGGGGTTTCAGGCGGGAGAATCTCCAGAGGTGCTTGGGGTTGGAGAGTCTGTAACAATGAAGATCTCTGTCATTGGCTGCACTTGATTGATGGTCATGTCTTATAAAATAGCATGACTCTAAAAAAGTCTTCCAGGAGTGGTCAGTTATGTATCTTGGGAGATTGGAGAAAGGAAAGTAAAGCATGTGATTTACTTTCGGAGGCCTATTCTATAGTCTTGTTGAAGCTGCATGGCATGCTAAAGTCCAACTTCCACTGGGTGACAAGGGGAAATTAAAGGCTGACAGTTGTTTATGGTACAGTGTAGGTATGTGTGCTTTTTGTTCGCTCTTCCGCACTGAGTATCTGTTCGTATCTGTGCAAAGCTCATAATGAACAACGAATAGTTTACTGTCAGATTCCTACTGCCGGAACCTGGTGCAAAGTTTGCTCACCTGGATCCCGAGCTTTACATATAAATCTTGATCATGTGTGATTGCTCTTGGCTCATAATCCCCGTAACGTAGCACTACAAACACAGCCTCAATGGGGTTTGACTGTCACTGTCAAGTGTATGCTCCAGTGCTTATATTCGCTGACAGGCAATTCTGTTCTAGCAGGCCTGCACTAATCATGGTTTCCGATTTGTACTACCCTACTTCAGTCAAACTTGCATGTCTACTGATTTTAATGCACATGATAAATGGATGTAATTGTCAAGATTGACACAATCCGGGCATACAATGTATCTCATCACAATACAGGTGTTGCTGATAAATCGTTCATGATTGCTTCATTGGAACGTGTTTACCACGCACATGTTATGTTTGACTGGTTGTAGCTTGACGTATTTAGAGAGGATTATTCCATCCCCCATGACTCTTGTGTAGTCCCACATATAGAAATGGAAGTAGTATGGCACACGGAGCACTTGTTTCAGCAGAGTAGAACAGTTTACCATGACTATTAACTTTCAGTCTATATGCTGCCACTGAAGAGAATGGTTTGCTAATGATGAGTTATTGTATATCAGAATGAAGTGGTTTGTTATACATACTCAAGTGTCTCATTCATGTAACTGACCTTTGTTCATCCAATAGATTGATAGGGCTCCATTTCCTGCTTCCTGCATTGTCCATGGACATCTTGACAAATGTAGTCACAGTACAGTGTGTAGTTACATTATGTAGTAGTTAGTAGTGAAGTGTAGTCAGCTCTTGTGTATGATTGGAAACTCTGGTCACTTGCCAAGCTAGTCTGTTTCCAGCTAAAATACTGAGCTTTCGATCTGCAATGCGAATGCTGTTATGACACTGTAGGCAGCAATCATGGTTTATCTGTACATGCCCGAGACAGCCGTTTCCATTGTCAAACCCGGAGAAAAAAAGCATTATCTTAACGTTCATGTTGCAGAGCTAAAACTCACTAATGCCTTTCATTGATACAGCATGTAGCATTCAGTTGAAGAATATATACAGTGCATGCTACCTGAAATTGTGGTCAATAGGCATCTGATTTTGATTGATGTACTACCTGAAATTACCTCTGAGGAAACGAAAAAGTTTTCTGTGTGGCTCAATTCTGTTTACATTCTGTTTACATTCTGTATATCGACTGAAATGGTAAGGGAGCAATACATAACTTTTATCTTGCTAAAGATAGATACATACATGTAGATATACATTTGTACAATGTATGTGCAAACAGATATTAAGCTGGATTGATAGTCTTTTACCCACCAAAAAGCATGCCTTTTTAGTCGTCAGAACACTGCAATGCTTTTTAAAAGGTTTGCTTCCCTACCGTCATGTATATAGTTGTGACTCATATCACTAGCCGGTAAAAAGGTGAAACTAGCACCTGCATTCCTCTGACCCCCTCCTCCTCTTCTCCCTCCATCCCCAGTACTTGGGGCTGAAGAACCCACCAAAAAGCATGCCTTTTTAGTCATCAGAACAATGCAGTGCTTTTTAAAAGGTTTGCTTCCCTGCCGTCATGTATTGTTGTGACTTGTATCCGGTGAGAAGGTGAAACTAGCACCTGCATTCCTCTGACCCCCTTCTTCCTCTTCTCCTTCCGTCCCCAGTACTTGGGGCTGAAGAACCCGCTGCACCGCAAGAAGCTCCAGCTGGCACTGCAGGCCGTGGGCTCGGAGCAAGAGGACAAGCCCGGAGAGCTGGACTACCACTGGGTGACCCGCTGGCTGGATGACGTGGGCCTACCCCAGTACAAGGACACCTTCCTGGAGGCGAGAGTGGACGGCAGGATGCTCCACTATATGACAGTGGTAAGTTGCCATGTCCTCTTTCATGATTGAATCCCACTACCGCCATCCCCCTTTCTTCAGGAAAGGATGATTTAGATTTGGAGATGGAGGAGATCTGCTGGAATCCTATTTCATACAAGCTTTTGTTTAATAAACACCTGACATCTCTTTAGTTCTCTGTGTTGATATTAATAATTCAAAAGTGTTTAACTTTTGTTTAAAAAACTACCTGACTTTTCTTTAGTTCTCTGTGTTGATATTGATAGTTCAAAAGTGTTTAACTTTTGTTTCAAAAGCTACCTGACATTTTGTTAGTTATCTGTATTGATATTAATAATGCAAAAGTATTTAACTGTTGTTTCAAAAGCTACTAGACTTCTCTTTAGTTCTCTGTGTTGATATCAGTAATTAAAAAAGTGTTGAGGAAGGCAAGTTGCCTCAACAAAGAAGTTTGTTTGTTTTTTGTTTTTGCTATTAAAGGGTGCATACTGTTGTAGCTGTATTATCTACTTTTATTTTGATGCAAGAAAGACACATCTGTGAATACAAACCCTTTCTGCAAGAAATAATTCTTCTTATTCATACAATGTATCGATGCATATAATGAGATTATACTGCTGTACAAACATCTCTTTCCCTTACTTTCTCTGTCTTTCTGGTATGTCTAGGATGACCTCTTGCTGCTGAAAGTGACCAGTGCCTTCCACCACACCAGCATCATGCGTGGGGTGCAGTGCCTCCGCCTCAACAACTTCCACCCCAGCTGCCTCCGGAGGAGACCCACGGATGAGGTGAGAGATGGGTTACCATGGAAACATGGCCCATGCTTGATTGTGATGATGATGGTAGTGATGATCCTGATGATGATGATGATGATGGTGATGATGATGATGGTGATGATGATGGTGATGATGGCGATGATGATGGTGATGATGATAATGGTGATGACGATGATGGTGATGATGGTGATGATGGTGATGATGGTGATGATGCTGATGATGAAGATGATATGGATGATGATAATGATGAGAACATTAATGATCACAGTGCACGTCATCCTATTCCCTCACTGTATACCTTCCCAGTTTTTGTAGCTGTCATCATTCTAAGCCAGGACTTTGGAAACTCCAGCATCATTGAATAGTTTCAGTGGAGTTAGCCAAGTACTTCCAGAGAGGGGAGTTGCCAAAAGTGCGAGGGATGCAGTTCGAAAAAGATTAACATCAAAGTGGAATATTTCAATGCAGAGAATGACCGTATATTATCTATTCCTAAGTAGTTTTGCATATTATTTTGTATATCATTTTGCATATTTTCTGTTAATGGCTGAGCTGATCCTACCATTGTGTAATATCTAGATCCTTGGACTATTGGATGTTTACAAATTTCTTTACGTACAATGATAAAGTTCTAAAATATTTATTGTACAGTGTAGTCATGATGACCACCATTTTTGTAATTGTATAATCATGAGTATAGATAGTGCAGTTATGACGATAATTATGAATATTATCTTTATTGTTATTATCTCTGTAGGCTTAGGAGGAGTTAGTTCCGATATTTCATTATTGCTATTATTACAATGGTAATGACAACATCATATTTATAATTCGTATGCTTATTTTACTTTAGAATAAAGTCTTTACAACACAAAGATGCTGATCCACCTGCATATATCAATAAAGCAGCAAATGTAATACGTCATAAAGAATAGAATGCAATAAAGTTGATAGGAAAGAGGTCGAGGGGGAATGTGCAAAGGCATGGACAGATTCTTGTTCCATCAAACCTCGTATGCGACGCGTCTTAATTTACTTCACTATGAACATATTTTTTGGTTCTGTTACAGAAAGAACACTTTGTATCATTCCCGTTTACCATGAATAACATGTTTATGCATGTTTGCGTGTTTATCTCCCCTGCTCTGTGTTGTAAAGATCCCCTATCGGAATGCCTGTCATGTGTTCATTTTATTCTGTCCCTCCGCTTTGTTCATTCTTGTGTATGCCAAGCAATAGTGCAGCAGGCATCAATAAGTGTGTGTGCGAGTCCATTTGTCTCGTGGAGTGTGTACGTACTTTCCGTGCATGTGTATGAACCATTTGATAACTTGTGATAATTCCTACCTCATATGTTTCTGTAAACTTTTTACCAGCCCCTCCCCCCTTTTGGAGTTCCATGCCATTCATCCATATTCTTCTCATCTCTTCAATACTGATACACATACACATACAAGACCTAGCCCACCCCCTCCCAGCACCACACTTTGTAATAAAAATTTATATTGCTAGCTTTTCCCCCAAAACAACTGACAATGTCATATGAATTCTTGTTTGCTTATGTACAAATGTATGTTCACATGCACATCTGTAGTGCAATTATCGTTTAAAATCTGTCTGCTGAAGAAATCATTTGCAATTTGCACGATCAGAAAAACCCCCCACCAAATTTGGAGTAGAACATGAAAAACATAGAAGTTGTAAAGTTCATTGAAATTTATTTGTGCATTCATGTACATTTAAATATTTACCGAGCAGCTCATATGTACTTGCATTCTGTCATCCATTAAGCAATGTACACTGATTGCGTATGATACGTGTATTTCATAGTTGAGTCATGATAAAATTATTTCTTTTGACATGTAGTCATGAGAATTGCCTAGCATTCCCAAACTGTATTTCAATCTATTTATCTGTATTATTGCAGTCATAGCCATCAATCAATTTTGTTTGAGACACATGTTCACGCCTCTTGTATGTATGAGCAGAATACTTAATAGTGATCATCGCTCTTTCATTATATGATTACCTGGTACATACATATGTAGTTTTCTCTTTCATTTTTTAAATGCTTTTGTGACTTTATTTCACCGAAAATTGATCTGACATTTCCATGCATTGTAGAAACAACTTTGACGAACTAATGGGAAACTGTGAACAAAAACAAACAAAACTCCTCCGTGTAATCTTTCTTTCAGCTTTTCTTGTGCACATGGAATATTTGTTGGGCCTCACGGGTGACGCCCACGAGATATTCCGCCCCTTTTATCTCTGTTTCCTGTTCTTCATACATGTGTGTCATTTGTGTGTATATATATATTTTATCTCTTTTTGATTTGGCTTAACAGGTCTATAACTTCTTCTCATGCTTTTTATTCCCGCAGCCGTGGTATAAAAACCTTAAAAATATGCCTCCGTGGAGTAACGAAATGGTACAATGCATGGATGTTCATCAATGTTTCTCACACTTCAATATCTTTAATATTATCTGCACATTATTTAATATATGCTGCAAGCTATTCTTACATTATAATGGCCATTGCTACATAACTGATATAGTTTTGTGCTTGCTTATTAAAACTCTGGTGAGCCTTCAATGTGTGGAAAGAATGGTACAAATTTCAGTCTTTGTGCGGCGTGATTCAAATTGTTGGGAAGGAAACTCTAATATCTCTTAATTCTATTCAGGTCATGATAGTGTGAGAGTTCTTGTGTCTTTGAATTTGAAGCCAAAAATAAGGAGAAAAAAAGAAAATATCCTGGCATGAAAATAATTGTAAAGATCAAATATATGGCACTTGTCTTGATGGTAGTGTGGAAATTTATCACTACCAATTACAATTTAGAGAATGGTCGAAATCCAAGCGAGATTGTCTACCCATTTACTAGGCATTTGTTGATCAATTTGGTAGCCTCTTAATTTGAGGACTGCACGTATGATTAAAAGATTATATTAATTCAAAACACAAAACAGAAGAGAATAGAAACTACTGTGGTTTTAATAGTTGAAGAGAACTCAGCTTTTTAAAAAGTCAAATTTACCCTTTGTCATCCCCTCAGCATTTTATCTAACTATTATTTGCGTCTCGCACATCAAGTAGCATTGTAGGGTGAAGCCAGAAAAGACTGACATTTACATCATTCTAGAAAATATTTCAAGCTCAAATGTACGTGTACATCAGTAGTAGTTGTAGATTTGATTTTATTAGCGGCAATTTTATTTCTCCATGTGACAATGTGTGCGTCTTGTGACATGAAAGTACAGAGTGAACTTGGAAATGAGATTTATTCTGCATGTACTGTATGGCAGTGGCTTTGTGCTGTGTGAAGTTTAATGGACCAGTTATTCAAAAAACAAACAAACAAACAAACAGCACTGATGTACAAATTGTGGGGGGAAAAAAGAATTCCCAAATCAGTGGATATAGATAAAGATGAAAATGTTTATATCATTTTACTGCTACATTTTGAAAAGGAGGACCTTTTTTAAGAACACAAACCTTCGCATACAAATGATCAACGCAAAATTCAAGGTTATTTGAAGTTTTCTATGTTGTGAAAAAAAAAATAGAAGTCATTTCAATTCAAGATCTCTTTAAAAAGTTTTGTGTTTGTAAGATAGCAGTCCAATTCTAGGTAGACAGTGGTTTGTATTTTCTACATTGAATATCCATTTTAAAGTCTTAAAAAAAAAAAAGGAAGGGAGATGCAAAATATGTATGCCTATGTTTGTGTTTGTGTTTGTGTTTGTGTTTATGTTTGTGTGTTTGTGTGTGTTTAGGGAGGGGTGAGTGGATTGTTCCTCACAGCAATGCATGATCTTAAGTAGAAATATTCTTTTGAACCAGATACAGAACTCTTCCTTGCTCGCTCTTGAGTTAATCACAGAGTTAATCACAACACTAATGTTTAACATAACACTCTTCACTTCCACTCACGATGTATTGAGTAGTATGTTACCGTAGAATGGCTATGTTGGTGTAGTACACGTGTAGATACTGTATATATTGGTGTTAGTCTTTCTGTGGCAAATGTCTACACCATCTCAAGTGAAAAACCCCCTTCTCTGTTGACAAGTTTCATAATGTTTTTTTATTTGTTCTTCCACTGACGGGAAAACTAGTGATGGTGTGTATTAAGTGAATCATACTTACTTATATATGTACAAGGAGTAAAAAGTCAGATATTGCATATGGTCCGTAGCTAAAGGAAGAATTAACACATTTCCTTTGGGAAACTGGTGGGTTGTGTACAAAGTCAGGGGAGATGTCAAAATCTTGGCACTGAGTGGGTTTAATAGTAAAATACATTAGCACTTCATATGTTCCTTCTACTAATGAGGACCTAGCAATGGCAGACTAGTCCATATTAGGGCAGGTGTCTATGGGAAATGTGTGTTGTAGCAAAAATCAATTTGTTCCTTAATTGGCTAATGGAATCATTCTTTTGTATTAAATAAACAGGGCAAGTATCATTATATAGTCAGGAACTGATTCAAACATTAACCCTTGAACGATGGAAAGCTTACAGCGTCTGCTAAAATCTCGGTGGAAATTTCAGAACTATGCATTGAAGAGATTAAATACATCGACAGTCTGCTCTGTTGCACAACCATAATAAAATATGTGCTGCGTAATATAAAATGTCATTATGTCACATGACCATGTGAAAGTGATCATGTGATGGCAGGGGTGGATAGAAGGGAGTTATAAATTGCAAAGCATATGAAACTACCCTTTACATGAGTGTGTCACATCACAACATCGTAACATTCCTTTGTGGGGCAGAGATCTGGAGTGGATGAAATCACACTTGTGACATTGCCTCTGAAACAGTTGGCTTTATAATGAGATCGTTTAGTTTTGGTTGAGACCTAACTTCAGGTTTATAACATGATTTGGTGAGATAATGAGAAACCTCTCATGACATATGAAAGAGCATGTAATTTCAAGAGGAATTCAAAGTTTCTTTGATGAAAAATGTTTTTTAAATGGCTGAGATATCCAAAACAGAACAATTCTAATAAAAGGTGGGACTCACCTGTAATATTAAGATTACTTTGTTTTACTTTGTTTTTGGATGTCTCAGCCATTCCAAAACCAATTTTCATCTAATAAACTATGAAATCCTCTTAGAATGGTATGCTCTATACATAAGTGGTATCTTGCAAAAAGTTAAAATCCCGATCCTCATCTCCACCAATATTATACTATCCATTCAATAGCCCTACATCTGTAATCATAAAAAGAGACTAGAATACTAACAGTCTGGGTAATCTATGCTTTAAAGTTTTACATGATTTGTCAGATACTTGAAAATATTGAATTTCACTCTTTATTATCATTTTCTTTTTAAAAATGATGTATTTGTTTTCATTTTTCCCAACACATAACAGTAATCGCCAAATGAATGGTGATTTCTCCATTGTCAATGTCGTATTTTCTGTTTCAATAATTTTTCTCTTCTTACAAGAGCAAAACCATACATTAGATAAAAAGCAAAAGGACACTTGATCATCGCAAACCTCGCTTGATTAGCTTGAGAAATAATTTCAACAATTTTTGTTGATATCACTTTTGCGTTGCAGTAATTTGCTTGCTTTAATCCTTCTTTTTTTTCGTGGCTTCATCGTCAATCTAACTCACACAGGCAAATCAACTTCTTTTTGAAGTTGGATAAAATAGTAGAAGTTTTTGGCATAATTGGATGAGAAACAACAAATTTTTAGGATTTTAAACTTTAGCATGTTAATGTCCAGTTTTGACAAAACTGCTGCTGTATGTTTGATTACATTGCAACTCAGTACAGTTTTCTGGAACAAGACATTGTCCTGCTCTTAAAATCTGAATACAGCTTACAGGGTAGACTGGTTTTAAGTATTGTACAGTATTTACATGTACATTGTATTTAAAAACCCAAAACAAGCAAAAAATTAAAAAACAAGGCATAACATCATGTCACCTACTGATACACTTACTACGAAAGCTGTTACAAATGCATGCACACGCCATTCACTTCTGATATGAACTTTACAAAGTTCAGTCAAACCTGTCTGTAGTGGCCTCCTGTCTATAAGGACTACCTGCTTTGTTTTCATTGAGTGGTTACTATAGACAGACACACATATTAAAAGAAAAAGGAGGGGTACAATATGCCTTGCACTTGTGTTAACCCTAACTAGGCCGGGGGGGGGGGGGGGGGGGGGGGTCTCCGAGGCCCCCCCTCGACGTTTCGCGCGATGTATCGCTATCGCGAGAAGCTATCGCCACGACATTTCATGACTTTTTTTCTTTCAAGTTTCCCGCATCTTTTGACACCAAATTTGCGATGCCCGGGTGCGCGGTTCCGAAGTGTCGCATAAATACAATGCACGTGCATGTCAGACCAAAAATTGCTCAAAAACGTGAATTCGTGTACAATTTCAATGCAAATTGTGTTTACAGGCAAATTTCATAAAAGCATGATTTTTGGGGGGTTTTATTGATTAAAATCAATTAGTAACTTATTTTCTTGTTCGGAACAATGTCGCGGACAAATTTCATCGAAAAAACAATGAAAAACATAAAGTCAAAAAAAAAGGAGATACATAAGAAATTCAAAAAACAATAAAAAACTTAGGAAATTTTTTATGATTGCACAATTTTTTTCTCTTACATTTGCTAAGGACACTAAAAAGAATATTTACACAAAAAATGTGTGTTTTGAGCTTTATTTAGTGATTTATACCAAATTGTTTGATTTCATGCATCATTATGCATAAATTAGCATAATTTAGCATAAATGATAATTTTTTGAAAATTTAACTTTGTGGCACTTTAGATTACATCATAGGCAGTGTGTGTGCCAATTTTCGTCGCGATCGCGCAGTCGATGGCCGAGATCTGGAGGGGGGCCTGGGAGGCCCCCCCCCCCCCCCCTTCCCGGCTCTATGATCTACCTAAATAGCCTGGCCTAGTTAGGCGTTACTGTAGACAGACGCACATATTAAAAGAAAAAGGAGGGGTATGCCTTGCACTTGTGTTAACTTGTACAAATCCATATCAAAAATCAAGGGGGGGGGGGGGGGACGGAGATGAGTGTGAGAGTTGGGTAAATCCCATCATGAATCAGTGATATTAGCATCATAGACTTTGCAAAGAATATAGAGACATTTCCTCCAACAATGTACAGTCACTGTAGAAACATGTACAAACTGTATGCAGTGACACAATACCAGGAGCACAATTTGTCTCAGTAGTCTTAATCACAGGAACTTTAAATTTTTTCTTTCTCACATCCATTGAACTGTGAAGGGGACAGGTGGCTTATCGGGGTTTCCTGTTGGGTCACATTGTAAAGACCGCTTTTGGCTTTTTTAGAATAATGTTGTGGGCTTTGCCTGAAATAGAGGGAGGCGTTTTCCATGATTGGGACATTGCTACCCACCAGGAGGGTCAAAGTCTATCTGTTTGCATCATATTTTTTGAAGGACACCAGGAAAGCCATTGAGACATAATCCAGAATTCAAAAGATAAAATCGATTTTGAATTTCCTTACCACACAGGCTGCCATATACTTACAGTTGAAATCAACTTTATAATCAATTTTAACTCTTCATAAAACAGGGCCCAGAAGACATGATATCAACCCTCAACCAATCAAATAGAAACAAAAGGTTACCATGACTCTGAAATTCTTAACATCTGTAATGGGCAATGGCTGCAAAGTAGCTGGAGATATTAAAGGGTTATTAGTTGGGGCGTCCATTTTAGGGCACATATTTTCCACATGCTTGTATCCCAACTATGTGTATGTATGTGACTATTGTTGTTCATTGTAATTGTGTATTCTTTAAATGCATTTAAATTGTAGAATGGTGTACGTGTGGCACTTTGTTATATGTATCTGTAGCAGAGGAAGGAATATAAGTATCAAGTACTTTATATGATAAAGGCTCTGGCAAATTCAGCTCAATCCATGTGTTGTGTTTGGGGATGTCTTGACATCTGTATATCTTTGCAAAACTAACAAGTTCTTTTCAGTGAAAATGTCTAGATTTCATTGGGATAAGAAAAAAAAAATAGATAGCAGTGTAGTTCTTCAATTAGTGTAGAAATCATACCATCAATCAAAGAGCAAGATATTTAGGTCAAAGTCAAGCCGATAGGTACTCCAACTCATGGTGGAGGGTTTTTGATTCAGTAAAGAAATAGCGAAGTGTGACACTGGGTGTAAGAATGTAGAAGAAAATGTCTTTCTCGTAGATTTAGTTGGTAAAATGATTTTGACTATTAAGCACTCTATTTTGCTCTTTGCCAGAGCCGTAAATATATTTTTATATTTTGCATGAAAATTTGTCTTCTGGTGATGGTTGTTTTTCTTGAAATTTTAGATTTTTTCTTCTTGTTCAAAACACCTGTAGCAATGTATTAGCTCATTCTTTCTTCCCGTTGTTATTGGATCGCTTAGGTAAATACCTGGAATATAAAGTTGGCCTGTAATATTGACTGTTTGTCAAGAGAATAGAATACTAATTTGGTGATTTTTACTTTAGGTTTTACTAAGCCACCAGCCTCATATATTTTTTATCTTGGAGAAAGGTTAGAAGAAGTTAAGTGAATTTGGAATATTATTGTCAAATGGCTGTTCCACAATCTCTCTAATATAATCAAATAAACTTCTTATCTTTCTTTTTTTTTGGGGGGGGGGGGGATGAACAATATCAAAAGCTTTCCAATTTGCCCCAAATTGGAACAATCTTCAATATGACTCAAACCTTTTTATCACCAGATGTTTCTATGTCTTCTTATATTGATCATATGTATGTAGCTATTTGTATGTAGATCTTTATAGTAAAATTTCAGTCAAGTGCATAACCTATGTATTTATAACCATGTAGACGTTATTTTGTAGACCTCTTTTATGTAAAGTTTTTGTATTTTACACCCCTCTCTCCTCCCCTCCCTGCCCTCATGTAGCCTTATGAGACCGGCACACAGGTCACTCTCTGGACCAACCATAGAGTGATGGAGTGGCTGAGATCAGTGGATCTATCGGAGTACGCCCCCAACCTGCGAGGTAGCGGAGTACATGGTGCCCTCATGGTAAGATCTAGAAAAAACCAGAAGTGTTGTCAATTGATTTCCTTCCAGACCAATTTGCCTATGATAGATGACATAGAACAGAATGGAATAGGATAGAATGGAATAGAATAGAACAGAGTAGAATAGAATAGAATAGAATAGAATAGAATAGATTAGAATAGATTAGAAGAGAATAGAATAGAATAGAATAGAATAGAATAGAATAGAATAGAATAGAATAGATTAGAATAGATTAGAATGGAATGGAATGGAATGAAATAGAATGGAATGGAATAGAATGGAGTATAATAGAATGGAATAGAAAAGAACGGAGTAGAATAAAATAGAATGGAATGGAATAGAATAGATAAAATAAAATAATAACAGAATACAATTAGAATAGAATACTAATAGAATAGAATAGATCACTTAAAGTGATTACCTTTAGACCAATTTGATGATTTGAATATTGCTATTAACCGGTTGAGGACGAGTCCGGAGTATACTCGGGCAGGGGTCTATGGGAAATGCGTGTTGTAGCAAAATCAGTCCGTCCTCAACGGGTTAAAGAAAAGTAGATTTTCTTTACAGACTGAAAATTCAGTTGAATATTGGTAAGTAGTAGTTGATTTCATTCTAGATTTTTTTTTTCAATTGAAATATTGGTAAGAAAAATTCTGATTTCCCTATTGACTGATTTGTGTGTTAAAATATGATAAAAAGTGATCAGACCTGCTTGAAGACTACTGCATTGATTGAAATATATCAATGAGAGGACAAGGAAATTTTGCTGTTCGTATATGTTTCCTTCTATCCCTGGCAGATCTAGACCTATGCATCCTAATTTTAACCATGTCTGTTCCAGGGACCAGGGGGATTTCATGAAAATGCAGCTTCACATTTTTGAGATTTGAATGTGTGTGTGTGTGTGTGTGTGTGTGTGTGTGTGTGTGTGTGTGTGTATGTGTTTTCCCCTGATATAGTAATGTACTGCCTAAGATTCTGATGTGTGCCATGGCAAAATGTACATGTCTATTTCATATTCCTTTAAAAAAAAATTCTAATTAGGTCCTAGAGCCAAGGTTTACAGCAGAGACACTAGCTGCTATCCTCTGTATCCCAGGCAACAAGACGTTGCTACGGCGACACCTCAGCACCCATTTCATCTCCCTGATTGGCCCCGACATCCAGCAGCAGAAGCGAGAGGCGGAGAAACAGCCGACCTACATGCCCCTCAACTTCCTGGCCAAGGTCAAGGTGAGTTCAGTGAACTCTGAGCTATTGTGATGTCATAGGGTCATGATAGCCATTGTGATGTCAAAGGGTGTAAGCCATTGTGATGTCATAGGGTCTTTGCCATTGTTGGCATGTGATTGTGCAACACTTTAGCTGATGTCATGTGATGAACAGCTTTTGGAGAATGTTTCCTAACCTTATTCGGATTTCTGTTACTGATGCAGGTATAATTGATCAAATTTACTGTGTTTTTTTTTTAGGTCAAGAATATCTCTTCAAAGTACATGTGCTTTATATTGGCTCTAAAGCCTGATGTAAGGTTTGCAGTAAATGGAAAGCATACTATTTTGTCCCATGTGTGACCAAGATAGTGTACAGTTGCAGCAGTGATATACATGTAGCAATTTACAATGTGATGCAATCATTAGTATGAAAGGAGATGGAACTACAAGATTCAAAAGGACATTGGATGAAAATTGACAATCATTAAACATAAGTTACACATTTGTAAAGCGTGTCATTCTGCAAAAAGAGACAGCAGTATTCAATCAGGCGTGTGAGTTGTGACCATCTATTCCTGAAAATTTGTTCACGGCAGCCCAAGAAGAGGACGTTTGGGAAGCAAAAGCGAGGGACGGAGCTCGACGACTACGTCTGCCCGATGGATCTGGGCCACCAACCCTCCATGAACGGGTCGAATCACGTCAATGGGAGCCGACCGCCCCCGCCCAGCTACCGGGTGGAGGTTCGGCGGGCTGACATGGTACACCGACAGCAGGATGAGGTCGGGGTACAATCTGACCTTTGACTCCGTTAACTCATCTCATTTGTGACGTTTAACATGAAGCGTTAAATGTTATGTCCAGTAGTGCACATGTCCAGTGGTGCACTTGCTTTGCAATTGCTTTATCCTTTTTGATGTTGTTGTTTTACCAAAATGCTGGATAATTTTTTGGCTATAAGGATATGAGGATTATGCAACAGCACAGACTTTATCGTTATTGAAATCCAAGATTCCCAAGATTCCTGAACTCAGTGTATAGTGATATGATGATGTTGTTCGGCAACGTTTCTGATGATTTGTACATAAAATGTTTCTTTTTTATATAATAACAGAAAAGTAGTTACTGCAGCTGCTCTTTTTCGAAGTCATTTGGTTGAAGCATTGTAATTCTAGAATAATTCAATGTAAAGGAAGAAATGCAGACCTCCCAACCAATCTGAATGTGGAGGAAAGAATCTGAATTTTGACTCTTTCTCGATCTTGTTTCAATAGGAGTTTCCTATTTTTATTGATGATTTTACGACACACTCATATGGGAACTGCTCTTTCTTTCCTACTTTTGAGCCAAATTATCCCTGTTTTTCAGCTAGAAGGGATGGGAGGTCTGGAAATGTACTCTTCATGGATTTCTTTCAGACATATTCAATGGACAAAAAACCCACAATAGAAAGTAACACATCTTCGGAACTTTACCCTTTCAAAAATGGTAAGATTTGCTGTATTCACTTTCAATCCTTCTGCAGAGAGCGGAGGGAGGAGAGATGCAAGAAGGAACGGCCAAGAAATTTGGAGCCCTGTCAGAAGAGATCAACTCATTGACGGTGAGTCTATCATTCCATCTTACCCAATCAAGGACTTCTGTCTCATCATTTGCCATCGAGTCTGAAAAACTACGCTTCTGGGGATTGGTGCTCCATCTTTTTCCTTCATTTTTTGATTTAAACTATTCATTGTAAATGTTCACTTAAACCTAACATTCCTTCCACTTTTCCCTTTGTTGTTCATATAGGAATTGAAAGTTTATTTAATGAAAGTTGGTTCTGAAATTGCTGAGATATCCAAAACAAAGAGGTCCAAGAAGAAGGTGGGATCCATCTTTTATTAGGACCTCTTTGTTGTCCTTTATATATATATATGTATATATATCTCAGCCATTTCAAAACCGATTTTCATCAGATAAACTTTTAATTCCTCTTAGAATTGTATGCTCTTTAATATTTCATAAGTGGTTTCTAATTATCTCACCAAAAGTTGATATCTGAATCCCCCATCTCAACCAAAATTATACCATCCCTTTAATTTTGCAATTGAAAATACAAATTAGTGAAAAGACAAGTCTCTTTGGTACATGCACTGCTTGATGTTTTGAATGACAAGTATTCAAAACTGTCATGATCTTTTTCTCAATTTCAGACCATGCTGTCAAACTCGGACATGGAGCGAAGCACCCACGTGTGATGTGACGAACCAACCTCTTATGCAGGATTAGATTCACTACATGCCCAACCTCAGGCCCAGCCAGTTATTGCGCTGAACTTTTTGCAGACAAAGGAATATATGCAAGCCAAAAGAACAAGTGGGAACATCTGGCACCGTGTCCTGGCAAGATTTATGCGGAAGTGTATTTTTATAAGCCGTGACGAGTATTTTGGATATGTGGATGGAATAATTTTTCTTTTGAAAAGGCAAAGCAGAATTGTGATGATTACGTCAACTGACATGGGAAGATGATTTACGGTGCAGCTTGCATACTGAACACTTTGCAGGAATGAGCTATTCAGATGGTTTCCCTAGTTATGCACATGAAAAATATATGTGAAACACAGACAAAGAGAAAATGCCCCGTAATTGTGAGCATTGCAAATCGGAAGCTTCTTCAAGTCTCGTCTCCAACTCAACGGAAGCGTAATTGGTGGCAAGATCCTGGCAGAAACACCCAATTCTGTGAGAACCACGCAGGAATAGACCCATTCCTCTATCAAGTGAATTTAGCTTGCTGAAAAAAAAAAAAAAAAAAGAGTATGCACATTGTACGGGGTCTTCCGTAATTCTACGCAGGGATGGAGTACCGAATATTTCTCCATCGCAGATGACGTCAACTGACCCGCTCCCTCTCAGACTGTGCACAGGATCCAATGGGCTGCCTGCAGTCGAAAGGATTTACCTCTTTCTGTGCCAGGGACTTTGGACGACACTGTGTACAGCGCTAGGTGGCTTTTTTGTGCAAATTGACACTCATAGCACACATAGGGTTTATTGAACAAAGTCCCAGTGACTTGTCAACCTCACTTCATGGAAAATGAAAACATTGATACTTGACGAATACTAAATGTCATTTCTATGTTGTTGTATTTTTTTTTTCACATATAACTTGTGATAATTGATTTCCTGTTGTCACTTTGTATTGTTTGATGAGAGGAAAATCACGATGTAATTCTGCAACAAGAAAAACTTGACTATAGTGACGTGCGGAAAGTGCTATTATTTATGAAAATATTTATGTTTTTTACTCACCTTTCTAATGAATTGTTAAAGTAATATGAACTCAAGCTATGGTTTCTCACATTTGAAACTGGTATTTGTACATTTTGTCTTCACACCTGTAACTTTGCTTGTGTTGCTGTCTTTACAATCCATACACCAATCAGCAAGTGCTTATGAATGCTCAGATTTCAGGGTTTTCTTGCATCGCATCTTTGGCCTTGTTTTCCTTCTATTGTTGGCGGAATATTTCACCAAAGATTAGTGACTTTTATTTCGGGGAATAACGAAAAAAAATAGAAAGAAAGAAATTATTTGCCGTCAGGCTGTATTTCCCATCACAAGCTCTTCCAATAAATGTTTGATTATTCTATGTAGATTTATGGGTGAATTTTTAATTGATGTACAAGGAAAATTTTGTAAGCAGAATTCATACACTGAACTACCAGAGAAAATTATTAACCTTCTGAGTTGTATTGCTGGGTGTGTAAATACACGTGAGAGAGAGAGAGAGAGAGAGAAAAGAAAAGAAAGTGCACTGTGTTGTCCCTTACCCTCTTATGTTCCCCACAAAACTGACGTCAAATGTGCATAATGAAATAAAATCACCATCCACCAATGGTCCCACAGTATTCAATTTCACGTCTGTCACCGTTCAACACCGTATGCATGGCTGTTGCTACTCATGCCTGGACTGCTGATATTTTCATGTCAACAGAGAGGATAGGTGAACAATGCTGCCTGAAATGTACTTCAGCTTGAGAGAAATGCATTAAATACCTGGTAGCGACGGAATTCATGGAAGGCATTGGCCCGATTCTTTCCCCGCCCGCAGGGGTATGTACGAAGCCTATATGAATAGCACTGACCAATCTGCGAATATATGCTTCGATTCCACCTTCGATACGTGGGCTTATAAGGGAGTTCACGGTTGTGATTTGCGCATGTGCAAAACAAAGGTCAAATGAGACTGTCTGTGTGTTTACCACTGACTTTAAAATGAATACAATCCTTGGGCAACTGAGAATCTGAATTATGTCATTACAATGTGTGTCTTTTAGACTGAATTGGAACGTACAGGTGTAAGTTATTCATTCATCAACACTGATTAGCAAAAATCTCTCCATGCATTTCATGAGCATTGATTTAATACAAGGTGCCATGCTTCAACAAGGAATTCTTGATCACAACACATGTCCGTGTTGTTTGAGAGTCTGTGGTGTATGTGGGGGTCAAATGAGACACGCGCTAACCGTGAACTTCCTTATTGGTATCAGTCAACTCCAGTGGTGATTCTATTGCTATGTGTGTACTTAATACACTGAGATCAATGATGAAGCTGTACACAATTCATTTGGAGGATTCTTGAATATATCTGAGCCAGGCCAACCTTCCCACTCCACGATATCACCATGCTCCCGAGTCTTTAACTCGTTGAGGACGGGCTGATTTTGCTACAACACGCATTTCCAATAGACCTCTGCCCGAGTATACTCGGGACTCGTCCTCAACGGGTTAAGTGTGCTTACATTTGGTCAGTTAGGTTTGATGTTTGTTTATGGCCATACCAAACGCATGTGGTTTACTCACCAAAGTGCTACATAGTGTGTTTGAAAGCCAAGAAAAAAGAGTTGGGTGTATTGCTTGACCTCTAAATTTACTTAAAGGTGCATAGTCCCGGTAGTGTAGAGGGCGCTGTTGATGATACTGCCGATCACCGTTAGCATTGATACGAAGATTACCGAAGTTTAGCTGTCATCAAGAGTAAAGTGTGTGGGTGTTGCTAAGTAACGTTGCCTTTGTTGTCTTCTCTGCGCATCGTGCAGTCTGTAGTAATGCCAGGGTGCGTGCATATGTGCTTGTTATTATGACATCACAAAAGAAGTTTGCTGAAGCTGTCATCCCCCTCAGCCGAATCATGAGCCGAACTGTGATTCGACCACTGACTACAGTGAATCGGACTTCTTCGGACTCAGGAAAGTGGGCCAAAGCGTAAGCGCTAAAGAGGAGTCAATAGCGTAGGTCTCTATAGGAAACTTGCGCCGTGCGCCCGCGTACGCATGTGACTAAAACACCGGGACCATGCACCTTTATATAATTTCCCATTAGAATACCATTCTGTTTAAATGTCGCACCCCTGTAATGTTATTCTCATTTTATTTTTGGCTTTGGATTTTTCACTCTATACCTTCATTGAAATAAATGAATTGATTACGTTCTTGGATGATTATTATGAAGTCATTATATATCTTTAAAAATTCAATACAATTTCTGGCCTTGTTTAATGGATGTCAATTATGTCCATTGAGATTTAGAGATCTCTCCTGTATTGGACAATAGATGAATTTTTGTTTGTGTTTTTTATTTTTGTGTTGAACTGCCCTTAATGTGACATCATTCTCAAATAGGATTGAATATCATTTTGCCGTAAAGAAGTGGCAAACATCAGCGGTAAAAAGAGGTGATAATTGTTCTTGGTTCTTTCCTCTGTAAACTTGCATGGCTGAAATAAATTCTGGTTATCTTAAGTTAGCTCTTGCCTGCTCAATATCAGATTCCTTCCTTCTGTAATATTTTGCTTCAGCATATTTGGTAACTCTCCTCAGAAAGTCTCACAGTGCAGGTAGTTCTTTTGAACCACATTTTAAGTTCTACACTTTGTATGTGTTGTTATGATATTGATAATAGATTGATTAATTGATTTCATGTATTTGTTTTGGAGAGAGCATTTGAATTCTAATGGCAGTAATGCGGACAGCCATTTCTATTTCTGCTGTAATATTTCTATTCAGTTTGTTTTCTCTCATTTTCACACTTATGGCGAATATGAGGTTGATGGATAGACAGTTGGGGGTGGGGGGGGGGGGGGGGGGGTGATTGGGAGTTGCAGGGTCACCAAATCTTAGGATAATGACCTCTAGTCCTACCACATCAAAAACCTATTTTATAACTTTGGAGCTGAAGGGTTTCATTTTTTTTCTTTTTTTTGATAGTTCATTTTTAGCGTAAAGTTATTTTCACTTCTTGTGGAAACCAGAGCTTCCTTCTATTCGCATTTTTTTTTTTTCGCGCGAGAGGTTTTTCTTTTTATGTACGAGTCGTAATTGCTCTTTTCTCACATGTGTGGTATATGATAAATTTCTAATGCATGTATACGGTAGTATTGGTGAAAGTGACTATTTTCATTCCGGTCCCAGTATTTCTATTTAAAGTAGGGTAGAATGCTGTTAACAATGTGAAGTTTGGCAAAAATAGTCGAAATTATGACTGATTGCCATTAAACCCAAAACAACAACAACAACTGTTAACAATGTCAGATATAGCTAGATGCCTGATACAACAAGATGATTTTGCAGGTAACAGTGAGTAATATTAGCAAAATATTGGAGGTGATATGAAGTAGTACATTGATGAAATTACAATATTTTAAATGGCAAATTCTCTTGTTTAATCCTTCTGAGGTTCTCCCGTACTCTTAGGCAGTTAGTTTTATGTTTTGTCTCTGAAATTATCAGAAATAATGAGAAATAATGAAACCCCCTCCCGCTTCTTTTTTCATGCCATTCCAGTCATTGTCTCCCTCTTCTTTCTCCCAGGATTCCAGTAAACATGCAGGAAACTTGCATTAAACAGTAACTTTACAATATGACCCTCTTTTCTTTTGTTAGTCCCTAACATTCCTTTTTGTGTAGGTACAGTTGTAAATTAGGGGGAACCTTATTACTACTCCCTTGTGGAATTCTTATTTATTTGTGCATGTTGAGTTCTCTTCCCTTTTCAACCCACTCTATACACTCTGAGAAAAAAAAGGGGTTCAACGTTGAACCTTTTGTCACACTTGGAGCACCTTTAGGTGCAACTTCGCACCTTTCATACCAGAAAGGTGCAAAGTTGCACCTTTGAGGGAACTTAACTGGTCTGGAAGGTGCAAAGTTGCACCTGTAAAGACACTCCCTGTGTGACACTGGTAAAGGTGCAAAATTGAACATATTTTAAATTGTATACAAGCGAGTGGTAAATGCTATCATTGTTGTCGGGGTGAGAGCAGACCTTGTTTTGAATTGAGAACTCTCTTCTTTTATATCAGTTTGTCAGTTATGAGAGGATTAAGGTGTGCTTGCACAGTTCTGAACTCTGCCTTGAAGTTTATATGTATAGAGAAATTGGTAAAATCATGATTTCTGCCATTCAAGTGGAGTTTTTGATATGTTCACTTTTTTATATTTTCATCGTTTGTACAACTACAGTGTACATGTACACTCATTTGTATTTATATGTTCAGTTTTTCATATTTTTTTTGTGGCTGGTGATATGTTTACAAGTTTACATATACTTATATTTACAAGCGTATGTTTGTATTGTTACATCAGTTAAAGCTGAAGCCTTATTTATGTTCCATGTAATGTCACTTCAACCAGACTGACATTTGATGTTGCTCTGACTCCATTATTTATGGGCATGGGTTTTGATATACAACATGCATTTTAATTGCGGAGGATCATGGATCTATAACTCTGTATTGGTTTCTTAGAATTTGGCGATTACATCAATGCATGTTATAAGTGAGACCGAAAATAATTCATAACGATGAAAGAAAATGCAGTACGTGCCATTTGAATTCTAAGTATACAACCGTATATTGGAATGCAATCATTGGCCTGAATTCATGAAGGTGGTACAAATGAAACCATGGTTTAAACCATGGACAAAAACCATGGAGCGCCAAGTGTCGCACGGAATATTTGGTTATAAAATCAGTCATTTCGTTGATGAAATGATTATTTTTTAACGAAATGACAACATTTTGTAACTAGATTAACTGAAATGATAATTTCGTTTACGAAATGGTCATTTTGTCGACGAAGTGACCAATTTCGTAATGAAATATTCCGTGAGACACTTTGCGCTCCATGGTTTTTGTCCATGGTTTAGACCATGGTTTCATTTGTACCACCTTCGTGAATTCGGGCCTATATGTTTGACCTATATTTTGTACTACTCTGTTATCTCCAGACTTGTCAGTATAGAAAATTACTAATGAGTTCCAATAAGTTTTCCTATCCGCCTTATATCTATGATGTGATTGATTACATTTTGTTTGTATTTTATGATTTGTGTATTGCACAGCAGTGATGAATATTTTCTTTGTGTCAACCAACATACTGAGTTTTCACTATATTTGGCTTCATGCACTGATATTATTGTTCAAGGATTTATTTAAACTTCAAAGCCTCATTGTATAGTTTTTGTACATAGTTCAACAAGGTTTTTTGTTTGTTTTGTAACAGGGCATATTCTTTGAGACAGTGGTAAGCATTCAGTTGTGACAGTCTCTACAACTACAATAATATCTTTCATGATGATTTCGTCAGAAATTTGGCTTACTCTCTCTGATAGATTGATCTATTCTCTTTCAATTAATTCTTTGTATCAAGAACACTCCCCAATTATTCATTTTCAAATGAAGTCCTATACCCACAAGCCAAATCATTCTCCGTCATAGTATAAATTTTGTGTTCTGCTTTGCAGTATTCATTAAGGGGGGGGGGGGGGCAAAAAGTCCTGCTGTGCAATCTTTGTGTTCACTCACTGATTTGCAGAACTGTGAAAAACCTGGTCCATGTTTATCCGAAATTACATTT
Organism: Diadema antillarum; assembly: GCF_040938485.1. NCBI lineage: Eukaryota > Metazoa > Echinodermata > Echinoidea > Diadematoida > Diadematidae > Diadema > Diadema antillarum. Next base: position 535,769 of record NW_027272058.1, read on the forward strand.
TATTGTATCATTACCCTTTACCTGTCACTTCAGACCTACCCCTGACTTTAGTCTCAAGAAACATACTTTAATATTCATTTCCTTTTTGTTTCCTCAAATTAATGTGTACTCCGTGAGGCTGGCTAAAGAGCAGTTATTCTTTCTGAATCTCATTTATACATTCTTTAATTATGATGTGAGAAGTTCACATCACATGACAATGGTGTAAAGGTCCCAGTTATACAGACTAATTGTATAATTCGTTGTAGATGTAGCACAAACTTGGTCAATTCACCATTTTGCTTTTTCCACCCAAAAATGTAAGACAGATAGAAGGTTTTTGAAGGGTTTTCTGTCATTTTCATGTTCTGTGACTTTTCGCATCATTACATTTTTTTTTTCTACATTTTATTCATTGATTTATTTTTGCTTTGGTGCCTATTTGGGGAATGCAAGAAACTGCTACTGCTAAATTTGAATTGATTTTCAAGCAAGGAAAAGCATGACTTGATAAATACCTTTTGCTTTGTTTACAGAGTGAAATGTTAAATACGACAATTATGCTGTACGTGTCTCTCAGTGGTGTACCCCTGTGAATCCACTCAAGTCACATTATGGCATACAAATGGACATACAGTCTGAATTGAAATAAATTTGAGATGAATTTCAGTATAAAAGCATGTCTCTTGACTGAATGAGTATACAATACAGAGACAGAGGGAGAGGGTAGAAAGAGAGAGAGAGAGAGATAGATAGAAATAAAAGAAAAAAGGACAAGAGAGGGAGAGAAAGGGTACAATTAGTGCATAAATTGTAGAGAGGTCTGTAGTTAATAATGAAGAAATTATGGCATTATTGATGTATGTATATTGTAATGAGTACATATCACAGCAGGGTGCTACATAAGCACTTGCCCGATTGCCCGGGGCAAGTGAAAATCAAAGTCAGGCAAGTGTTTTGGAACAATGAGAAAAATGCTTGCCCGAATTGGGCAAGCAAAAAGTTTTGAAGCCATCTTTACTTCTCACCACTTAGGTGAAAAAGTCCCATCAATCCAACACCAACACTCTATCCAACCAAGTTTGTTACTCCCCATATGTGCTGTTTATTCAAATGATTGGGTTTTATCAAGCCCTTGGCTTTACAAGTGATTTCTTATATCTTTAGAGTTTCTTTTTGGGCAAGTATAATTCATGTTCGGGCAAGTGTTCTGCAACAGTTTGAAAATTTGCTTACCCGACCGGGCAAGTGGTAACAAAAAGTTGTGTAGCACCCTGCACAGAGATATAAACATTGTTGTATTTTCTCTTTCTCCCTCGCCCTCTCTCCCTCTCTTCTTGTATAGCGCCCTCTTCGCTCCCTCCCGTTTGGGTATTAAAAAAACCCTAAAAACAAAAACGGGGGAGGGGGGTAAACAAAGCTTTATCAACATCAATGATTTTCGTTATTCCGATGATGGTTCGTATAACCGAAAAAATAAAAATGAATCTTTAGATTTTTCCGAAGGTTTCTCAATCCAAACGCAAACAGAATCTGCGAACTAACGAACCTTCGGAATTACGAACTTGGATTCATTTTTGGATTTACACCAACCTTCGGAATGGCGACGCTGGTTTCATTTTTGCATTAACGGTCTTTCGGAGTACCGAACATTCGGAATAGCGAATCTTCGGAATAACGAACCTTCGGAATAACGAACTGTAACCATAAAAACAATCCGACGCAAGAATCACTGATTTCAATTAATTTTTATCCTGAGTGTAACCACGTCTCACTGCTTAACGACAGGGCGTTGACCCGCGAACGGCTGGTGTATCAATATCACGGGGAAACTGTAAAATCGCAGGCTGTAGTAAAAATACATTGTACTCGATTCATTTCATGGCTTAGAAATCCCACACCGGATTCGGTCTGGTGCGCCCTCTACAGCTGTAAGCCCAACGATACACACAAAAAGAACCTAGAAAAACACGCAAAAAACCACCCCAGGATTGCGCATTACAGCCACTGAACAGACTATAGAATTCATTGATCACAACCCGAAACCAGACGCGCAATCGATATCTGCAACCAGCCGTAACCAGACACTGTCAATTGACTGTAGAACGAAGGATACCCCACAGACACGAGCTACAAAACTTTAATTTACAGTTGGTCAGGAGACAAGATGTGAAAATCCTCATTATTACCTCGTTTTTGCATATCAGCAATTCTATCGGCGTCAAATCAACAGTGCAGCGCCCTATAATAACAGTTATCATGAGAACAAGCAGATAAAGTGATCAACTGTTACCTAACAATCATTGTGCTGGATATTATCAAGATACAAAGTTTAATGTTCGAGGAATCTCTGAACTTCTCTCCTGCTTTCTTCTTTGTGTTTTTTTTAATGAATTTGTGACATTTGAAGAAAAAAAAAATCCACCCCCCAAAAATAAACCTTAAAAGAAGAAGACAAATATTTTCTACATAATTATACAAAAATTGCAAAAATGGGAAGACAAGGAAGATATGACATTTTGAATTTCACATTATTTTCGAAAAATATTTCTTGGCCAGTCCTACGGATATTCAAATGAGCAAGTTGATGATGTCATACCCTCACAATTTTCATGTATCGTTATGAAATTTGGGGGAAAAATTTTACTTTTAGCTAATACAAATAAGAGCGTGTTCACATTAAAGATACATTATGGAGTTAATATTTTTTCTTTTTTGCTTTGGGTGATTTTAAGACAAGGTTTGTATCAACCAGTATATATGCAGCTGAAATATGAGGGTTTTTTTTTTGTCATTCCTGAATCTAAAATGAATAAGGAAATGTGAATGCATGACATCGTCAACTTCCTGATTTGAATATTCATAAGGACTGGTCAAGAGATGTTTTCCGGAAAAAAAGGTGAAATTTCAAAATTTTATATGTTCCTTAATTCTTATCCAAGTCTTTGTCATTTTTCTGTCATTCTGTAGGGAATATTTTGCTCTTTCTTTTCATGTTTATTTATTTTTCGGGTGGAACGAAAACTTCACCATAATAATCATATGAAGAGCTTGTTCGCAAAACCCGATAAGTCCATATTTGCCAAATGGAGATATTTGCGATTAAAGGTCAAGAAATATAAAGAGAATAATAAGAAAATGTTTGCTTCTTTTGACCATAACTTAAAAAATGTGCCTTTATATGTAGTGACCAATACATCATTTAAAGGTATTATTTTGTACTTCATGACAGAGACCGTACTTTAAAATCTTCAAAAATGGACTTATCGGTTTTTGCGAACAAACTCTTCATATATCTCACCCAATCAGATGTCAGCATTTTGATGTCTTACTTTTGATTTGACAGTTAGGCCTATACGACTCCACGCTAGTATAGCTCGATGCCAGAGTGCAGTTAAGTCTCCTTCGCTATTTCTTCTTTTGTCTGTCAAGGCTGTCTGACAAAAAATAATACCTATCTTTGTGGGTATCACCTGAACCACGTATTGGAAAAAAGAAATTACGATTAAATTTGAGGGAGAACAATAATAGGTATAGGTTGTAGGCCATTGGACGTCGATTGCAAGACTTTTACTGGGAAGACGCTCAAAGGTCCTGTTTACCTTTGGTAACAGTGATCAAAAAAAAAAATCAAGATATAACATCTAATGCATTATGTGTAGGTCTGTTGTACCACAAAACATCCTAAGATTTTCGCGATAAAGCCTAAAATATAAGGAGATATTTGTATTTTTCTCAATAAACCGTAACTGTAGACGGTTTAGTCTGGAAATATTCTTTTATAACTCTTGTTCACATATTTGATATTTTAACAATACTTAACATCGATTTTACTGATTCTCTTATTTTTACAGTGCTTGTTTCTATCCCTAACTCGCATTTTAGAACTATTTTGAAGCACTAATGCTGGGATTTTGTTTCATCTGCAAATGGTAAATTATGCCTTTCATCAGTTGGTAGCCTACCTTTCATATTATTGTGCAACAGTTTTCACATCCCCTGGAGTTTGGCCTTTTTATAGTTCTTGCAACAACTTCAAACGTTATGTTATCAAATAAGAGCTTGACCTAATTCCACTGACCTGAGCCTGTTTTATAAGGGAAAACAAATCAGGTATGGGGGGGGGGTGTTGGTGAGAAGATGATTAAGTGTAGGACAAGTTCACCTTCATAGACATGTGGGTTGAGCGAATGCAGCAATATTAGTAGAACACATCAGTGAGAGTTTGAGCAAAATCGGACAATCCGTTGAAAAGTTATGAATTTTTGAAGTTTCTGCTCAGTCGCGGCTGGATGAAAAGACTACTATCGCTTGTGATGTCACATGAGTACAACGATATAAAGAAAGAATAAAGAAAATGCAACATATTTCCATTTTTCTCGCATAACAAAAGACGACTCGACTTCTCTCTTTCAGAAGGCAGGGGGAATAATATTACCCTTAACATACGTCGGTAGCAAGTCGAAGAAATGTCAGTGCACTTTATACAAAAAGTAAAGTTTTGTGAAATTCTCTTTTTATTTTCCTTATATAGTTGTACGCATGTGACATCATACTCTGTAGTAGTCTTCTCTTCCAGCAGTGATTGCGCAGATACTGAAAATATTCGTAACTTTTGAACGGATTGGTCAATTTTCCTCAAACTTTCACTGATGTGTTGTACTAATATTGCTGCATTTTCTCAATCCTTATGTATATGAAGGTGGACTTGTCCTTTAAGTGTGTACGGAAATAGTAATGCAGTAGAGCATGTCAACGTGTTTAGAATGAATCGGGAAGGAGACATTTTAAGGTATCGCGTTTGGCTCTCGTTCAATTTCTATTCTTTTTGTTTTTGTTTTTTGTTTTGATTTTGTTTTTTTTGTTAAAATGAAACAGAATGGCTGTCTGAATGCCTCACGATAGTGTTATACTAGCGTCTATAGCTATACACTGTTGAATATACCAATTCGGTTTGGGTGCTGTTTTTTATGGTAATTTCTAACAGGGGAGGGGGGTTGCTTCAAAAATGCGTAGAAACAAGAGATAATTAAAATTTATGCACTGACATAGCAACGCACCTGGCTCATTGCATAACCCATTGAAAGTGTTTTGGATCTTCCGTAGGCGTTTTCACATTAGCCTGATAAAAATCCAAGCTCCAGATATGTTTTGCGATCGCAAATTAGCGCGCTATTTCATTTCCTATTCACATCATCCCTAACATTATCAAATAGCGATAGTTCGCATGAATTATACTGCTATTTCGGAAATTTCCCGATCGAGTTGGACTCGAGAAATTTTCTCGATCAATTAGCGCGCTAATTTGTACTCACATTATCAAATAGCCCGCTATTTCGTGATCGGATTAATTTCCAAGTCAGAAAATAGCGCGCTATTTCGAAACATCGGGCTGATGTGAAAACGCCTTTTGTAAGCCCCACAGTTATGGTCGCCATGAGATACAGAGCTCTTAAGTCGGATTCATCATGGAGATCTCACCTTACTGGATTCATTCTATGGAGAATCATGTCCCATTAGGCTGCGTCCACATAGAACTATACTATTCGGGTATTCGGTGCGCGTTTTCAAGGGCACGCGAATAGCTTGAATCGAACGATAGGATTTCCTAACACCGGGTCACATACGAGGGCACTATTCGAAAATGCCGAATAGTTATAGTATAGCAGAGTGGGAAGGGAATCGCGCTAGATCGATTTTAGAGCAGCGTATACCTGTCCATCTTTCGTTGATGAAAATGATGAAAATTTTGGTCTGGATTTGCCCTTTAGCAAAAATAAGCATGTAGACTGACATTCTGATGCAGTTTAGAAATTGTTATTGCTGGGATGATTGCGTAGGAGGAAGAAGTAGGGAGTTGATGGTGCGGGTGATGGTGTACTGGGTCCAATTGACGGGGCATATACATAGCGAATAACGAATAGTGAATACCGTATACCGAATACCATATACTTCTATGTGAACGCAGCCTTCAGGCGTATGAGTTAGCTAAACATGTCATACCTTCACGTATTGTCCATTGATCGTGTACCAAAAAAAAAAAAAAATGAAGAAAATTCAGTATTTCTGTCATTGAAGTTTGAACATAAGGTTATATCCTCATTGAATAACTTCAGGTAGTGATCAGTTAAATATAGGAGGATTTGAGCCTCAGGCATAGTTGAGTTTGAATGAAAAACTGGACATTTCAAAATTTTATGTACAAACTATAATCATACTGTCGTAAGTTGTGTAAGTGAATGACATGCTCACTTACTTTGTTATTTGCATATTCATAATGACTGGAACTGTTTCTCCCAAAATAGCGAAACTTCAAAATGTCATAACTTCCTTATTTTTCATCTGATTTCAATCAAAATCATACTGTTGAACTCGTAACATTTCACTCTTTCTTATAAGACTAACTTATAATTAGACTGGCGTTCCCCTTTAATCTCGCCTCACTTGGCAGTTTTATGTGGTTTTATGTGGACGTAATCATCGTAGCGCCTAAAGCGGCACATCCTTGAAAGATTATGAAATACATTCTTTGAGCGTTAGATAACAACACTGGAATGTAAGCAATCTACGCACACCACATCCATCCACACAAACAAAGAAGGAAACAAGAAAACATGAGACAGGGAAGAACGACGACAAAAACAACAATAACAAGAAAATCACACCAAGGGGCCCCCTGATCGCCATAAACATTAAATGAAGACAATGCACCATTTTAAGAAAGAAACAAAACAGCACGATTCTATAGACGAGCAGGGGAGCGATGCATACAGCACACATACACATCAGGGCAGTGTTTTGTGTGTGTGTGTGTGTGTTGTGTGTGTGTGTGTGTGTGTGTGTGTGGGTGTGTGTATGTGTTTGTGTTTGTGTGTAAGAGAGAAAGAGCTTCTCAACACCCGAATCAATTGACCCATAACATAATGGAGGACTACTTTTATCTCACGTTGTTTGATTTCTTTCTTTCTTTCTTTTTGCTGCGTTGTTAATCTTCACCCAAGCTCATTCACATAAATCGATCTTGACTCCAGAAAATCCTTCTTTCGAAAAGAAAAAAAAAGTAGAAGGGTTCGATTCAGCTTCACTAAACACTGAAGGTGATTTTGCCGGACTCCACCCCTCAGCTTCCCCGTCCTCGATTGCTCGTGTCCTCGGGTCATGGAGGAACCGCATGTGGAAGGACTCGCTTTCACCCGTAACTTCACTTATTGAAAGGCGGAGCTTAACTCCGTAGCTTATTGAACTCCTGCAGAAATAGGCATTCGGTGCCAGGCACGCCGAATCTGGTCCTGGATCTAACTGGACTGTGACGAGAATTTCGCAATCGTTTATCACATACCCCCTCCATTACATTAATGCCTTTGTCCATCTCTTCTTTCAGCTCCAGGTCCACCATATTCCGTTAGTCTTTGTCCAGGCAAGACCACTGCTTTCAAATTGGGGGATAGCTGTGGACAATCGCTCCATAGGACTGTCTTCTACCGCCACCGCCCTTGAACTCGAGTCAATAGCGTTATGTAATACGACAAGCCTGGCTTGGTGAAAGGCGCGAAGGTGCATTTTTTATCGTCTGAATCTTTCCTGTGTCTACACTCCCGCGTTGTTTGCTGGCGGCGGACGTGCGTGCGTGGCTGTGGGGCGCCGTGAAACAGCTGACGTGAAGAAGTGAAACTGAACAACATCATCATCGTTTTGAAACAACTCTCACTCCGAAACGTTCACTTTTATTTGTGCGTGTGTGTTTGTGTCGGCAAATAGTGTCAAGATGTCGAACTTGACTATGGAAGATCTTTCTCAGCAGCTGGGCGCTCTTAAGACAAATGCGGACCACTTCTTTCTTCTCGTCATGTCTTGCATCATATTTTGTAAGTAAAGCATAGGCTGGAGCCTGACATTGTTTCTTTACGATTTCATTACGCACCACGGTTCGAGTTCATGCTTGGCTGTATGAATTCGTTCGTCAAGTTGGGCAAGACTTCCATATGTACCCCCCGCTATATGTATAAGTAACATATATAAGTTAATTGACAATTTGGGATTAGGATTAGAGTTTACTCAGTTTAGGATTAGGGTTTAGGTTAGGGTTAGAGTTAGGGTAACATTGATCTCGGTGTCCTAGGGAAATGTGGACTTGAACAGAGGAAGCTAATACAATGTAGGTGTATATTAAATAGTGGGGGGTACATATGGAAGTCTTTCCTCAAGTTGTCCCACAAACAGACAGTGATTATTAGATAGACACACAAAATACTCTATACCTTTCTTTGAATAGTGAAAAGTCGTAATACGGCGTGGACACACGAAGCTTTTAAGCTCTGTTGTCTATGCAGCCTTTTTGGAAGATGAATTATACAATAAGTGAGCTTTTTGAGAAGGAATGTGAGGCATCAAAAATTCGGATTCAGATCAATTTATTCTCTAAGTGCATAAATGCTAGAAATGCTTAAGTTTGGTGAGTTTTCCTAACTGAATACGGCTTTGATAATAATATTCCATCCCCATTGCATGTATAGTCACGGAAACGTAGAAGTGTATTTCTGTCACGAAAAATCTTTCTTGGTCTTGTGCTTATAAGTTGCAAGATTTCAGGGATTATCTGAAAGAACAAAATGTAAATACATAAGACGGAATGTGAAATGGATTAGAAGGTATATGAGGTAATAATAGGCGTATTTACCGTCACGCTGCTTTGCCGTACTGTACACCTGCACTGTCGCCTAAAAAGGAGATGTCGCTTCCGCGTTTCGTCAACATCAAGAAAAGAGTTTTGCATTCCTTCAGTGTATCATGGAATGTGTCTTACAATGGGGGTCACAATGCATGTATGAGGCACCTGTTAGAAAGCGCAAGAAACGGGTGGATGGATTCTGATTATAAACAGACTAGTAGATTTCGAGAGGCGTTTATGCCAAATTAAAATGTACAAACAAATAGACAGACAACAAGAACAACAAAACAACCAACTCATACAAAACGAGGCACGCACTCACACACACCCATGGTATTTTGTATACGTGTATATACACACATGTTTACGCTCAAAACAATATAGTGGCCTAATACACGTGAGCAAAAAAAAAAAAGTTGAAAAAAAGTATGAAGAAATACGTACCCATCCAAAATCTATTCTTCTTTTCTATCTAAAATGTGTGTTAAATCCTGCCAAAATATGATAATTACTTAAAATAATGATTAAATGCCATTTTTCTCCTGGCCATGATCATGGGCATGCAGTGGAAAGCATCGTCTAAAGCTGGATCTAAATACAAAGGAGTAAATTCTGAGTTCAGAATCATCCATAATATGTCAATAGGTAGATAGGCCTAGGTATTTCAATGATTGAAACATTAAAGAATAAACGATTTTTGTTGTTGTTTAAAAAATACAACCTTCTTGACCTTGAACCTTGTAGTACATTTAAATCCCTTTCAGCAGCAGCTCCTTGGAACTATTCCCGCACAAGAAATGCATAAACGCATAACAATCCATCTTCTATTATCATTATAATCATAAGCCTACACAATTACGTGGACTATGATTATTAGGTGTCCGTGTTTTTGTTTTTACATCTCGTGTAGCATTTAAATTTCGTTGCATTTTCACCTCTTATTCTTGAGGGAGGGCGTGAGTGCGTATAGTGATCGGAGTGCAGAGAGTAAAGTGACTTTCAGAAGAACGAGCGAACGAAATGATCATCACACGTGGTGCGTGACTGTTTTTGAGGGTTCAGAGCGGTGTAAGAAGGTGTCGCCAAAATTTGTTAGGAAAGCTGCGAGGGTGAGGGGTAAAATTGCATAGATGAGTGCTTCTTTTTTTTTTTGTTGGTTCTTTCTTTGTGTGGGCCAGCTTTGGGGAAAATACTTGTGTCTGCATGCACTGCGCATGTACGTGCTTATGCGTGTGTGAGAGCTCTGTCCCAATTCGCAGGAAGTTTCGTGGGTGGGTGGCTTTTGTAGAACCCAACGTGTGGTGCGCCGCTCGAGGTGGATCCTGATGCGATTATCGACTTTGAAGATGCATTGAGCGAATTTGCTCATGTGTTCGCCACTGTTTTCATCTCTTGCATTAAAAAACAAAAGAGGCCTGATGTGCACGCTACTAGAGCGTGATGCTTTGTGAAAAGTGTTCCTTTTTTTCTTTTGTTATTGTTGAAGGGGAGAGAGAGAGAGAGAGGGGGGGGGGGGGTAAAGAGTATGGACCACATTTAAGGTGACAATAACCAGTTAGGCGTGAAGTAATGGATGGCTAACTCTGTATAGAAAGGATTGGAACGGTATTGTGAACAAAACATAACAATGAGGACGTTCCCTGCTATATGTGACCTGTTTTCGTGACCCTAAGACGTTTTCACTGTATAGAATAATAAGCGATCACATTACGATTGCAATTAATTACAATTATTGAAAATGAAATTAGAGAAATCATGAATAAATTTGCTAACGTACTTGTTTCAGTACATTAAAACTAGCTCCTGTTTACCATTATCGTTTTTTTTTCCTTCACAGTGATGCAGGCTGGATTCGCCTTCCTGGAAGCCGGATCAGTTCGCGCCAAAAACACGACCAACATTCTCCTGAAGAACGTGCTTGACGTGTGTAAGTGTAACTCCAAATGAAGAGCCTGCAACCAAAAGGCGCTAAATCCATCAGATTTAGCGCCTTTTGGTTGCAGGCTCTTCAAATACAAAGCACATGATCACATGATAAAACAAGTTCTGCTATCTGTGTGTATATCGTAGAGTATCGAGTTGATATATATGTCACAGTCTTTGTAATAGCTTGCGTTGGTAGCCTATCAGGTACTCGCACAAACACTCGGGCCAGGTGAGGGTTGTTAGAATCACTTTTAATAGCCATAGAACGTTTGAGGCTTCCGATGAATAGCCATAGAACGGGTGAGGCTTCCGGTGAATAGCCAAAGAACTGTTGAGGCTTCAGGTGAATAGCCGTAGAATGGTTGAGGCTTCCAATGTGCGGACTATGTCCTTTAATTGACATTAATATGCAGGAATGTCAGCTCAAAATGCTGCGGGTTTCGTCCTTGGAATAACTGCAGTGAATAAAAAAGGAATTGTGAATATCTAGGGATTGATAGCATCATTCACTGGGTTGAAGATAAACTTATCTCAGTGTTTCAAAGGCAATTAAAAAAATGACCATTGATTGTTTCGTTGCTGTTCATCATTATGAGAAAGGTTACGAACTTTTTTTATCTCTCGATTGTAATATATCTCAATATGATATACCAAACTCTCCTCTCTTTCTCTATCCCCGTTCTCTCCCTCTCCCTCTTTTTCAACATGTCAAGAAATCTACGAAATATATAAGTATAACTGTTTCTATTTGATATAATTATGGTCACAAATCAACATAACAAAATGTCCTTCATCGTTTGAAGAAAACTAAAGTACTACATGGGTATGAGATTTGCATCTCTCCAACGCGAAAATGATTAACGCAGTGGATGTATACCTCTACATTGTCACACGATGGTAATAAATTTTGTGCTCAATTTTACATAATTGTCAATAGGTTTAAAATAAGAATTTACTTTTTCCAGCTTCTGATGTTACATTTTTATTCTATATCCACCAGGTATTGGTGCGGTGGCGTACTGGGCCGTTGGGTACGCCTTTGCGTTCGGGGGCCAGGCCAACGCTTTCATCGGCTACCGGTACTTCTTCTTCGAGAACTTCCCATCCGAACTCTACTCCCACTTCTTTTTCCATTTCGTATTTGCGGCCACCGCAGCGACCATCGTTTCCGGCGCCATGGCAGAGCGCACGGAATTTGGTGCCTATCTCATCTACTCATCGGCAATTACAGGTACGGAAAATCGTCCCCTTTTCGCAGCCACCCTGACATCGAATGTTGTGTCAAATCGGTCGTTGTTCTTGTAGATATGCTTGCAGGGAGAGTTGTATCTAGCTTCTCCTTTATGTCTGGAACATCTGTCGAATCATTTGGTTATAAGGATTAAAATTAGCTTCTCTATACACAATCACAATGAAATAAAAGCAGAAAAGAAGTGAACGAACTAAGCAAAGCGCCCTCCTTGTCAAACCTTTTATAAGCATGCTGCTTCCGAAGAAAACGCATTAATTGTTTTCTTTTACTAATATTTTGAGCATTCTTATCTAATCAATTAAATGATTTTAATGGTTATTTTCTATATACATTAAGATCCGTGTTTAATACTCGATTTGTGAATCTATTTCCACTTTATTTGATACAGGCCAAAGATCGCTTCGATTACGATAGTATGACAATGTGAGCAAGATTAATGTAACAATAATCTAACATTCTCATTAATATCATCGTTATCAACAAATCAATTAATCAGTACGGTGAAGTATATAGCTTTGCTGTCATCGCTCGTCATTCTTATTGCTGTCCCTATTGTTACGTCCAAGGTCATTATAATTGACGCCGTGAAGGAAAAAAGGATTTTTTTTTTTTTTTTTGGTGGATGATATTCACCTCTTACTGTCCGATTAATGTTTCAGGAATCATCTATCCAATCGTGACCCACTGGGCGTGGTCGTCGGAGGGGTGGCTGGCTAACGGACCGAAAGAGCTCGCCTACCTGGTATTTAAGCTAAATCCGTTACAAGCAAAGAACACATCTTAACTTATTTATCTACTATGTTTATTTACACAAGCTATTATACCATTAAGTGACCAAAATATATCTCAATCACAACTTGGAACTTGGCCGAAAAAAAACCCCGTTATCAATTATGTATATTTGTAAAAAGAATACCTACAGCAAAATATGATTTGCACTGAAGTATAAGCAATGAATAATAGTGTACTTGAAATTCTTTAGATAAGAAAGCACAGAATAGAGTATCGTCTACGATTAGACTTTCTAAGAGAGAGCAGAATTAACAGTCAAATGGAAATCACTGGAAAAGGGAGTTTGGTACAGAAACTTCAGTTTGTATATATCCTTAAAAAGATATACATAATTCTATTTTATGTATATAATTAGCATAGAAAACATTGCCATGAAAACAAGATATATGAAATATACCAGTAGTTTTAATGGATGTAATATCACCGTTCACAAAGTTATAGCGACCCATGTACCGATGTAAATGGCTTGTTTTCTATCACTCACCTACAGTGGAGTTTTAACATCAAAGTGTTAAACAGGATAGACTGTAGCTTCGGACAGCAAATTCCAATCCAAAAATAAACCGTTTTAATCGTGGTTAATTGTTGTAAGCTGTTATTTTTTGCGATGAATTCTCATCGAAATTCCTTCAATTGTTCCTTTTCTCTACAAAGGACTTTGCTGGGAGCGGCGTGGTGCATTGTGTCGGCGGTACGGCGGCCCTGGTAGGGGCGGCGATACTCGGTCCCCGTATCGGACGGTATGATGAGAACGGCAAGCCGCAGTCGATCCAAGGACACACCATCCCAGTCAGTGCTTTGATCTTTTTATTACATTTTTCTCTTTTTGTGATATGTTTTCCTCATTTTGTTCTCCACTGAAAGATTAAATGCATTCTTCAGGAATATGTGGAATTTTATTTTACCCTGGTGTGTTTAGTTTTCATGGGTTCTATCTTTTAAGTCAAGAAATTTTTGAACGCATTTACCAACCGTTTTCCGACATTATTGTTGTCCGTGTGTGATATGAACACACTACAAACTCTCGAAGTAAATGTCTGCATATAACGACTGCTTTCTTTCAATGCCCGCTCCCTTTATGGCTCACCAATCAGGACCATATGCCAATATATATGATGACTTCCTTGTTTGAGCACTACAATAATAAAAAAAGGTCCTGTGGTAAAGGTTGCGGACACTTGAACTGGATATCCTGAATTCGAACAAAAATACGATGAAAAGGTCCTTTTAGTCCCTCTTTTCCTCCTGACCAAGGTGCATTAATGGATACCTGAGATTTCAACAAGGACAGAGCCTACATGGAAAACAGTCCATAAACTAACATGGCTGTCCTAAGTAAATACAACCTTACAATATTTCATATATGATTTGGTAATTTTCAAAGTATTTTTATTGTTCCATTGTATTGTCATGCCTATGAAATCTGTTCTATCATTCGCCAGAATGTTATCATACGTTGTTGTGCCTATCATTACATTCTACCACTTGCGGTATTTCCAATCATTTCTAATATTTCTGTTATCATTATTACATCAACAATGACTATACATCTTTACCAATACATTTGTTTGTCTCAAATACTATTTGCAGCTGATTTATATGTCTTTTTCCTTTAAACTTCACAGATGACAGCTTTGGGCGGATTTATCCTCTTCTTTGGCTTCTTTGCCTTCAACGGTGGCTCCCAGGCCAGCATCTCCGCCGAGGGGGATGGCAAAGTGGTCGCGCTGGCGATCGTCAACACAATCATATCCGCAGCCTTCGGCGCTCTGGTAGCCATGGTTGTAAGACGCATCGTGTACAAGGGAAGCTACTGGTCTCTGTTAACCACCATCAACGGCGGGCTTACGGGCATGGTAGGGTTGTCAAGTGACGCTTGTATGTACATAATCATGTGATATTTGTGAGTATAGAACGTTGTTACAGAATGATTAAAAAAGTAACCAAAGAGTAATGCTTTTGGTCAATAAAGATTTACCAAAAATGACCACATTTCCCCTCTATGGAATCACGATCAGTTTATTGTGTGGCGTCTATGATTTGATACAGAGAACATAATCATGTTTTAGAGACTTGATATCCGAAAAATGAAATTAAATGATATTTCTATGATGGTCATTAAACGTAGAGATTTGGAAAGTGAGGAAGTCCCCTCATGCAGTTGAAGCATAACCATTCTATTTTACAGCCGTTTATCATGTTCAATTTTGTTGTTGTTGTTCATAAATCCTCTACTTTTCAGTTTGATGAATTTTGCTTAGTTCTCTTTAATTCAGTATAGCCAAATTAACATAATGGTCATTATTGTACGTTGATATTTAGTGTCAATTCTCCGAATGATCGAGATGTTGCACATCTATCAGGAACTCGTGGACTAAACAAAACGGCTGATCTTAGGCCTGCAATCTGAACAGGGTTTTTCACATAATATTGGTAATATGATATGTTGAAGAGATCGTTTTGACCAGCCAGCACATTAACCCTATAAATAAGCAGTTTAGAAACTTTGTGCAACATGCGAAAGTGCAGGTATATAATTGTTGCGTGTGTTTAATATACAATGTAGCATTCGACAGCTTTGATTTCGCTTGCCCCTTGCATTTTCCAGGTCGCCATTTGTGCCGGTTGCAATGTAGTCCACCCATGGGGAGCAGCGATCATCGGAGCCGTGTCTGGTTTGACGTTCATAGGTTGGAGCTGTTTGATGGAGAAGATCAGGGTGGATGACCCGCTGGATGCCGTGGCAGGTTTGTATAGTCGTAGGACCTACTGTCAGGTTCTTGATGTAATTCTGCGACAGAAATCATTATTTCGTGCTCATTAGATTGGCAACCCTGAATGTTACTGAGGACGCGTCATTATTGAAGAAAAATACCTATTCGTTAAAACTCGTTAGGTTTGTACAAAATAAGTAATGAGAAATTAACAATTTCAGACAAAGACATTTACTTTCAGGTTCTGAAATGTTTTGGTAATCTAAAAGTGAATTAGATATAAGTCATGCGATTTGGAGGTCTAGGGTATAACCCCCAAAAGGCTCAATTTAATCATTTGAAGTCTATTCTTACATCATTTATTTCATTTCAATAAGATGTAAAACGGCATTTGATTCCTGTGTGGAGAGCTTTAACCTTACACCAAAGAATGGACACAGTACAACTCTCCTCCGCCATGAAAACCACATCACAAAACCAGTGATCAATCGGCATAAAATCACCAATTGACATTTTCAAGGTTATCTAAAAGTTTAAAGATCACCCACGATTGATAGATTTTAGCTCCTTCCCGATTCTGCCTTCAGACAATCACTGATTTCAAAAGTTGAGTGGGCTTACTTGTATTTAGAAGTCTTGATGTACAGATGCATTTTCTCTCCCCATGTTTACTCAGTTCATCTCGGAGGGGGCCTGTGGGGGATTTTAGCCACGCCCCTTCTCGCCATGGAAACGGGAATCGTCTTTACGTTCTCCAGGGCAGCTTGGGAGGTGAGTGAAAATCTTAAAACAATATGGAACATCTAAAAAAAAACAGCTAAGATTATTTCGGTGCACCTGATGGACAAATTGCTCAACATCGACGTAAACAATAATCCTTTACGTCGATCGGATATGGGGCAGTTTGTCAATCAGTTGCAATAAAAACAACTCGATGGAAGAATTTCATCAATTCAGATAAAAAATCATTCGATTTATTTTTACTGATATTCAGACATTTGGATAACAATTACGACACTAACAACACACGCTTGCATAGTTACTTCAATAGTACTGTCCAGAGAAAAATTATTGTTTTAAGAGCAGGTACAGCACAGTGTGACGGTAAGCGAAGCTTTAACATTTCCAGTCACTATTATATGCTACGAGATGCAGGGATACATGCTCGCGCATATACCACAGTAGACACGAGTGTGTGCATTTTGCATGGATATAAATGCAATTATTTTCTGAAATGAAGACATAAACTCTTTCCTTGCGGTTTATTCCTGCGTAACTGATGATTATATTCATGTTTCCATGACAACTGTAGGCGTTCGGATGGAACCTCCTCGGTGGTATGGTGATTATTGTCTGGGCTGCCGTTACCTCTCTTATTCTCTTTGGCACCATGCATGCTGCGGGAATTCTGCGAGTTCCGCCGGAAATAGAGGTCAAAGGTAAGTTTCTTTTGTCATTTTTCTATAAATGTCATTCTCTGTTTGCGTTCCCGAATTCGCACCAAAATCCCAGGTCGATCTATTCCATGCCAAAGATATTCGATTTAAGAATATGAAGGAACGTCTGTTTATCATTGGTCATTTTCTGATTTGCTGTATTCTCCACTTTTTTTTTTTTTGGTGATAGTCCTAGTGTCACGTACTTTGTACTCGTGTGTCCTTCTAGCATTGTGAAATGCAGCATTTATGTGTAATATGGTTTATTTTGAAAGAGCTAAAGAACAGTCTATTAATTAAAAAAAAAATAAAAGAAGTTGCTGAGGTCAGCGCGTGTGCATTTTGTGCACCATGGGATATATATAGGGACAATGGGTAACTAGTCCAATTCGAAACGGAATAGAACACGGGGCAGCCCAATGACCATTAGCGGATTATCAATCAGGCGACCGAAACGTTTTTTTTTTTCATGTTTGTTTGTTTGTTTGTTTGTTTTTTGTTCCAGGTCTGGACATCCCGAAGCACGGCGAAGCGGCCTACCCGTACGCCAGCTACGGCAGTGGTTGGGAAGAGCGAGGGACCTCCAATGGTTTCCATGCAGGTAACGGTCTAATTCCCTGGCTCACCCCTTATCACCCCTTACCTAAAAGTAATGGGAACATGGCGGTATGGTGTACGGGACTCCTGCACAATAGTTCGGTTCCTGTCTGATGCCCTCATTCCAGGACAAGGTGTTTTGATTTCCGATTCACATCCCCCGGTTACGTCCTAACCCGAGAATACAGATAATCACCTCACAACGGAAGAATGATCTCAGTACTAGGGTCTTCGGGAACATGTGAACATGTGCGAAAAAGAAGTGTGTGTGTGTGTGTGTGTGTGTGTGCTGCTGTTGTTTTTGCTGTTGTTGTTTTTTATTGTAGAGCTTGCCGTAGCCATGACTTAATAATTTGTTGTATTTTACGATTTGACAAAATGCACCGTAGATAGGTTAAACATAGGGCTAACGTGTTTGCAGTAAGAGCTGCTAACAATTTTTCCAGCACTCCCCCCCCCCCCCAAGAAAAGGCAAAAAAAAAAAATACCCCCCCCAAAAAAAAAAAGAAAAGAAAAGAAAAGAAAAGAAACCTAACCAACGACCAGGAAGCAACATGACCAAAAAAAAAAAAAAAAAAAAAAAAAAAAAAAACACACGAAAGGAAGAAAGAAAAAGAGAAAGAAATATCTTTTCGAATGTAACAGAACTTTGAAGATGTCTTCTTTCTTTGCCCCTGTTCTTTGTTTTTAATGGAAAGTAGTATCTTATACTCAGTTGTTTTTTTTTTTTTTTTTTGCTTCTAAATGATGCTGTTGTTGCCAGGTAACCACGATTATGTGAATGCTGCCTTCAACGGCCAGGATGTGACGAAAGCCACATACAGCGCGGATAACAGAGAGGCCGATCTGCCCCTTTAAGACCAAGTCGTCATATCAACAAGGCGTCAATGATCATTTGGTCACGTGATCGACTTATTCTTTTTAAAAAAAATTGTTGTAACAAATTATTATTGATTTCAAAGCATAAGGTGATGGATGGCTACTTCATGAACTCAGTATCTAGTGTCAGGACCTAAACTGCATTATCCAATTTGCGAATGTGCCCTTTGAGACGGTTAAAAACATTTTGCTTTTTCTTTTGAAAGAAAATGAGAATCAGAAAAAAAAAATGAATCAGTTGAAATTAAATATATGAAGCAATGATTACTGTCAGTAAGGAATGAAATCTCAATTGCATAATACTCGCAAATATGAATATTTCTGCTTCGATAGATTTCCCCGGTCCAGTTCTCAGTATACGTATTCACGTGGACAAGTGGTCGAAATTCTGTATCCCGTCTCAAACGTTTAAGAACTCTTTCAAAGTTTTGTACCTTCTTGAAATGGAAAGCACGACTGTTGCGTAACAATCACTCTCCCGATAATAGAAAACACTTGCTTTGGTTTGGAGATTTTTGCGCTCACGCGAATCTTTCATCTTGCTGATACCTAAGCGAGTATGATAATAATTGTCTTATTCTTTTCATATTCATGTTGTAATGAAATTTCTCGGAAGAGTTAGAAAATAAGGGGCGGAAATTCTTATTCAGTATTGTGAAGGTATAGTGTCTGAAGCACGTCGTATACTTTATTTTTATTGTCAAACTACATGATTAGTATAAACCTTGATGTTATGACCTACCACAGACTGAAAAAAAAAGTTGGTTTACCTTGTTCTTGTTGTACGATATTTTTCTTTACAGGTTATTATTGAGAAGAATCTATTTTTCTATCTCATTTTTCAAATGCAAGCTTCTTTTTGACCTTGTGATGTTAGAATATTTTTATACAAAACTGTTCAGGTATTCCTTTTTCCGCTCTTGATAAGGCTGTGATTTTTACTTCGTTACTCAGTTTACTCAGATTGTCTCACGATGAATGAGAATTATTTCGAATACTTATTACGTTTACAAGACTCTGGTATTCGTACTGGTACTGGCATTAATGTTCACGTACTATAATAGTGTTTTTCCTTTTAGTATTTTGAAAGGTTTGTTTAATTTGTTATATTTTACAATGTTTTCCTTCTTCAACTTATGTCATGTCCTCTCCTTACTGAATATATT
Organism: Diadema antillarum; assembly: GCF_040938485.1. Lineage (NCBI taxonomy): Eukaryota > Metazoa > Echinodermata > Echinoidea > Diadematoida > Diadematidae > Diadema > Diadema antillarum. Next base: position 555,178 of record NW_027272058.1, read on the forward strand.
TCATAAAATACAGACACTTAAAAAGCAAAATAAAGGGTGTGTGAGGTGTGACTTGGTTGAGTTTGTGTTCAATACTTCTACTCCTTTTAACAAAACTAAGATTAAAGTGGATATTTTCTTTTATTTCTTTATTCAATTTTTATTTGAAAAAGAACAAAATCAATGAGCAAACAATCTGTTTAGAAAATAACGCTATTTTCAATGGGTATAATGTATGTATATCTTGATCTTCATCTTTATTCATCATTTTACTGGCGACATTCCAGGTTGATACCCAGCAAAGACGTACCATCTCTCTTTGCAAAGTGGTTGTATCAAGACAATGACAATAACTTCAGCCCAATAACTTTCTGCCGTGAAAATAGTGCGCGCTGATCACCAGTGGTATGAAAATTAATGATCACCGAGTTGTCACCTGGAAATACTGCTACTGCGATTGTATATGGCTGGATCGACAGTACGTGATTTAAAGGAAAAATGTAGCCCTTAGCACGTGTGGTTTCATTTTATGCATAATGTGAAGTATAACAAAACGCGCCATTTAAGTCTGCCAAAATTTGGACAATCCGTCCAAAAGTTATGAAATCTTTTCAGCCAATACCCGTGCATAATATGCTTTCATCATTTACAGAGACAACTCCAAGTTGGATATCACAGTTGTGGAGCGATACAAAGAAAATACAAGTAGAAATGCAGGAAATTTATTTTCTGAGTGCACATATCCCCTTGATTCATTACCAAATATAATGCGATTTCCCTTGCCTTCAGAAGGAGTCACATAAATAAAGGGCTCTTCCGTAGTTACTACAAAAATATGCGTAGGCAAATTTAGAGAGAAAAGAAAGTTTAAAGGTTCATTTAGACTCGATAATGAGATTATAGATCAGATTTCGAAATGAAATATTAGTCATATAATACAAATGAACTGTACAGTACATGTAATTATACAGTATATCATCATCTCTTTTTCTTTTTCACTCAAACAAAAAAGAGCAATGCTGATAAGTGAATGGCGTTTCTTAGACCGGTTCTGTAATGTCCTAAGCTTTTATGCATGCTTGATGTTAACAAAAGTTGCCCTTTAGCAACTACAAATTTTGACGGAGACTTGCCCAACCTAGCAGCAACTATATAAAAACGATTTCCTGCCTACATGGAGCATAATGGAAGGGAGCAGGTGAATAAAATACTTCGTTACTTGGCAGATGCAAAAGGAATACAATACTTATAAATTGTAATAAATTAAAGAAACTGTATAATTGCTAAGTTTAATATTATTGAAACATGGCACTTAGATGCTATCAATCGTTTGAATATTCATTTGTATTATTTACTGACATTTCTTTTTCTTTTGCGAGCAAACACAACGGAGGGATGTAGGCCTAATTGTCTTACTCGGCAAGACTGGAATTGATCTGCATACAAGCATTACGAAATTTGATTCCACAACTTCCCTTACGTCCAATAGAATTCAAACTTTAACCGTCAAGTTCCAAAGTATTAAGTTGGCTGCAAGTTTCCCGGCATACCGAAAATAGCGCTGAAGAATCTACGGATGGCATGATGTTTGTTTGTGAAGGGTCTATTGTATCTTTATTGTGCAAATAGGAGAGCAACCTGCTCAGTCATGCACTGACTTGTATTAGCCTACACCATGGATGCCGAATGAATGGGTGTTTCCCCTCGACAAACTCGAGAGAAAGTTATGCCTTGAGCGCGCAAAGGGGCCTTGACGTCATTCTTGATGCATGGAAACCAGTCTGAGTATAGACACCTTCGATTGCCGTTAGGCATGTTAAATGGATCGTGTAGTTTTGGTTGAGACATAATTTCAGATTTCTAACATTTCGTTTTTTGGTGAGATAATGAGCAATCTCTTATGAAATATGAAAGAGCATGTAAATCCATGAGAAATTGCATGCTTATTTTATGAAAATTGGTTTTGAAATGGCTGAGATAGCCAAAACAGAGCGACTCTAGTAAAGTGTGGGTCTCACCTTTTATTACGATCGCTTTGTTTTACTTTGTTTTTGGATGTTTCGGTCATTCAAAACCCGATTTTCATCAAATAAACTTTGAATTCCTCTTAAAACGGTATGCTCTGTACTATTTTATAAGTGTTTTCTTGGTATCTCGCGAAAAGTTAAAAGCCCAATTCTCATCTCCACCAATACTGTACTATCCCTTTAAACTGCACATTACTTGAATATGTGACCATTCTGAAGCAAATAATTTTCACATAACAATAGATATATAACGAACCCTTAAATGAATCCCACAAGGACTGGAACAATCATCCCCCAGCATTCCCACTGATCAGTATCTAGCCATCCCCTTTAAAGACAAAATTGGCGTACTGGAGCAAGACGGTGCCACTAAATACAAGGCAATTAAGTACCTGAAAAACCAGTCGTCTGTCCGACGGCCACACAAGATTGCACGGTGCATCTCGCCCTATATACAGCGCTTCGTTTCTTTTACAACTTTTTAGTATTGGAATTTGAGGCACTTGCGAACCCTAATTATTACGCAATTTGCTACGTATAATCACCCGGTGAAAGCTGCAGGTTAAAGCAATCCAAGCAGAAAGCAACGACACGTAATGCTGGCAAACGCACGTTGAATATTCAAAAACATGTAACTTATTACACTGACCGAAGCATGATACTGTCACAGTAATCACTATACCATTGAATAGTCAAATATAAAGTAATTCATGCGCAATATTTCACACACTGGCACTCTCCCGTCCCCACCCACACATACGCACATAAGTGAATGAATGTATGCAAGAATGACTAAATGAATGACTAAATAGATGCATATATATGTATATATATATATATATGTGTGTGTGTGTATGATACACCGTGTATATGCCTACATATTATTTCAATTTATTACATAATAATGAGCAATTTATCCACAGAATATTTCAAAGCAGTAAAAGACGTTAGATATGAAATGATATAGATAGGGAATACCGAACAAAACACACTACTCGTGTGTAAAAAAAAAAATTGTGAAAAATGATAAAATGTGATTTTCACTGAGTTTTCCCAATTGTCTAATGGATTTTGTTCTTTTTATTCCAAAGAAGTGTACTCGCATGAACATGATATAAGCAATTGCCCATTTTGGTTTAACCTTTGGTACGTCATCTGATGTGGAGTCGGGTGAGCGTAGTTATACGTAAACAGTGAGGTGATATCGTCCTCTCATCTAATTTCCATAATATTATTTGTCTGGAGATCACTTTTGGGCCAGACATTTACAAAATCACTATATTCTGTAAATTCATCATTTGCCTCGAGCTCTTGTTTCTACTTTAGTTGGATATTTCTCGAGATTATCACAAACTTAAAATTGGCAGTGGATCTATAGGTATATAAGCGCCCAAAGAGACAACAATAGGGAAAGAAAGCGTGCTTCAAAGATTGGTACCTGCGACAATCACTTGCGCTGTCGGGTTCTGTAGTGATTTAAAGGAAACCAAAACCCCAAGAGAAATGTGGATTGAGTGAAGGTAACAACATTAGTAGAACACACCAGTGAAAGTTTGAGGAAAATCGGACAATCGATGCAAAAGTTATGAATTCTTAAAGTTTTGGTGTTGGAACCGCTGAAAGAGGAGATTACAAGAGGTTATGATGTCATGTGTGGACAACAATATAAAGAAAATATAAAGGGACTTCCACCAAAATTAATTTTTCATGACAATTACACATTCTATCAACTAAATACTGACATATATGTTAAGGGTAGCAATAATATCCCCCTGCCTTCTGAAAGCGGTTAGTCAAGTGCTTTTTCATTATGATAGAAAAGTGAATTTTTGTGGAATTCCCTTTATGATATTTTCTTTTTTTTTTTTCGTTTAAAACAGTCTTGAGAAACACTAACATGTTGCAGCAGCTCGTGTTGGGAGCGTCTATTGACAATGTCGCTTATTATGTAGTCTACACTGGTCTGTTGTACTATTATATGCTACGGTTTTGTCACGCTAGCTTGAATTGGAACCGATTCGTCTGCACGTGACAACATAACACCGTCCGGCTCTTAGCGGTCCGATGCGCCGAAGTGCGTGCAAGCACAAGTTAAAATACAGGCAACACGCGTGCCTCACAAAGTTGTTTGATAGTGCAAAAAAAGTAAGCATCAATATGACCTTCACATGGAATCGTCTCCGCCGCCATTCTTCCTTTTAGCAGTCACGCGTGACACTGGAAAGGTACCATCTCGTAATATTTCTCTCTTTCTCTCACTCTTTGTGAATCCTCGTCATGGTTAGTTGATCTCGCTGAAAACCCGAATCTGAACCGGTCTAGGAGAACACTGAACCCATTGCTAGCCGGGGTCGTCTCGTGTTATTAGCCATAGTCTCCTCTGAGTTCCTCCGAGAACCAGTACATCCACCTCAACTTGTCATGCTTGTCGTTTGCAGCGGCTTTATGTTGATGTTACATCATTGAAACGAAAACGCTCGAATATTTGACGGCGTACCTTGAAATTAAACTACCTTTTTTGTTTAAAGATATCCAGACACAACTTCATCCTAGATAGATTCGAACGACAGAAAGACGTACAGAGAAGAAGACAGAAATAGAGAAATTAAAGAGAAGAAGAAGACAAGAGAGGTATCGGATTTAGTTACTAAACTTCGGCAAAGTTTCTCCCAGGTTTTCGTGGAGTTGTGCGGTTGTCGCAGCTCTGGTTTCTGCGAATTCTTTCAAGATGTCGAATTTAACTTTGGCGGAGATGACGGGGCAGTTGAGAGCACTTCAGGCCAACATGGATTCCTTCTTTCTCCTCGTTATGTCCTGCATCATTTTCTGTAAGTAAAGTTAAAATGCATACATTTGTATATTCTTAGCCCGGTATGCTGATCTCGATCATTCACTTTTGCAAAGCCCAAAGGAGTATACTCTATACCTTCATAACTATAGAACTAATTTGTCACGACGTGTGAGCACGTTCAGACCATGTTGAAACGCGTTCACCCCACTCATTCCATGTTTTATAACTATCTGTTTACAGTCATTTATTTATCATCGATCTACCAAACTATTATAATCTACCTGACCGACGCATCACGTATCATATTTGTAGTTACGAGAGGTAAAGGATTTCACTAGATTATCATACATTTTGATTAAATATCAAAGAAGATCTAAGAAGAATATCTTGTACATGACGGAAACTTAAAGTTGCCCAGAGTAAATCTGTCGTCATACGTTTATTGATCTTTTTTTCTGTCATAATTATTGATTATCTTCAGTTGTTCGAAATCGTTCGTATGTGCTAGCAGACGTTGCAGTTGTTATCTAAGTGCCTTTTATTGCTGCCAAGCTTTCGATCCTTTTTACAGGTCTTATTCAATTAAGGGCTTGGGATGTAAACAAAATGCAACCAATTTGCATACACGTGAACATTTACGGTGTATTATGAGGAACTTGCAACGAAAAGACGCTAAATCAATTGGAAAATGGTGGATGTAGAGCCTTTTGGACGCAAGCTCTGCATAATATGTCTTCATTGAGAATCATTGACCTTAATGTCATGAAGTATATGTGCTTAGATAAACTATGTGTTTGCGCACATTTATTTTGAAAGATAGATTCCAGAAGTGATATATAATATATTTACATATATATTGTATTCAATATATAAGATGATTAGATTTGCCGAAACATGTTGCAATGAAACAAGGCCATAGTGTAAACATGGTCCAAGTCAAACTCGGTGTAATGGAAAATATGCAAACTGCATCGATATATGTAAAGCATTCTGTCTGAAGTGTAAACTTCCCGTAATGTAGACATTATACTCAGGTTTAAGATTTAAGCAATCTCATTATTCTACACTGATTTATATAATTCCATTCTATCTCATATTCGCTGAAATTTCCTCTGCCCTCACCGTCAACTTGTTATTCATTTACCTTTCTAATTCTTTCAAGTCATCTCTCTCTCTCTCTATATACATATACACTCAGCAAAAACAAAGAAAGTAAACATTTAGATTTCTCATAGAATATTTGGCTGAAAGCTAATGTATTATATACCATATTGAAGGTAATTTAATTGGCTATTAACCTGGTAGGTCAACATAAATGGAAACTTTACGCATGAGTGAACACCATTGTTTTTCTCTTCCAGGACACAAAAGTAAAAATTGCAAAACTGAACAAGTTGTCATTCATGCGTATGTGCTCTTCCATAGAACAATAAGAACAAACAACAAATTTCACACAAAAAGAAACATGAATTCAGTTGAAAAACTAAACCTTTGATCTCTATGATATCTTAAAGCCCAAAAGATCAATGAAGGCTAAAAATAATGGAGGAAAATAAAGCATCTTATGTCAAATCAAAATTCAAATGAAATAAGAGAAGAAGTAATAACAAAAATGGTACAAATTTGAGCTTTTTTTTTCAAATTAGGAAATTGTAAATAATGTTTGGTTCTTGAAATTGTCTCATGGATTCTTAAATCACTAGATTAAAAGAAATAGATAAAGAAATTCTGCTCATTTAATCATCTTTATGCTTATTATTCCCTATGTCATTTGAAGTTTGACTTGACAGACAATTCTTATTTTTCCCCTTTAGTTCCCCACTTCGTTTTTCTTAGAGGTTATAAAGAGATAAAGAGAACAAAAACTTATTTTCCTATTTCATTCATGTCTCTCATTGTGTTAAACTGGTCTTTTGTTGTCAATGTTATCGTGAAGGGCACTTGCAATGAAAGAGAACATGTCAGTTTTTGCAATTTTTAATTTTGCGCCTTGGAGAACAAAAACGAATGTGCTCACTCATGCGTAACGTTTTCTTTTTAATTAACTTATTAGTTATATAGCCATTTAAATTCCCTTCAATATGATATAAAAAACTTTGATTTTCATAAAAATCTTCTATGAAAAATATGACCTCGAAAAAGTGTTTACTTTCTTTTTATGCTGAGTATATACATATATACATATGTATATATTATATAGATTAGTATATATATATATGTTTATTATATATATATATATATACATATATGTATGTATTGATATTTATTTATTTATTTATTTATATTTACATTTATATTCATATTTATATTATCCCCTGTCTCTGTCTGTTACTGCTATACAAACACGTGTGCCATCTCTTTTCTCAACAAAGTCACTTTGAGGACAAGCGATCAAAGGTCGGTCAATGTCGGGATCGAGCATGAACAAAAATATAATCCATCAGACGACAATGAAAAAGCGCCAGAGTCATATTATATTTGCGAGACACCATCTTTTGTGATTGAGTAAATCATGCTTTCTCTTGGTCTGAACAGCGTGCAGAGTAGTGCTTTCGGCATGTCGATCATTGCCTGTTCGATTGTATCATCTTCCTGGACAAATTCACTACGTTTGTCAGGATTTCATTTGTCCTTACTTGAGGGAAACGTTTTGTTTTTACCAATAACATTTTGGGGGAGTTGCTTTAGGTTTATATGGTTAACGTGTAATGGGCCATAATTAGCCCCGTAATAATTGTGATACTTGAGTAAAACGGAGGAAAATGTCAAACAAAATCGATAATAGCGGTCTGATGGAAATTGATTTAGATGTGGTTGATAAGAATTAATTCTTCGACGAAAAGCAAACTTCATCTGGAAGCTCAAAGTGTATGTTGTTTTTTTTTTTCCAATTTAGAGGTACTACCTTGTTGCGGAGTATAGGTTTACAAACTAAGAATGATGAAGTATACAGTTTGAGCGATGCAGTCGTATTCTTTCGTTTTAGAAACTCCGCGGAACTTGAGCAGAATCCCTCCCGAAAATTTAAGGACTGAACTGAAATAATTAATTTGGTTTACTTGAAATCAAAATACAACTAACATTGAATCTTTCGTGCACTTTATTGATTTTTGGATATATTTATTTCTAAGTGTATATAGCATATGTCTTTATGGGGATCATTAATTTGTGTGAAACATTGATTAAACAGGAGCTGCACCAGTTGATCGAACATCGCCGTAAATGTGGACAAGGGTTCTCACTGGCCACCAGAGATTCAAGGCACCAGAATAATTAGGGTAAATTGATTTCCATCGTCTGGTTTCACTTTTTGTGTCCAACAAGACAGGTCAATGCCCTTGGCGGCAGAAGGTCGCAAACCCCAAATTTCCATAAGAGCGGTTTTGTATAGGCGCATGTAGCTCAGGATACGCTCTCAGTATAGTCCGCTAGGTATAATCTTTACTAGATACCTCCGACTGCCACAAAATAATAGTTCAGGACACGCTCTGAGATAGTCCGCTAGGTAGCCCTATACTTCTTTCGACGGCCACAAACTATTCCAAACCTCGTGGTTTTCTTTTTCAACACTCAATGCTCCTATCGACGTCATGAGCATCACAAATTGGCTTGGGGGCAAATCATAGCAATCAGTTACCAGTTTCACCAAGGAGGACTGGTGAGATACCACCTTGGTTTTACCCATTGAGGGCAGATGGTGCTGATCATGTGCAGTCGTAGGAAACATGACAACATTAACACTGTCCTCACTGCGCTCTAACTCTTAAACATTCTCTCTCCCCCCGATTCTGAGTCTGGATTCATCGGCGTTCACGTGAATAGCTTTCAGAAGTTCAACATAAAACTGGGGACCAATTCACGCGTGTATCACGTCCTCAGTGAACTGTCCCTGGATCGAATCGACAGAAGACCTTATTGCTTTTTTATGAGGGAATTTCAGTCACAATGAACAGTAGTATCATTTTATTCGAAATGAATACAACCCTCAGACTTATAAAAAGTGAGACGTTGTCACGAACGCAAGCCGCAGCACGCTTGGAAAGAGAATGAATAATTAAACGACTTCTAGTTATCTCAACTAAAACTCTATTCCCATCCTTTGCATTACTCAGTTTTTTTCTTTATGTATCTTTTTTGGGGGGGGGGGGCGGTGGCGGGGGTTGAGCAAGGGTGTTTTACAGGAACATGATATTGTTCAGATTAACTGAACTAATTACCTTGCCTAATGCAGGGGCGGATCTAGGAATTCTCTAAAGGGGGGGGGGGGGGGCGTGACTGATATTTCTGGTGCCACTTCCGGGTTTCATTTCATTTTTTTCTTTTTATTTTCTTTGTTTTTAACGAAAATTAAAGGGGGGGGGGGGCGTGCGCCGGTTGCGCCCCCCTCTGGATCCGCCACTGTAATGGCTATCTGCCAGAAATGTGAATGCGCAGACACTACATTACGTTCACTTTTTTTTTTATCATTGCACGATTGCAACACGTGATACTGCACATCTCAGTAAATAATGATCATTATTTTCGTCCGTTGCTGAGGTCGAATAGGAAGATAAAATGTGCAGTCACGGTGATGGGGGGGGGGGGGGGCTGAGAAGGGGAACACACAGTTGATAGAATGCTTTGAACGCCTTCGTCTTGCACGTCAGGGGTACATTTTTAGACAAAGCGGCGGGGGGGGGGGGTTGCAACAATCCTCCACTGATATAGTTAGTTGTTAGTTGTGTTGGATCTTAGATGTAGTAAATTATTTACGGGTGACTTGAAATGATTTTACTTACAGCTTAAGAATTCGCCATCATTCGCATAAACAGTAACCAAAGTACTCGTGTAGAGTTATCCTGCTCAATTTATAATTTCCACTCACTACTATAGTTGGATCAACGGCGGGACCGCTTCACCGGGTTGAACACCCTGCTCTTTGCGAGGAATAAATGAAGCATGATCTTATACGTGGTTGAGCTGTGACCCTCTCACACACGAGACCTCCATTTAAAGTACTACCCGAGGGACAGTGTTTTGTCTCTTTATAGAGACACCACGGTATGATTACACACAATATTGCTCAGTGGGACTCGGGAATCGAACCCGGGTCCTTTGATGCAGACGCGCTATTCCGATTGAGCTAACTCGCCATCAGTGACAGTGAGTCACCCGTTTACGAAGAGTGAGAAAAGCATTTTTTATGTTTCACCATCGCAAGTCAAACTGATCTTTGTTTTAATTGAGTGAGTTCAAGCTAAATACCTCCCTCAGCCCCACCCCGCCATGGCCCCCCCACCCCGCCAAAAAAAAAAAAAAAAAAAAATGAAAGAAAAACAAAACACGGCAACCCTTAATCTTTGGAGGGCACATTATGATAAGAGGACCTGGAATAAGATTACAAAGTGTCTTTTCATGATGCGAATTTCATTTCTATTTCTACTACTTGTTTGATTTGAGTCAGCCTTGAAAAACTCGGAACCATGAAGCAAAAGCTGATGCACACAAACATGTCTTACACCTGCGCGACTGAAAAAAAAAATAGTCACCATTCCAGAACCGACATGAAAACTTTGTCATTTGCCCTATGTAAACTTCGGTGAACATGTATGATTGTGACAGTATAGTTTCATTGCAACTGCTAGCATTATGACACGAATATGTAACCGCACTTTGTGTATTTCAGTAATGCAGGCTGGATTCGCCTTCCTGGAAGCCGGCTCAGTTCGCGCCAAAAACACGACCAACATTCTCCTGAAGAACGTGCTTGACGTGTGTAAGTACTTGATTACCCGAGAATGGAAAGTTTGCTCAGTTACAGTCGCCAACTCTGTCAAAGTAATGTAAACAAAAATAACAAACTCAGGCTTCGAGAATGCTTAATAATTATCATTATAGATATTGTTGTTGATATTATTATCGTCAGCATAATACATGTATATGATGATGATGATGATTGTTTAGATGATCGAAAGTGGTTATGACGACAATTGAAAAGTCCTGAGATGTTTTCTTATGAAATGTATCAGATGTTACGATTTGTGCGTTTACCACACAGCCAAAGTAATGTGCAAAACATTAGTTTGGTAATGCTCATTTTAGCCAGCGTTATTGTTCATGATATAAAAGACGTCCAAGTGGTTTTTTTTTTTTCAGGGGCAGAGCTTAGTTTGTACAGAAAACAACAACAACAGCATAACCGTAAAATGAGTATAAAAGCTTGATCATGCAGTTCCAGACTTTGAGACTTGTAGACCTATTCACATATGCCTGAGAAGTCAGCATAGTATTGAGTATCGGGGGACCTTTCGGGATTATTTCACCTGCTGCATTGTTCCGTGCAGGCGGTATGATTACTCCATTGAATTTCAGGGATTTGCTTCCTCTTTCAATCGCATTCACAGGAGAAACAGAGTTACTGGTAACCATGGTAACCCGCCATCTTACCAAATACAAAAAGGTGTTCTTGTCATGATGTAATCCATGTGAACGTAGCCTACTACGTAGTTTCACATCTAACACGAAATGGAATCATGATTTCAAGCCTGTGGTTGCCAGTTATATCTTGTCTGCAAGCAACATCACCATCAATGGTTTTAATATCTTGTGCTGTTAAAGGGATTGTATAATTATGATAGTTTTGAGGAGATTTTACTTTTTCGTGAGATATCAAGAAACCGGTAGTGAAATGGTACAGCGCATACCATTCTAAGAGGAATTCAAAGTTTAGTTGATAAAAATTGGTTTTAAAATGGCTGATTCATCCAAAAACAAAGTGAAACAAAGCCATCGTAATAAAAGGTGGATCCCACTTTTGATTAGGATTGCTCTGTTCTCGGTATCTCAGCCATTTCAAAACCAATTTTCATCAATAAAATGTTGAATTCCCCTTGGAATTAGACCTACATGCTCTTTCATATTTCTCAAGAGGTTTCTCATTATCTCACCCAAAAATGTTAGAAACTTTGAAGTTAGGTCTCAACCAAAACTATACGATCCCTTTCATGGCTTTGGAGGAAGTAAATACAGTGGCAGAGTAGATGACAGAGAAAATACGTATATAGATATAATCCCAGAATGAATCGTGGAGCCACACATATGAAGTTTTTCATCATAAGTGTGTTTGTTTATTGTTCGATTCGAAATCATCGGCACATTGTGGATGCATTATTAGCAAAATGTATTAGAAGTTGTGAACATACCAAATTTCATTTCCAGGTATCGGTGCGGTTGCATACTGGGCCATTGGTTACGCCTTTGCGTTCGGGGGACAGGCGAACGCGTTCATCGGCTACCGGTACTTTTTCTTCGAGGGCTTGCAGTCAGAGAATTTGTCCCACTTCTTTTTCCATTTTGTATTTGCCGCCACCGCCGCTACCATCGTTTCGGGCGCCATGGCTGAGCGCACTGAATTTGGCGCCTATTTCATCTATTCTTCAGCTATTACTGGTAAGTGTATCAAGAAGAGAAGATATACACATTTTATACATATATATCTTATATATATTTTTTTTTCTGTACGGTAAAAGAGTTTGATTGCAAAACGTCTTTAGCGCCATTTTTGAACATTTCTAAGTTAGTTTATCATCAGATAAAGCAAATAAAGACCGATCCATTGATTCCTCACTTTTTGCTTAAGAAGGAATATTTTTGACGCTCTGGTAAGAAATATCCCATATTTCTTATTATTTCCTTTGTATTTTAACATTTCTAATAAGTTGTAAGAATGAGTAAACTCGTTTTGCAACTAAACTCTTCAATGAAATCTTCGTATCTTCAAAAACGGGATTTCGAATTTAATTCAATGATTACATTTCGTGCGAGGGCAAATGTTGCTTGAGAAATGACTTAGCGGTATGCAATGAAAGTTATATTAGTATTTCGCTCTTATCCTCCTCATCAAAAGACAAAAGTTCCACTGATTACCTAAGAGGAGGTCAGCCTTATAATGTTGCATTCAGCATTAGACACTATAGTAGACACACAAATTATTATCATACCGGATGTACAGTGGACATCGATGGATGTAGTAGATCCGGTCATAGCCAGTATATTTCTTTTTTTTTCATGTTAGTGGTAAAATTTACCAAATTGTTCTCCCTTTTATATTCCAGGAGTGATATATCCAATCGTCGCTCACTGGGCGTGGTCAGCGGAAGGATGGCTTGCTAACGGACCAAACGGTCTCGCATACCAGGTACGCCCTAATAAGCTAAGATTACTACTCCTTACAGTGAAATAGGCCTAAACTCACACACATTCACATCAGTTCACAAATTTCAGTTGAAGTTTGACATTTCTTCCGAATACTGCAGTGACACTTTTTGCACAATCTTATTCTAGTCTCACGTTTGCAATTTTTTTTTAATGAAAAAAAAAATAATGTTGATAAAATGGCAATGACGACTATTCTACTACTGCTATTAGTGTTTGAATGATGTTGATTGTATGTGGTAATGACGAAAAATTAGAAATGTTTCTGTTAAAACAGTGTCCTTTCTTGAAGGGGTGGTGACGGGGAATTAACTCGCCATTGAAGTGTCACGGTGATGAATGCTCATGAAAAAAACGTCCAAAAATCGTTTTCTCTACAAAGGACTTTGCTGGAAGTGGCGTGGTGCATTGTGTCGGCGGTACGGCGGCACTGGTCGGGGCAGCGATCCTCGGTCCCCGTATCGGACGGTATGATGAGAATGGGAAGTCCCATCCTCTTCAAGGTCACACCGTTCCGGTAAAAAGAAATATTATTCATAATTTAAACACGAATGATTTCCCCTTCTTTTTCTTTTCGTTCGTTTGCTGGTTTTATTCTTCATCCTTTTACTTTTTATCTTTCTTTCCGTCATCTTCCTTGATGAATCTTTTCTGGACACATTAACCCCCCCCCCCCAAAAAAAAAAAACACCCTGCATTGCAATTACCCTTTCTGCCCCTTCTCTTCTTCCTCGTCCTCCTCCTTCTTCTCCTTCTTTTGCTTTTGCTTTGTCTCCTATTTCCATCTTCTTTTCTTTTTTTCATTTTCTTGTTTTCATCTCCCTTGATTCTTTTTCTCTTTTACGCACTATTTCTGCATTTGGAACATGCTCAGATTATTTCTGCAAACGTTTTAGGGTGCCAGACCGTTCAACCCAGATACGTCATATTACATGTATTATGTATTCTTTTTCGTCTATTTTTTCGACTACCGACATTGTTTCAAAAAGTCCTTAAAAGTAAAATGAATGGCTAGTAACCGAGCAATTTGCTCTTATTTCTAAAAGATGTTCGAGTTATCGCATTTGAATAGTATGTATAAATAGGTCAGTTGTATCACAAAACATCCTACCATAATAAAAATGTTGCAATAAAGTCTGAAATATAAGACGATGTCACTATGTATTTCTCAATAGACCATAACTGCAGACGATTTATCGCAGAAATAATTTTATAATACGTATTGTTCACATTCTGTATATTACTGAACATCGATTATACGGATTAACATTTTTACATTGGTTGTTTCTATCCCTAACTCACATTTTCGAACTATTTTGAAGCGCTAAGCTGGGTTTATGTTTCATATGCAAATGGTAAATAATACACAGCATAATAAAATGACATTAGATAAGCCGAAGATATAGAACATCTTGGGTTTTCAAAGAGTCCCAACGATGTGCAATCATGCCCACTTTTATAATCATACTGTCATGTATTGGTTTCTTATGCTTCCGTTGGTCTGAAGATGACAGCTTTGGGCGGCTTTATCCTCTTCTTTGGCTTCTTCGCCTTTAACGGTGGTTCCCAGGCCAGCATCTCCGCCGAAGGTGACGGTGAGATTGTCGCGCTGGCTATTGTCAACACCATCATTTCCGCAGCATTTAGCGCCTTAATAGCCATGGTGATCAAACGCGTCGTCTACAAGGGAAGCTACTGGTCACTTCTGACCACCATCAACGGCGGGCTTACTGGAATGGTAGGGTTAATGGCTTCATTATATTTTCATTTTTTTTGAAGTTATATTCAGAGTGCACATAGTGCCAGTGTATTCCCGCTACAAACTTGCACCTGGGATCTCAGTGTGTGCATCTGTAAGGTGTATTCATTATTCTTCATAACATAATGTTTTTTTTTTTGTCTTGGATAAGGAGAAGAAGTATGATAAATAAGAAAATGAGATGGTCGTAAACTAAACGCAGTTCAATTACTTTTTAACTGCACTGATAAGTTCAGTACAGTTCAGGGGGGCATTTCATGAAGCATTTTGGTCGGATATTTTTCTGACTAACTGTTACAAGCTACGGAAATCCTTGCATCTGATTGGCTGAGAGCAAATTTGTTCGACAACTTTGTCGAACAAAATGCTTCATGAAATGCCCCCAGATTTATTGCTGCATTCCATCTTGAGGACAGAATACAAGAATTTAGCAATGTTGGCATATTTACATGAAATATATTCGTCTATGTACATTAATGTAATACAGTCTTGTAAGAAAATTGCACAGAATTCAATGATGGAAAGACAGAAAATATTGATTATTCTTCTGGTCAAAGCTCTGTGGTCCAATCTAAAAATCAATGTCCTCATGCATTCCGTAAGTATACATGGTATAGGTTATGCAATAGCTGTCTGAACGGAGTTGCCCTGAACTACAAAGATAGTAACGCTCAAAAGTTGCTAATTTCTATTAAAAGGGATGCACATGCCATGTAGTGGTCACTGTAACAACACAGACAAACACTCGGAATTCAACAGATATAGTAGACAATTTCGCTTGCTCCCACGCATTTTCCCAGGTCGCCATTTGTGCAGGATGCAACACAGTCTACCCATGGGGAGCAGCGGCTGTTGGGGCAGTGTCTGGAATAACCTTCATAGCCTGGAGCTGTCTGATGGAGAAGGTTAAAGTGGATGACCCCTTAGATGCCGTGGCAGGTCTGTTTAACCCTTTTCATGCCATGTTCATCTTAGCCGGAACTGCCAGTCAAATCACCTTATTCCTTCCATTCTACGATTCTAAGGAGGGACACCATGCTTGTTCCCTAAGTCTTTAGTAAAGGGAAAGCCGAGCTGGATATGTGGGAAAAAAGAAAAGCAAAGAAAAAAAAAAACAGAAACCAAAGCGAAATCCCCAGAACAAATCAAAACAACAACAACAACAACAACAACAACAACAACAAAACAAACAAACAGAAGAAAATGTTACAAAAAAGGTGCGTTCAAGTTTTCCTCTTTCTCTTTGGACTTTGGAGAAATGTAAAAAAAAAGGAGGGTGGGGGCGAGGGAGTTGAGGGAGTTAGAAATAATTATCAGATGCCGGTATCAAATTACTGAAATCCTAACTCGATCTGGACATGACTGGAAGCTTAATTATCATATATTTTTCCATTAAAGTGAGAAATATTGGTCCTAGTATAGAATGAGAGCTCAGCTGAGATAGATGGTAGATTATGTAGTGATCTGGATTTAGGAAATAAAGAGTCCAGAAATATTGGAACTAGTGAAATTGGAGGAGGGGTGCTTTAGAAGGGAGGGAACGAGCATGCGTACCCTTTATAATCATATTGGGTGAGGGGGCCGGGCTCCGGGGCAACCATCAAACAGTGGCTTATCATCTTAGCCTACACCCAAACTGTGGCTTAACCCCAAAGTTCAAGCAGGAACAAATGTGATAAATAGAGGCCGATTCAGACTAAAATTTTGTCCAATTTAAAAAAAAATGACAAAACGGAAACGAACCCAGCAAAACGTGTGATAACCGCGATAACTGACGAAAAAAATGACAAATTGTCTGCAGTTGGTTTGAGGATTCATGCAATCGCTAGTAAGATAGGTGATATTTGTTTGTACCGTAATTAAGGTTTAAAAAATATATGTAGGCCTAATACGTTTGTCGATAACGTACGTCATTTATAGCCCTATATACGTATACATGTAACATAGATGAATATAATTGTGTAGACCTTATGAAAGCTATAAGTTCCTCTGTCTCTTCCTCACTCTATTATGCTTTCTTGACTTTATGTTTCCACATTGGAGTCAGCTTATCAGTTTGATAGTGGTATGGAATTTCACCGTAAATCTCTCTTTTTTTTCAGTTCATCTAGGAGGAGGACTCTGGGGTGTTCTAGCGGCCCCTATTTTCGCCCGGGATACCGGTGTAGTCTTCAGCTTCTCCGCTGATGCTTGGGAGGTAAGAAGATTCACTTTCGTGGATTCTGCAATGATTGTACAGTCTTCCTCTTATGGCTATAGGTAACGTTTGCATACGATATAATTAGAAAAATTATACGTTAGAGTAACGGTGACAGTCTGCTAAGAGGATTATCGGTGATGATGTTTAAACTATAGTCCCAATAATGTAATAAAAATTGTATCAAAATCAAGTAGTAATTCTCAGGGATGATTGATAATCGATGCCTTCATTTACATGTAATTGGTAGAATTTATCAAGACAAACCCATCCTATTGTTCTTGTATTGTTCTCTTGTTAGTGAGAATAATAAATTCATCTTCAATCTGACGACATATTTGAGATGTATCCAACAACTTCTAAAGAGTTATCCTAGTCACCATAGAGGCCCGCTTATGATTCTTTCTCTGTTTCCATGACAACCGCAGGCGTTCGGATGGAACCTCCTCGGTGGTATGGTGATCATTGTCTGGGCTGCCGTTACCTCTGTCGTCCTCTTTGGCGTCATGCATTGTGCGAGAATCCTGAGAGTTTCACCGGAAATAGAGGTCAAAGGTTAGATACCGACATAGTAGTTTCCCTGATTTTTCTTAAAGGCCTGGAGCTAGGAAATGAACACCGTTTAATGATACTTTCGAATATTTTGAATTTCCTGGATTCTGTTGGGTTATGAAGAAGTTTGAAATTCTAATGAAAGTGTAAATATCACAAATTGACGATAATTATAATGTTCAGTGTGGGGATTGCAGCTCTACAAGTAGAGCAGCAATTGGGAGAATCTGGTCAAATGGCTTCGAATGACCGTCTCTTCACTTAGCATCAAACCTTTTGACTTTTCGAACTCGAAAAAAAAAATCGTTGCATTATTTTCTACCCAAACATTTCATTGAATCCTCAATTTGTGGGAGATGAAATAAAACAACTTGAACTTGAAAGATGCTCTCTTGCATGGTTAAAGTTATTGCTTACCATTTGGAGCAGTGATTTAAAAGATGCTTGAGTTATCAAATTTTGATGCATATGTGTAGGCCAGACGTATCACAAAACATAATACCGTATAAAATTTTGCAATAAAGCATAAAAATAGAGGTAGATATCATTCATAGTGTCATTATTTTCTCAATAAACCATATCTGTAGACGGTTTGGTCTAGAAACAATTCTATTCCAACTATTCTTTGCGTTTTGTATCTAACAATACTCAACATTACTGATTACAATTTTTACATTGATTGCTTCTATCCCTAATTCACATTTTAGAACTATTTTGGAACATTGCTTTGGGTTTTTGTTTCATCTGCAATATTAATGGCAAATAATGCCTTTAACTGCAGAAGTACCCAATTGTGCAAGTACTGTTCTTTGGCCGTAATCATGTACAAACTACATTTCGGAGATGAGTCTGGAAGAAACATCAGAGTTGCTGCTCTTGGTCTTGTAAAACTCAGCTGGATTAACATAATCATTGTATCTAAACACCTAAATGAAATAAAATGCATCAAAATGAATCATGTTAAAATCAGATCGCTGGTAAATGTGAAACCTTTCACTTTCGTAGCCTGGTAATCATGTTTTCTTCATTTGTTTTATACAGGTCTAGATATTCCGAAGCACGGCGAGCCGGCTTACCCCATGGCCAGCTACGGTAGTGGTTGGGAAGAGCAAGGGATGCCAAACGGCGTTCCAGCAGGTAAATCTCTCAGGTGTACATCACGAGCTCGACAGGCCACGAGTCATACGGTCCACGAGTCATGCTCAGTCCACGAGTCACTAGCTTTTAACTTATTTACGAGATGCTTAGAAGCCACTTATTACATATCCCAGAGCATACAATTCTCAGAGGAAATCGGTTTATTTGATGAAAATCGGTTTTGAAATGGTTGAGATGTCCAAAAAAACAAAAACAAAAACAAAAATAGAGTAAAAGAAAGCGATCCTAATGTAAAGTGGGTCTGAGGGTCAGGCTTAGACAGAAAGAGAGAAAGAGAGAGAGAGAGAGAGAGAGAGAAGGAGGAAAGGACCATTCTGAAGACTTTAAAATTTCATTATTTCAATAGCTTCGAATGGAAGATTGGAAAAGACGGAAAAATAGTACTTCGTGAAATGAAATTATAGTATGATGTGTTATCATGTGTTACCCAGTGACAACTGTGTGCTTGAATCGTATGTACATGTATTTCTTACCTGGGAAAAAGAAAGAAAAGAATATGATAACGAAATATGTTTTTCATCCTCCCTCCGCCAGGAAATCAAAGTTACACGAATGCCGCCTTCAATGACCGGGAGGCCACCATCCGGGGGAAGTACACCCAGAAAGACGGAGACACCGAATTGCCTTTGTAGAGACTTGGGTGGCGACAGTAACAGCACTAAAACTCTACCAAAACGTTGAAAATTAATCATATATGAAGTGTGATCTGAGATCTTATGAATTTTTTGATAATTGCACTTTGTGAATCTAAAGGCATAAAATTCAGCAACAATGAATATATGCAATGAAGGTGAGGAAGACAGATTAAAAGAAATACAGTTGAAAACTGAAGAGATGATGACGAAGTCCCTACTAGAGACTTTCCATCATTTTTTTTCTGACTCTGACGACAAACGGATATTTAGTCATATGAGCGCATCTATTGTCTCATCTTACCGCTTTCTTATTCTGACAGCACTATCATTATGATTACCAATGATTACAGTCAGAATATATTCTGTCGGTCAACCACTGAAAGAGAAAGGGAGAAAAAAGTGAGGATATTAAGAGAGATAAGATATTTGTTTCATCATCTTGCAATCCAGTCAGTCTCATTCAGTCATCTACTCAGACATCCATTGATGGCATTAACTGTGAATATTTACTGTAATCAGTGTCTGGTGTCAAGAAATGAAACAAAAATGATAGCCTTCCAGATCGCGAATTAAAATTGCGTAATACGCTTTTCTTGTTGGTGCAGTGCAGCCTTGTCAAGCTGCTTATAGGTGCCAAAAAGAAAAAAAAAAGAGCAAAATAAATGCAGAATCAAATCGAAGAAAGATAAAAGGGAAAAGCAGATGACCACAAAATCATCACTCAGTGTTTGACCACGCCAGGTAAATGTGCTCCGAAAAATTTCGCAAACATTCCGCCTTAGAATCAACGAACAAACATAGAATTAACTCAGTTTTTTATCTCGGGTATCATAGATACTTTTAAGCTTAAGCGATGTCGAAGAATTCACATGTGTTTAACGTTCTGTGTAGAGAATCTATATGTGTTTTATTCAAGATTTATAGTTTACCAATTCATTTATTCCTCTGCCATGTATGGGTGTGGTCAGTCGAGATATCGTCTTGTTTACTATTAAACGAAGAATTCCTGTCGGTGGTTCCAAGCATATAATACAATCCATCCTAATTATAAGGTCAGACGAGTAAAGTGCATTCAGATAGTAAAGAGAAGGAAGTTATTGAATTGAAAAATTACAAATGTATTTAATTAAATTTTAATGGAAAGCGTAGCCAGGTGATGTAAGTTTCTGAAATGATGACGTAATTAACTCATGACTTGGGCTTGTGACAAAAATAGTATAACATACACATTCCAAATAAAAAAAAATTCTTATCATTTATTTACTTTTCTGTTTAAAAAGTCATGGTTGCGAGGTGTTTGCATCAAATTTCTACAGATGGTAAACTTTTTTTTTCACTATTACTCTATGTAAAAAGGAAATTCATTAGGCGTTTTCACATCAGCCCGAATCCATGCTCGAGATATTTTCCTATTTCCCAAGTCAGAAAATAGCGCGCTATTTCGAAACATCGGGCTGATGTGAAAACGCCTAATGAAGATTTTTAAGGGTGTAGGGCTATAGGAGCCTTGTAAGACTGTGTCGTCAAATACTCCATTTTTCCAAAATATTTCCTGGAAATTACAATGTTACGGGAAAGCATGACCATATGAGTCTTTGAAAGTCTTTGATTTTGTTTTTATTATGGATTCAATATTAATCAATCTTTCAGCGTTCTGTCTGGTGTTTTACTGGACTGGTGTTGATAAACCCCATCATTGCCATTGTCCTGCTTTGTCTTGGAAATACATGGTTATCTATTTATATATCTCTTTTGCATTCTAACTTTGTAGGGCCTTCCTGGATTGTTGGTAATAATTTGTTGCATTATTTCATGATTCCAAAACCACTGCTTTAGTGTTTGATCAAAAGCATAATTTGAGGATGTGGTCCATCGCACGCATAGAGATACTGATATTAGACGCTTAAGTAACGATATAATCATCCGTCATCATTGCCAATACTATATGCAGTCATTTAAAAAGGGGAAATTATCTATAGAAAATGCTCTGTATCAGCAAAGTGATCATTTTAGCGACATAATTACTCAGGCGATTAAGTGACACATGAAATGATAGGATACATTATTGGGAACACAAACGAGTTTCAATATGCTGTTACCCGCTGGTTATGTACACGTTTAATAAGTATACACTTCACCTGGTTTATCAATTATCGACACTCATATGTGTAGAGAGTAAGGTGTTTGTGAAATCAAGGATTTATTTGGTTTTTTTTCTGGTTATTTATGAACAGCTTCCATTCATTTAATTGATTTAGTAGACCCTACTGTTCCAATCAATGTAGATGCCTGCTCCTCCTCTGCAATTTCTCTTTTTTTTATTGAAAATGTTCTCTGTAGAAGAACATAATCATTTCATTGTTTTAGAGGGGTGAATCTCAACCTGCTAATCAACACAGTGATGGGATACTGAAAGATGGTAAATATTGTGTAGAAAATCATCACTTATCGCAAATTGTTTTCAATTAATCATTTCTGTCGTTCCGAATGAACGACTGTATGCAGGGCTCGACACTAACGGTGGCCCGGACCAAAAACGCACGTCGGGCCACAGAAATTTCAGAAATGAAGAATTTGGTGGCCTGATCGGGCCACTAAAAAAGGTCGGATGTTTGCCTTTGGGCCACCAAAAATAAAAGTTAGTATGGAGCCCTGCTGTATGTATTGCGATTTTGACTTGATGTTTTCTCGTGCTTTCCAAATACAGAATATTTTAATAAAACTGTCTTTAGTAACTGTTGTTATCCAGAGAAAGACTGTTGTTTATGCAGTGGCGGTAAAACTCATTGTCCTCACCATTTAGTCTAGAACTCACATTTCGGCTAGTTACGTAATTCATGTCTGAGGCCCAACTAGTTAGAAGTAAACATACATGATTGATGATGATGATGTTGGTGGTGGTTGTGGTGATGATGAAACAGCATTTATATTGAGCCATATAGAAACATTCGAAGGTCTCCGAAATGTTTCTTTGCAATTCTCTCCCCCCCCCCCCCCCGGCCTGAAAACTCATACTTCTGCTCTAATTTAAGTCTCTTAAGACATAATAATGGAATAACCTTCTTTTGGGAAGTGTGATGTGCTGTGGAGATAGAGAAGATTCAAGTTGAATGTGAAATACATCGAAGATGACATTGATATGTTGGCATACATGATAAAGTCATGAAAAACTACGGGTTTGTTGTCTACTTTTCTGTTTATCATTATCTTCTTTGTGCTCGTCTGTCCTTGCAGGTTGCATGTTATCAAAAGTTTATTTAACAAATGGAAATCAAGAACAAGTGAAGAGTTTAACCGGAAAATGAGTGAACTCCACTCTTGTTGCTTTCAGATATTTGCTATTAAATAAAGGCTGCTAAAACCACCCAGAATGAAATAAGAAAATATGAGATTACTTTTGAATCATAACTTCAATAATACTCCTTGTTATGTATCAAAGTTATAGGTATCACTGTGTGGCGCTCAATACAGTGGACTCCCGTTATAACAAAACTCTCGGAACAGATTTGCTATATAAAAATTTCGTTATAACGAAACAGTTAAACAATTAAAAAAAAAAACTCAGGGTCGATACTAGTGATTGTGTGGCCCGAACTTTTATTTCGTTGTAACCGGAATTTCGTTATAAGTGCACTGTAGCCCGTTTTGCAATCAAATAGTTCAGTATTACCAGTGCGCACAATCCTGTCATACCTGCACCATCCTGGTAGTATGCGATCTGGTGTCCCCAAACTCTAGTATTTCTGATGATACATAACTTGCCCCACTTAATTTGCCAGTGAAGAAGAAAACGAACATACAAATAATGAAAAAAAAGTTAAGAAAGCCCAAACCAAAATAAAGACAGTTTGGAGAATATCAGCTTGAAGGGTACAAAGGGGATATGAATTGAAAAATTGCCTACTGATAATCTTTGAGCAAAAATCGAAAAGTGTGAAATTAAATGACTTAAATCAATATGGACGAATGGTCGTACCGTTTATGATAATACATATGAGTAGTATGAGTGCTCTGTACTGCACCTGATAAAATTGTGAAAAATGAAATGATAGTCACGTAACACATCACATGGAATACACAAGATAGACAGGTACGAAGAGAACATAAGATATGTACGCCCCTATTTCATACAAGATCACGAATACCAAGTAAATATTCGACGAACCTGTCCTTCACCAATATACTTTAACAGAAGAGATATTCCATCAGTCACGTTCGGACTATGTTTTGGACAAAGAACATTCATGAAGTGGAGATTGCATCATGATGTTGACTGTTCATTAGCTCGAGTGTTGTCAGACAAGTAAGAAGAACGCATCCCAAGTAGATGGCAAGTATTTGAACAGGACGATAAATAACCTACATTCAAGCTCAACAACTGGAAATGCTGAGAGACTGAACGTTACCTAGTGAGCATCATCACCGGCCGAGCATAGGTGCCCTCGCTGGCAGCGGACTCCATACCGTTATTTCCAATACTATGTGGTCACACTGCACACAGTTACTGACTTCGCTATGTCCAATAACTTTTAATCCTTTTGAATAGTCCCACAAACGTGATTCTACGTTAGGAAAAAAAAAGACTTCGTAAGCGGCCACCAGTCCTGTTCGCTATACAAGATGAATGTAACGAGTGCACCGTTTCACTACCATTTTGTCATCTATCGGTATCCACTGGCGTTGTTGTGCGTCTTGGCGGCAATACTCAACGCGGCTATTCTCGTCACGCTCTTGTGTGTGCGGAGAGCGAGACAGCAGCATAATATTTTCGTCTTCAGCCTAGCCCTGTCAGACTTTGTGGTTTCCATCATTTTCCTAACGATCTGTGCAGCTGGATCACATCTGAGTGTAAGACCGCAACTTATCTCTTCAACATATTATCAGGAAGCATTTGAAATCTATTTTCAATAACTGCTAATTTTTGTACTAATGTAAAGAGGGAGAACTAAAAACTGCTCCTTACATGTTATTTGTGTTTGACAAGATTTAAGTAATAGGCGCAAAATCAAGAACGTATAGGTTGTCGTTCCATATCAAATCAAATCAAATGATAAAGTTTGAAAGTACTTATCTAATTCTTGACACTTTAGTATTTGAATATAGATTTTGCGCGTCTCATACCTATGATACATGTATATTACATAATTTATTTTAATATCTATATACTTGTATGTATATACACACATATAATTTATATAATAATAATAATAATGATAATAATAATAATAATAATAATAATAATAATAATAATAATAATAATATATATATATATATATATACACACACATGCATATACCAGGGCCGGCGGAACCGGCGAAATTAGGCCCTCTTAAAAACCTAATATTTTTCTATAATGCGCACATTTCTGCATGTTAGTTTTCTATCTTTTAATCTGGGATATTTTGATATTCAAAATAAAGTACTCCGCTAAAGCGTGTTAAAGCGTGCTTTTAAACTATTTGCTTTTGAAATTGTCAGTTTTACATTGCATTTTGATTCGCTGCTCCAATTCAAGGTACGCAAATTCATTGCTGCCATCATATTGCAAGAGAGAGCGGGGGCAAGTATTTCTAGATGAGAGAGCGCTAATCCCGATAATTGATGCTCTCTTGTTTTTGTCAAAGCACATGGGTAACAACTGTAGTTGAACGCATAACTTTTAGGCGGTGCCGCGCATGACTCAACAAAGGAGAGCAGTAGTTGTCTCTCCTTCTCTAGCACCTCCCTGATTGATATTGCCAAATACCACTTTTGCAGTCAGGTGGATGTGCTGGCAAGCAACATCTTTAAGGATTGCATGGATAATCATTTAACCACAGATGCTTACCCCAGTGAATTTAAAAACCAACATGTTAGTACAAATGACATTTCTCCATTTGGCAAATATGGACTTATCGGTTTTTGCGAACAAACTCTTAATATATTTCTGGTTACCATTACTTGACTCTCCATGTGACATGTTCGCATACGCCAACCATATTATGGTATCTTTATGTTAACTGTCCTTCATCGTTTCATGTTTTGTAAACGCCAAATATGCTCCGATAATGTAACGCTGAAATTCATTACAATAAATGTTCATTCTATTTCATCCCATACCTTATAATGTTATGTTCAGTACATCCATCCCAGACATGCATCCCTTTTTAGGTTTACTTTTTTATCACCCCGTGTTTGTGTATAAAGCTTACAAAGAAAAAGAGTGTGGAAAATTTCAACAATCCAGCTGGCATCCTGCGACATCCATTACACGGATCTCAAGATGACGAAACTGTACTGTACGTCTACAGATGTCAGCCTTGCAAACCCACATTCATCCCCATGGCATATATATATATATATATATATATGCTTATCATTGTACATCTATGTATTTCCTTTCTAACACTCCTTTTTGTAGGCCGCAGTAACAGCAGTGATACACATAATCCTCTACGCTGCCACGGTTTCTTCTGTGACCAGCCTTCTCTTCTTAGCCGTCTACCGATTTATGGTCATCAGACTCGACCCCTTTGGCGCTCACAACTTGATCACGACTCCACGGTGCCTCATTGTTTGCATCACAAATTGGACCGCCATAGCGCTCTTTTTCAGCTTCACTCCGGTGTTCAGTGGTCGCTGGAACGTCTCCCTCTTAGCCGCCATAATTGTTGGTCTCGTTGTAAACGGGATTTGTTATTTTCTGATCTACAACAATGTTTCCCGCTCGCTATACAGAAATGGTGTCAGGGACGATCCAAAAGCCGCGGAGAATCGTCGACTGCTCCGCACGTTCACGCTTATGTACCTTACCACAGCTTTCTGCTTAGTATGGCCCTGCCTTGACACGGTTATTGGCCTCGTTACGCCGGATCTGTCGAACGGATGGCTAGGCGACGTTGTCAATTTCAGCGTGGTGCTGAATACGGCTCTGAATCCCGCGCTATTTTGGTATCGTTCGCGTGAATTCAGAAATATGTTACAGAACCGTTTTCGTGTAATAGCTATGTTGAGGGGAAATGCTGTACAAGTTGCCATTTTGGATTAATCCCTAATGTTCCTTGGCTTTACTCACTACTGGTTTCAAGAAAAGTTTTATAATCATAATTATGGTGTTACATATTTACATTGGCGTATTTTATATATACACATGTATGTTTAATATATATATGTAACATTGTGGTTTTTGTCAAAACAAAGAGTAAGAAAGATTTCTGAGAACCAAAAATTCAAAACAAAAAGTAACATAAAATATATTTTTTGGAAAGTGAGTCACCCTGCGTCATTCAGGAAGTCCAATCCTTCCGGTCACATTCTCCACTTTTACTTGCCAAATTTGGGCATAATGTCCACTCTCTGCCCTCCTTGGGTCAAGCTATGACCTCATAGCCAGCTATAGCCCCTCACCCAAACAAAGTGGCAGTAAAAGTGACGTAGAACTGTGCGTCGGTGGATTGGAATTTAAAGTTAAAATATATCTTTGGGAAGGGTCCTAAACCCAATAAATAGAGAAAGTTTTCCTCTCCTCACTTCATATTGGAATCTTTGACAACGGGAGAGCATCGAGACATATTGTGAGCAGAATTCGTGAGAGTCAGCTATCTTTGTCTCCGGCAGGGGGCTTGTTATGAGCAGAACCTGCGATTAATAAAGAACACCAGTAACCAACATAGCGAGTCCCGGCTCCATTTGTTGTCGTTACAAAAAATTGGCGTCACGGACAGGATTCGCAGATCACTGTTCACCTACCTGCCCCTTTGCTGGAGAAAATGGAGAAATCGGAGATCGACGCCCTAAAGGAGAAGGTGGCGGAGCTGGAAGCCAAGCTTGCAGGAGGACGAGATGACACCAAGGTCCCTGCCTCAGCAAGCACAACGACCGGCATCCAACCCATCTTCCTGACACAAGGAAGGCGGCTGGAGGTCTTTAAGGGGAAGCCGGTTAAACCAGGAGATCCGACCGTCCAGGACTGGATCATAGATATGAAGAGCCAGCTTGCTGTCCGGAACTTGGGTACTTCAGAGCAGGCTGCTTTCGTCCGTGATCACCTAGGAGGGAACGCCCGCAGGGAGATCCTGGGTCGTGGTGATGCTGTAGCCGAGGACGTGAAGGAGATCTTCGCTACTCTGGAGGAGGTCTTCGGGAGTGGGGACTCTCTTCCGGTTCTACTCCAGAAGTTCTTCAGCTACCAGCAGGCTCCAGCGGAGGGACTGTTGGAATGCTCACTCCAACTGGTGACCCTCTATGACCGCATATGCTTCCTAGACAGCTCCTACAAGGGTAGCAAGATGGAAACTCTAAAGGGACGGCTGGCGGAGACTGTTTACGATGAGGGGTTGCGGCGAGAGCTCAGACAGCTGAACACCGAGTCTCCCGACCTCGACTTCTTTGAACTCCGAGACCGTGCCCTTAATTGGTTTGGGCTATCGAGGAAACCAAAGGCAGCCACCTTGCAGAAGACCTCGACGAGCGAAAAGGCAAGCATCCTGGATATCCTGAAGAGGCAGGGTGACCTTCTGGAGAAGCAACAACGTCAGATTGAGGCGTTGACTGCTGAACGTTCCAGCCGACCACAGATCACCTGTTACTACTGCGGGAAGACTGGCCACATTCAGCGCCAGTGCAAGAAAAGGATGGCAGACTTGAATCGGGCCAATGAGAGTCAAGCTATCACCAAACAACCGGCGTCGCAAAGCCCAGCTAAGGCGCCAAAAGAGTAAGGCCCACCGTTGAGAGCCAAACGGTGGGTAAGGAATGTCATGGCTCAGCAGTTTTCAAGAAGGCGGTAGGAAGCTGTCCGGAGGTGTCGTTGAATCTTGGAGGGGTGAAGGACGTCAGATGTTTGCTGGACACTGGTGCCCAGGTGTCCACGATTACAGAGTCCTTCTTCAATGAGCACCTCGCTCATGAAGAAATTGTTGACGTTTCAGAGTTCATCTCTATTACAGGTGCACAAGGTCTGGCAGTTCGCTATCGCGGCTATGTTGAGTTGTCACTGGAGGTCATGGGAAGGAGGTTTCCGGAGATGGGTTTCCTCGTCGTGCGTGATCCTGTTCACCCGCCCATGGCCGAGCGCAAGAAGCTTGTTCCTGCTGTCATCGGATCTAACGTCCTTCGAGATGTCAACAAGGCACTGAAGTCCACGTCAGAGAGCCGGTTTCAGCAGATGCTAGCAGAGTCCAGTGAGGGAACTGCGTGGGTCCATGTCCTTGCCCTATATGAAGAGGTGATGGCCCGGAAACCCCAAACGACTACGGAAAAACGTTATCAAGTCCGGTCTGGTGGAAAGAAGCCCATTCTTCTACCAGCAAGGTGTAGTGTTACGGTAGACTGCACTACACATAAGCCTAGACAACCTTGTGTCGCAGTTGTTGAGGAGAGGGATGCCTCAACATTACCAAATGGACTCGTCCTCCTACCTACTCTCGTAAGGGTGCCCTCCTCGGGAAGAGTTCCTGTCCAGATGGTAAACTTCAGCAACAGCAACATCTATCTTCATCCTAGGACGCCAGTTGGTCTGCTGGAGCTGTCACAAGGCAACCTAGAGTCGTCATCTGAAGAGCACACTGTTGGTGTGGAGGAAGCATACAGTTCACCCTCCTCGACTGGAGATATCAAGGAAATGATGGAGAGGATGGAGGTAGACGAGGAGACGAAGACGTCACCAGAGCAGTTTCAGGCAGTTGAAAAGCTAATCCAGAAGCACTTTGACAGGTTTAGCAGAGATGACATGGACATTGGGTACTGCGACAAGGTAGAGCACAAGATCATCCTTGATGACGACCGCCCAGTACGCCTACCCCACAGGAGGATTCCCCCACATCAGTGGAACGAGGTGAGGCAGTACCTTGAAAAGTCTCTAAAGCAAGGCATCATTAAAAGGTCATCGAGTCCATATGCATCCGCAGTGGTGCTTGTTCGGAAACGAGATGGTAAGCTGCGACTTTGTATTGACTACAGGGCCCTGAATGCCAAGACTCATAGAGATGCCTATCACCTCCCCCGCATCGAGGAAGCCCTGGATGCTCTGAAGGGTGCTAAGTACTTCTGCAGTCTAGACTTGGCACATGGCTTCCACCAAGTTCCCATGGCAAAAGAAGACAGGGAGAAGACAGCATTCCGAGTGGGAACAGGAGGTTTGTATGAGTTCTTACGAATGCCGTTTGGACTCTGCAACGCTCCTGCGACCTTCATGCGGCTGATGGACCTGGCGTTCGGCGATCAGAACTTCCAGACTGTCCTCATCTACATGGACGACATCCTCGTGTTCGGATCAACGTTTGAGGAGACCCTTCAACGTCTTGACATGGTGCTAGAGAGGCTGGCCGACTTCAGTCTCAAGGTAAAGCCAGAGAAATGCAACCTCTTCAAGAAGGAGCTGCGTTACCTGGGCCATGTAGTTTCTGCAGGAGGAATATCACCTGATCCAGAGAAGGTCAGAACAGTACGAGAGTGGAACACCCCTCAAACTGAGACTGAGCTTCGCGGATTCCTTGGTCTATGCAGTTACTACCGGCGCTTTGTACCAAAGTATGCTGAAGTGGCGGCACCCCTGCATGCCCTACTGGGGTCGACATCAAAGAAGAAAAGGTCAAAGAGGACTGCAGAGGCCAAGGCTAGGACTCCACTGTCTGAGGCGTGGAATGCAGACTGTTCAAAGGCGATGGAGGACATGAAGCGTCATTTGACGCCAGCACCTATACTGGGGTATCCAGACTTCAGGGAGCCGTTCATCCTGGAGATAGATGCCAGCCATCTTGGACTGGGAGCTGTGCTGTCCCAGCAGAAGGATGGTAAGAAGGTGGTCATTGCTTATGCGAGTAGAGCACTGAGGCCGAATGAGAGGAACATGCAGAACTACAGCTCGATGAAGCTGGAGTTGCTGGCATTGAAGTGGGCCGTAACCGAAAAGTTTAGGGACTACCTGATTGGAGCTAGCTTTACGGTGTACACGGACAATAATCCACTTAGTTACCTCAACTCTACTGCAAAGCTGGGGGCCACAGAGATGCGCTGGCAGGCAGAATTAGCTCAATTCCAGTTCCAGATAAAGTACAGGCCAGGGAGGATCAACACCAATGCTGATTCTCTCAGCCGGAAGACTGACCATGGACGTCAGTGTGGGAGACTGGAAGAGATGGAATGCTGCCCTGAGACCACAACCCCGGAAAGAGGCACCATTTTGCCGGCTGCACTAAGAACGACAATCGAAGAGGTGGCAGAGTTGCAGTGTCATGATCAGGTTCCTGACAAGGAGGTGGGTTCAACATTCACCCTACCGTCCATCCCCAAGGAAGATCTTGCAAGGATGCAACACGGCGACACAACTCTCTCTAAGGTCTTGGCTTACAAATCCAAAGAAGTTCAGCCTTCACCGCGACAGTTGATGGCCGAATCAAAAGCTGTCCGAAAGATTCTCCGTGAGTGGGATCGCCTTACCTTCAGAGATGACATCCTTTATCGCAAGTTCCTGATTGCTGATTCAGAATGTTACCAGTTGCTAGTTCCAGAGACCTTGAAGGAACGGGTGCTTCAGGCTGTCCATGACCAAGTTGGGCATCCAGCCTCAGAGAAGACAACTGCTCTCGCCCGTCAAAGATGCTACTGGCCCTCCATGGCTGACGATGTCAAGAAATACTGTGAAAACTGCCAAAGGTGCCTGCTGTCAAAGTCCAGTAACCCCAGAGTGAAGACTACAATGGGAGCGCTCATTGCCAAGAAGCCACTCGAGATCCTGGCGATCGACTTCACCTCGCTCGAGCCAAGTGGGAAGATCGAGAGTGTCCTGGTGATGACAGACGTCTTCACTAAATTCACCCAAGCTGTACCATCTCGGGACCAGAAAGCCTCAACTGTGGCAAAGCTCCTTGTTAACCACTGGTTTGTCCGATTCGGGGTGCCGAAGAGGATCCACAGTGATCAAGGAAGGAACGTCGAAAGTCACCTCATCCGAGAACTCTGTGCCCTCTACGGTATCCAGAAAACCAGGACAACACCATATCACCCAGAAGGTAATGGTCAGTGTGAGCGATTCAACCGCACGCTCCATGATCGTCTTCGCACTCTCCAACCACAGCAGAAGAAGAAATGGACTGAATTTCTGCCAGAGATTGTGTATTCTTACAACTGTACACCGCACTCTAGCACAGGGTATTCGCCCTTCTACATTTTCTATGGTCGGGAGCCGACATTACCGATTGACCATGTGTTGGGAGCAGCCACTCAGCACGATGAGGATTCAGACGACTGGTTGTCTTCACACCACCATCGTTTGCAGACCGCTTTCACCACCGCCGCTAAGATGACGGAGAAGCAAGCTCTACGACGACAGGCACTGGCGAACGCCAAGGCGACTGATGAGGGCCTGCGTATAGGAGCCAGAGTCTTCCTTAGAAACCGAGTGTTGGGAAGAAACAAGATCCAAGATGTCTGGAGCGACATCCCCTACAAGGTTGTCGCTAGACCAGACCCGACAGGCAATGTCTACATTGTGGCTCCCCTACATGGTGATAAGGCACAGGAGGGAAAGGCTATACATCGCCGTAACATCCTGGACAGTCGGCAACTCGTCCCCGACATTGCACCTGACGTCCCAACGGAGGCAGAGGCATCTCCAGCTAAAAGCCTAGATGTGCCACAACAGGAGAGCGACGACAGCAGTCCAATGGTAGTCCACGTGAAATTGACAGCGGGACCAGAAACGACGGTCGACGCCACGCAGGTGCAGCATGAAGGAGGCGAGAACGATCGCGACGGCACCAGCGACGACAGGGACGACAACCAACAAGGCGACAGCGACCGCGTGCCTGTGGCGGATGACGGAGAAGCAGCCATCATGAGGGAGGACGACCTCCCTGCTTTGGAAAAAGCAGGGGAGCACCCGGAAGATGGATCGGAGTCAGCTCCACCCCTGAGGCGTTCGGCTAGGCTGCAGGGAAAGCCGCCGCCGACCGTCACTGAAGAGATTCTCGCGGATATTAGCAAGTCGCACTTGCTACTCCTTTCTCTACTCTCGGGTAGACGTTAAGTATTTGAGTTAATTGATATTAGATAATTATGTTTATGGTATGTTGTCAGGGATGCCAACATGAAGCAGGGGAGAGTGTAACATTGTGGTTTTTGTCAAAACAAAGAGTAAGAAAGATTTCTGAGAACCAAAAATTCAAAACAAAAAGTAACATAAAATATATTTTTTGGAAAATGAGTCACCCTGCGTCATTCAGGAAGTCCAATCCTTCCGGTCACATTCTCCACTTTTACTTGCCAAATTTGGGCATAATGTCCACTCTCTGCCCTCCTTGGGTCAAGCTATGACCTCATAGCCAGCTATAGCCCCTCACCCAAACAAAGTGGCAGTAAAAGTGACGTAGAACTGTGCGTCGGTGGATTGGAATTTAAAGTTAAAATATGTCTTTGGGAAGGGTCCTAAACCCAATAAATAGAGAAAGTTTTCCTCTCCTCACTTCATATTGGAATCTTTGACAACGGGAGAGCATCGAGACATATTGTGAGCAGAATTCGTGAGAGTCAGCTATCTTCGTCTCCGGCAGGGGTAAGTTATCTTCTTTATCAAGCTTAAACTGTGAAGTCTAGTTCGAGTCTAGAATGTTGTCCAGATAGTGTTAGGATTATCTATGAGCTGCTACTTTCGCTATAGATCAGTGATAACATTGTTGCTATTTCAAATTGAGTTGAAATAGGGATCCTCTGTTATGTCGAACAGAGTGATGCGAATGTGCATGGGCATGCACATCATGAGATTTCATTGTTGTTCATATATATCTGACTTCTGAAACGTATGGCTCAAACCTGCCTCGGACTCAGATTGGTTGATATGACATTGTTTATCGGTTATCGAGCTCCTACATTATGTGAGTGGACATTAAGTTAAGTTGAGTTGATAAAGAAGAAGAACTTGTTGGAAAGCTGGTTAAAAGGTATAGACTTGACAATCTGAAGATGTATGTTCATTGCTGCTTTCACAACATTTTGATCGATGCCATTGTGTATGTGTGTGATTACATTGCTGAGTAGACACTCGTGAATGTAATATTCTAGTCATAATGGTGTATGCACTAGGAACCCCCCCTCTCTCTCTTCTTCTTCTTCTCCTTCTTCTTCTTCCTCCACTCTTCTTCACTTTTATTTCCATATCTTGCCTATTGAAGATGATTGTTTTATGAGAGTTTGGCAGTATAAGTCTATAGGAAACTTATATGTCCAGTAATGTACACTGTTGGTTCTTTGAGAGAACAGAATTTTGCTTCAATATGCTGAGTTGTATTAGAGAATGTTGGAATATCATTATCAATCTCTCCTATGCTGGATTGAATTGCAATCATGCTAACTCCTTTATTATGTGATATTTGCTAATTACATGTGCTAATTAGTTTGCTTCGATGCATTATTCTAATAATCTGACTACTTCTGTTCAATTTAGTTAGCAAGACGTTTATGAATTCAAGAGCAGTGTAGAACGATTCATTCTAGCAGAAACACTGTGACGTCAGGATTCTAGAAAACAGAGCAAATTCACTTTAACCTAGTGAGCGGACTTTGGACCTAAGGTCATTCAATCCTCTCTGGTCAGTGAGAGAGCATTCTTGACACATTTACGACCTAGGAGCTTTCACATGGAACACGTGTTAGAGAACACTAGCGCTACAGTGAAGCCAATGCAAACGCTTTCACATTGGAATCTGTGCCAGTACTTCTGACATAAACTTAACTTCAGAGAGAAACCTAATGCGAATTAGATATTTGCTATTGTAAATACGTATCTATAATTGATTAGCAATTATATGCAATTGAAACGAGACTCAAGGAGCATAGCATGGACTATCAGAAGTAACTATTCACTGTTGAAATGTCAATTATCAACAACTATGTGCCAATTACAAGTTGCAGTAATTATAACTAGTAAAT
Source organism: Diadema antillarum (assembly GCF_040938485.1). Taxonomy (NCBI): domain Eukaryota; kingdom Metazoa; phylum Echinodermata; class Echinoidea; order Diadematoida; family Diadematidae; genus Diadema; species Diadema antillarum. The sequence goes on from NW_027272058.1 coordinate 589,373, forward strand.
GTTGACATGTAAATACACCAAGATTTAGAATGAACACAACTGAATTAAGACTGTGTAATGCTATATTAATGTCAAATATTCATCCATGTATTCATTGATTATACAATGTACTCATTATCCCTTGTACATAATGTTTATATATTTCAGGGCTTGTTATGAGCAGAACCTGCGAATAAAAACGAACACCAGTAACCAACATTGCGAGTCCCGGCTCCATTTGTTGTCGTTATATATATATATATATATATATATATATATGTATATATACATACATAATTTAACATAAACAAATCTGCACATGCTCTACTTCACACGAAAAAAATCAGAGAGAAATAAAGTAGAATGGAAGAAAAGCCAGAGAGAGTATGATTTCAATTAATCGTAATGTGGGTACCAAGAGTGATACAGTGTAAATGAAATACTATATTACTCTATTACTATACTAGAGTGATATAATGTAAATGAAATACTATAATACTGTAAATGAAATACAATCACCATTAGTTCACTGGCACATTTTGAATTTATCTTTATTAACAGGTATTGTGCCCACTAAAATGAAAATTGCAAAAGTTATCCCGATTTATAAGAAAGGCAGAGAGGATGAGTTAGGAAATTATCGACCAATATCGCTTCTCTCCTCCTTTTCTAAATTACTTGAGAAGGTGGTTTATAATCGTGTAATCAAATTTGTAAACGAATGTGATATTTTAGCTGATAATCAATTCTGATTCCGGAAAAAAACATACAACCACCCGTGCTATATTACTACTAGTTGAGAAAGTTGTAAGAGCTATAGATACAAAGTCGCATACAGTCGGTCTGTTTGTGGACTACTCCAAGGCCTTTGACGCAATAGATAACGAAATTCTTTTGCATAAGCTAAATCATAACGGCATTCGTGGAAAAGCCTTGGAGTGGTTCAGAAGTTATCTTACCGGTCGAACTCAATTTGTTTCCGTAAACAATTATGACTCTGAAATAAACTCGATTTGTTGTGGTGTTCCACAGGGCTCCCTCTTAGGTCCTCTTTTATTCATTTTATATATCAATGACTTCCGGAACTCATCCTCTCTGCTGTCTTTTCTTCTGTTCGCAGATGACACAAGTCTCTTTTATTCTCACTCATATCCTTATGTTTTGCTCGATTCTTTGAATAATGAACTTAAGCTGGTATTTGAGTGGATTCAGGCAGATAAATTGTCGCTTAACATAAATAAGACCAATTATATTGTTTTCAGTAACACAATTAAATCTCTTCCAGGTTTAGTTTTAGTGAACGGTTTACAGTTAAACCAAATAGATTTCACAAAATTTTTAGGTATTTATATTGACAGTAACCTTTCATGGAAAGTACATGTTGATTATTTATGCAAATTGTTGTGCAAGAATGTTGGAGTTATTCAAAACTAAAATATCTCTTCCCAAAGCCAATATTGCATTCTCTTTATACAACTTTATTATTACCTTACTTAAATTACGGAATATTAGCCTGGGGGAATTGCTCTAAGACTAAAATCGATTCGTTATTTTTGATTCAGAAAAAGGCCTTGCGGATAATAAATCATGCGCAATTTTTTGATAACACTGATGAATTGTTTGTTTCAAGTAAACTGTTAAAAGTTCTGACTTGTATTTGTATCATGTTGGAATTTTTATGTATAAGTTGAATACTGGTGATCTTCCTAGTATATTTTCCTCGATGTCTGTTAAAAACAGTGATATTCATACTTACCCTACAAGACACAGTGAATCCTATCATTTTTCCCCTGTTCGTACAGTTTTAGCCCTCAAGACAATTACATCGACCGGCCCTTCTTTCTGGAATGGGTTAGATTCGGTTCGGTTGCAATCAAGTTCTTTAAGTTCCTTTAAGCAAAATCTCAAAGCCAATTTTCTAAAATCCTATGTTTAATTATTTTGCCGTAATATTTTGAAAATTTCTGCATACTCAAATGATGCCTCGCTCGGATGACTTCAGTAGTTTGGAGATCAACTTGCTACTTTTCTTAGCATTTATACCATAGGTTTAATCAAAAACATCATGCTATACGTGTACTTTGTGCGTTCCGTAAACTTTATATTCTCGATATCTTGTATTTTTGCATGTTACGTCACTTTTGACATTGATATACTGTACTAAAAGCCTATTTTATATTTTTGGAACCCACATCCTACAAGCTTTGCTGTTTAGTGGGTTCCTCATATTACACGTCAATTATACGTCCTTATACGTTTGTGCAATTTTGGTTCAAACTGACCATTGTGTTAAAAACATTTCTTTTTCAAAATCAAATGGAATATAAAAATTGTATGAAATGTGGAATATGGAACATAATAAAAAAAATGTAATTAATGATTAAACTGGTAAAACCGCGCAAAAAATATTATAGCCCCGTGAGATATCATAATAATGGACTACACTAGACAAGGAGGTGAATGTTTCTGAAATGATTACATAAATAACTCATGACTCCGTCTTGTGACAAAAATTGTATAAAATACACATAAAAAACCCCACTTATCAATGATTTACGTTTCTGTTCAAAAAGTCATAGTTGCGAGATGTTTGCATCAAATTTCTACAGATGGTAAACTTTTTTCACTAATACTCTACGTAAAAAGGAAATTCATTGAAGATTTGTGAGTGTGTAAGGCTATGGGAGCCTTGTAAGACTGTCTGTGTCGTCAAATACTCCATTTTACCAAAATATTTGCTGCAAATTACAATGTTCTAGGAAAGCATGACCATAGGAATCTTTGAAATTCTTTGATTTTGTTTTGATTATGTATTCAATATTAATCGATCTTTCAGCGTTCTGTTTGGTGTTTTACTGTGTTGATAAACACCATCTTTGCCATTATCCCGCTTTGTTTTGAAATTACATGGTTATCTATTTATCTATTTTTTTTTTGTAAGTCTACAGTGTCTTACTGGATTGTTGGTAATAATTCCTTGCATTATTTCATGATTCCAAAATCGTCACTGCTTTAGTGTTTGATCAGTAGCATAATTTGAGGATGTGGTCCATCGCACGCATAGAGATACTGACATTACGCTCTTAAGTAACGATAATTATAATCACCGTTAGCATTGCCAAAACTATATGCGGTCATTTAAAAAGGGAAAATTATCTATAGAAACTGTTCAGTATCGGCAAAATGATCATTTTAGCGACATAGTTACTCAGGCGATTAAGTGACACATGAAATTATAGGGTACATTATTGGGAACGCAAACGAGTTTCAATATGCTGTTGCTCGCTGGCTATGTACACGTTTAAAAAGAATACACTTCACCTGGTTTATCAATTATTTACACTCATATGTGCAGAGAGTTAGGTGTTTGTGAAATTAAGGATTTATTTGTTTTTTTTTCTGATTATTTATGAATAGCTTCCATTCATCAACTTGAATTAGTAGACCCTACTGTTCCAATCAATGTAGATGCCAGTTCCACCTATATGCAATTCTCATTTTTTACCGAAAATATTCTCTTTTGAAGAACATAATCATTTAATTCTTTTAGAGGGGTGAATTTTTAGCCTGCTAATCAACACAGTGATGTAATACTGGAAAGACAGGCTATAGAGAATCATCACTTATCGCAAATTGTTTTCATTTCATCGTTTCTTTCGTTCCGAATGAACGACTGTATGTATTTGATGTTTTCTTGTGCTTTTCAAGACAGAATATTTTAATCAAACTGTTTTGTAGTAACTGTTGTTATCCAGTGGAAGACTTTTGTTCATGCAGTGGCTGTAAAACCCATTGTCCTCATCATTCAGTCTGTCATAGACCTCACATTTCGGATTGTTATGTAATTTATGCCTGAGGGCCAACTACTAGTATAGTTAGAAGTAAAGATACATTATTCGAATTCATGAAATTCTTCCGTCGAGATGTTTTCATTGCACCTGATTGACAAATTTCCTTGCATCGACGTAAATAGGCACTGAATTGATCAGCATTTTAGTAGTAGCCATGATAAAATATCATAGGCGTATTTACTCTAGGTCGCAGGATGTCGTAGGTTCGAATCCTGCTCGAGTATGTAAGCCCATTATTTTCTATCATGGCTAATACTAAAACACTGATCAATTCAGTGCCCATTTACGCCGATGTAGGGCAATATGTCAATCAGTTGCAATAAAGATACATTGATGATGATGATGATGATGATAATGATAATGATGATAAAACAGCATTTATATAGAGCCATTTATCTGTAGAAACAGTCAAAGGCCTCAGAAACGTTGCTTTGTAACTCCCCCCCCCCGGCAAGCCTTCACCTGAAAACTCATACCTCTGATCCTATTTAAGTCTCCAAGAGATAATGGAATAACCTTCTTTTGGGAAGTTTATGATGTGCTGTGGAGATAAAGAAGATGCAAGTTGAATGTGAAATGAATCGAAGATGACATTGATAAGCTGGTATACATGATGAAGTCATGAAAAACTACGAGATTGTTTTCTACTTTTCTGTTTATCATCATCTTCCTTGTGCTCGTCTGCCCTACCAGGACGCATCTTATCAAAAGTGTATTTAACAAATGGAAATCAAGAACAAGTGAAGAGTTTAACCGCAAAATGAGTGAACTCCACTCTTGTTGCTTTCAGATATTTGCTATTAAATAAAGGCTGCTAAAACCACCCAGAATGAAATAAGAAAATATAAGATTACTTTTGAATCATAACTTCAATAATACTCCTTGTTATGTATCAAAGTTATAGGTATCACTGTGTGGCGCTCAATACAGTGGACTCCCGTTATAACGAAACTCTCGGAACAGATTTGTTACATAAAAATTTCGTTATAACGAAACAGTTAAACAATTAAAAAAAAACTCAGGGTAGATACTAGTGATTGTGTGGCCCGAACTTTTATTTCGTTGTAACCGGAATTTCGTTATAGGTGCACTGAAGCCCGTTTTGAAATCAAATATTTCAGTGTCAATGTGCACGTAAATCCTGTCATACCTGCATCATCCCAGTAGTACGCGATCTGTTGTCCACAAACTCTAGTATTTCTGATGTTACATGACTTGCTTCATTAAATTTGCAAGTGAAGAAGAAAACGAACATACAAATAATGAAAAAAAGTTAAGAAAGCCCAAACCAAAATAAAGACAGTTTGGAGAATATCAGCTTGAAGAGTACAAAGGGGATATGAATTGAAAAATTGCCTACTGATAATCTTTGAGCAAAAATCGAAAAGTGTGAAATTAAATGACTTAAATCAATATGGACGAATGGTCGTACCGTTTATGATAATACATATGAGTAGTATGAGTGCTCTGTACTGCACCTGATAAAATTGTGAAAAATGAAATGATAGTCACGTAATACATCACATGGAATACACAAGATAGGTACGAAGAGAACATAAGATATGTACGCCCCCTATTTCATACAAGATCACGAATACCAAGTAAATATTCGATGAACCTGTCCTTCACCAATATACATTAACAGAAGAGATATTACATTAGTCACGTTCGGTCAATGTTTCGGACAAAGAACATTCATAAAGTGGAGATTGCATCATAATGTTGACTGTTCATTGGCTCGAGTGTTGTGAGACAAGTAGGAAGAACGCATCCCAACTACATGGCAAGTATTTGAACAGGACGATAAATTACCTACATTCAAACTCAACAACTGGAAATGCTGAGAGACTGAACGTTACCTAGTGAGCATCATCACCGGCCGAGCATAGGTGCCCTTGCTGGCAGCGGACTCTATACCGTTATTTCCAATACTATGTGGTCACACTGCACACGGTTACTGACTACGCTTTGTCCCATAATTTGTTACCCTTTGAATAGTCCCACAAACGTGATTCTACATTAGGTATCAAAGACAAAAAAAAAAAAGACTTCGCAAGCGGCCACCAGTCCTGTTCGCTACACAAGATGAATGTAACGAGTGCAACGTCTCTATACTATTTTGTCATCTATCGGTCTCCACTGGCGTTGGTGAGTGTCTTGGCGGCAGTGCTCAACGCGGCGATTCTCGTCACCATCCTGTGTGTGCGGAGAGCGAGACAGCAGCATAACATTTTCGTCTTCAGCCTGGCGCTGTCAGACTTTGTGGTTTCCATCTTTTTCCTGACGATCAGTGCAGCTGGATCACATCTGAGTGTAAGACCGCAACTCATCTCTTCAACATCAGGAAGCATTTAGAATCTATTTTCAATAACTACTAATTTTGTACTGAGGTAAAGAGGGTGAACTAAAAATCAATCTAATCTTTGACAGGATTTAAGTAGTAGGCGCAAAGTCAAGAACGTAAGGTTATCATTCCATATGAAATCAAATGATAAAGTTTGAAGGTAGTTATCTAATTCTTGACACTTAAGTATTTGAACATAGATTTTGCACGTCTTATACCTATGATATATTACATATTTTGATATCTATATGCATATATGTATGTATTTGTGTATATATATTATATATTACATATATATATACTATATACACAGTGTGAAAAGAAGAGCAATGGTGGACGTAGCTAGGGTCAACGTGCCTGTTTATTGCCGCCGAGCTTTCGGTCCCATTAGGACCTTCATCAGGGCTGTAACGATACAAAAATGACTCACTCGTATGGCTACACTAATAAATATGTATTCATATATGTATACTAATATAAATCCAACTAGCGTGAGTCTATAATGACTATGTAATCAATCAATCCATAATTACAGCTGTATATAACAGACTCCAATAATATACATAATCAATTGCATATTATTGAATACATTTCATATCAAACTCGTGTTATTAATTGAGATGAAGGTATATCACAAAAACATCAATTCAGTATCTTCATCTTATGTGTTGTGTAACAGAAGACTGTAATGATATCAAACTAGACATATTCATGTTGTCGACGATAATACAGCATGTGGCAGCATTGCAAGACGTAAGTGGCTATATAATACAGTACAACAGCCACGCGTCATCTTCTGGCTATCGTATAATGACGTAAATAATACTTACCACAACCATTCATATACATACAGTTGTATTATAACATATAACAGAATATTACATAAGGTACAGAATATGAACGGTTCACATAATAAAGTAAGGATTTACCTTATTAATGGCGGATATAAAGGCTTGCGGCGGTGTCTGTGTGGGTTGAGTGTGTCTGTTCGTGTGTGTGTGTGTATGATTATGTGTGGGTTGGCGTATGGTTGCATAATATGTGCATCACATTGTTGCGCATGTGCAGTTAATGGTCTGCTGGTTAAGGATCAACATTGATGCCATTTGGCTGTAATGTTTTTAGTGTGGCTATCCATTAGGATTCACGATTTACAATCACAAGGCGGGTCTTCTTCTTGATTAGTTCAATGACAGTGATTTGTAAGCAGTTCAGGCTGTGTTCTGGGAGGTTGAAGTGCCTTGTGTATGGGAGGTGTTTTGATTGTGTGTTGAATGTTCGTATTTTTGAGCGAGTGTTGTTGAGTCGTGTGTAGAGTGTGGTTTCTGTTTTGCCAATGTATTGCTTCTTGCAGAGTGTACATGTCAGTAGATAGATGACCTCGGTTGATTTGCATCCCTGTTTAGGTTTATTTCTTTATCACCCTGTGTTTGTGTATAAAGCTTAGAAAGAAAAAGAGTGTCGAAAGTTTCAGCAATCCAGCTCTCAAGATAACAAAACTGTACTGTACGTCTACAAAATGTCAGCCTTATAAACCCACAACCATCCCCATAGCATAAAATACGTGCTTATGATATACGTGCTTATGATTGTCCATTTATGTATATCCTTTCTAATACTCATTTTTGTAGGCCGCAGTGACAACAGTGATAAACAAAATCCTCTACGCTGCCACGGTCTCTTCTGTGACCAACCTTCTCTTCATAGCCGTCTACCGATTTATGGTCATCAGACTCGATCCCTTTGGCGCTCACAACTTGATCACGACTCCACGGTGCCTTTTTGTTTGCATCACTAACTGGATCGCCATAGCGCTCTTTTTCAGCTCCAGTCCATCTTACAGTAATCGCTTGAACGTCTCCCTCTTAGCCTCCATAATTGTTGTTCTCGTTGTAACCGGGATTTGTTATTTTCTGATCTACAACAATGTTTCGCGCTCGCTGTACAGAAATGGTGTCAGGGACGATCCAAAAGCCGCGGAGAATCGTCGACTGCTCCGTACGTTCACGCTTATGTACCTTACCACAGCTTTCTGCTTAGTATGGCCCTGCCTTATCATGGTTATTGGCCTCGTTACGGATCTGTCGAGCGGATGGCTAGGCGTCGTTGTCAATTTCAGTGTGGTGCTGAACACAGCTCTCAATCCCGCGCTATTTTGGTATCGTTCGCGTGAATTCAGGAATATGTTACACAACCGTTTCCGTGTAATAGCTATGTTGAGGGGAAATGCTGTACACGTCGCCATTTTGGATTAATCCCTGATGTTCCTTGGCTTTACTCACTACCGGTTTCAAGAAAAGTTTGCAATCATATGGTGTTACATATCTACATTGACTAATATATATATATATATATATATATATATATATATATATATAATTATATATACTTACATTTATATGTATGTATATGTATATGCAAATCTGCACATACTTGACTTCACATTAAAAAGTAAGAGAGAAATAAAGTAGAATGGAAGAAAAGCCAAAGAGAGTATGATTTCCATTAACCGTAATGTAGGTGGCAGGAGTGATATATGTATAATTAATGATTAAACTGGTAAAACCACGCAGAAATATTATAGCCCCGTGAGACATCATAATAATTGACAACACTAGACAAGGGGGTAAATGCAGAACACGTACAAATACCTGATGCACCATCACGAAAACAATGTAAATATTCTGTGAACTTGTCCTTCACCCAATGCGCCTTATCAAAATTGAAGAGATATTCCATTAGACACGTTCAGTCACTGTTTGGATATAGATATTTGGGGATTGTATCACACTGTTGACTGTTCAAGAGGTTGAATATGCCGGGGATGCATTCGCAATTAAGAGGAGTAGAATCCGAGTAATTGAATCGTTTTTCACAGAAGTTATAATCCCAAATGATAAAAATGTTTTGATTGGTACTATACAGACCTAAGAATTAAAGTTTCAATGAGTTCATGATTTGTTTGCAGGATTAACTAAATGACCCAATATTTGCATATAAAGACTCGTACCTAGTTGTTGATTTCAATATTGATTTGATGAAGCGCAACTCTTTTTGAATATATCACAAGAATTTATTGAATTATTAATGTCCGTCTCTTTTATGCCTATGATCTCAAAACCCACCCGAGTCACAGAATCTCGTGCCACTTTAATTGACAATATTTTTACGAATACAATTTCTCCTCCAGAATCAGCTGGTATTGTGTTATTAGATTTAACCGATTATTATACCATATTCATATCTTCTGTTATGAAGAATAGATCAGACAATTCAGAAATTTATTCATGTAAACGTGTACTTTAAGTCCGACGAAAATGTTAAGAATTTTCAAAATAGTTTAGAAAATGTTGACCGGTCTTTGTTGCATATTCCTGTCTATTCTGTTACCTCTTTATCACGCTATAGTTTTGTTTCCTCTTGTTTCCTCTTGTGGCGTTTAGTCATTTTTTTCCTACAAGTAGTCTTGTTGCAGTCTCAGTCCTGTTTTATGCTCATTACTCTGTTTGTAGTTGTTTCTTGTATAACTGTTTGTCTGTCTGTCTCTAAGTGGGCTGCCAAACTTTTTTGTGACAAACTTTTTGTACCGATTTGTTGTTGTCTTTAATTCAATTTGTGCATCGGGCTTTTAATACAAGAGGGGCCCACACTCTACAAGCTTTGTCTTTTTAGTGGGTCCCTCCTTTTTTTTTTCACACAATGCATATATTGACAACTATTTCACTATCGTTACCTGTTCGTTACTGTTTTTTCTATTACTGTTGTTTTCTCTGTACATTTGTATGCATTGTTTCTGTCACTCAAGAAAGTGAGATTTATGTTTGTATATTGTGGAAAAAACGAATAAATTTGAACTTGAACTTGACTTATGAAACTGAAGATCCAAATTATCATTTAATAATTCTATGCAAATAATAAATATGAATTTAGATATTGATATTCCAATACGTAAGAATAAAAAAGAAGGGTAAAAAATATTCCGGCGGCTTCATTAGATTACAAAATCAATTTTAAGATCGATTTACAGATTTCTTTTTTTTAAAGGTATAAGCATAACCCTACTGAGAAAAATAGATTGAAATATGCTAATTATAAGAATATTCTTATAAAAATGTCTTCGAAAACAAATAAGGATATATCATACGAAAAACTTGATTTATTCAAGCATTGTATGAGAAATACATGGAAAGTTATTAGAGATGCAATGAATATATCTGGAAATACTTCTAAAGTTTCAAAAATAAGATGGGGTAACGTTATTAGTGAGAAGTAAATTGATATAGCTAAAACTTTTAGTGAGTATTCCTCTTCAATTGGTAAAAATTTAGCGCGGAATGTTCAGCCGACGCGAAAAACATTCAAAAGCTTTTAAGGTAGTCTAACCCCAATTCAATATTCATTGTATGAACTCACAGAGAAGAAGTTTTCAAAATTGTATGTGATCTTTATGATAA